>NC_084763.1:31770376-32094675 GCF_028858725.1 Colius striatus | reverse complement strand
GGAAATGGAGTCTTTTATGCTTGAACTCTTTTTGTGCATTTATAAAAGGCAACAAAAATCCAAGCAGAAAAGATAAGGTACATTTAATTTCCTAAGCATTTATAAACCTCTTTCCATATATTTTTATTAACTTTCTAAATGTTTGTGGCTTAAAACAAAAACTCTCATTTTCATAATTCCTTTTGAGCATAGGTTATTTTGGATGTGTATAAAACATACAAAATGGAATGAAACCTCTGAAGTGTTTGTAGACTGTAGTATTCTTACAGCATGGACCCTGCTCAATATTTTTGCTGAGCAAGAAATCTGAAATTAAACTCTTGAACATTGTGTCTTTTTCCCTAGTCCCAGCAGTATTTGAGCACATGCTGTCAAGGTTGCAGGCTTAGCTCCGTGGAGGAAAGCATTGAGGGGATGTTTCTTGATCTAACAGCATCCATTGCCTGCTGGATGGTGAAGGAGCAAAGTTGGGTTGTGGAGGAAGCCTCCAGACAAAAATTACAGAATATGGGAAAGGAGAGGTCTAATTTCGTGGAGATTCTCAAAGGGATTATTACAGAAGAATTTGTGCCATTTTAAATTACCGTGGCATCTTTTGTGTGTGTGCATATGTACTGCAGATTTTTCTTGCCACAAGTTGCATGTTTATCCAGTAATTATTGAGTCATTTTTTGGTGATGGTACTGTTTTTAATGCTGTGGATCAGTTAGCTGACTACCAATATGGAAGATGTTTGCCCCTCTGTCCAATTAATCCCATTCCTTGTCATTCACATTTTAGCAACATGTAGAACCACAAAGTTCATGACGTATAAATGATCTCGGTCGACCAGGAATATAATCCTTTTTTTCCCTTGTTGTAGGTCTCGTCAGCCTGTCTCAGCCCCTCTCTTTTCATGTCCTGACAAAAACAAGGTTAATTTCATCCCGACCGGATCAGCTTTCTGTCCTGTAAAACTCCTGGGCCCTCTCCTTCCCGCTTCAGACCTGATGCTGAAGAACTCTCCAAACTCTGGTCAAAGCACAGCTTTGAGCACCCTGACTGTTGAGCAGCTTTCGTCTCGGGTCTCTTTCTCATCTCTGTCAGATGACACCAGCACAATGGACTCTACAGAGGTCCCGGTACAGCAACCGTCCCAACAGCAGCAGCCGCTTTTGCAAGAAATTCAGGCTGAAGACCACTCCTCTCCTCAGAGCTACATGTTAATCTAGTCCAAGGTGGAGCAGGCCTCTGCCCTGAAACAAGGATTGAGGAGATGATAGTTCAGATACATCTGCATGAGGTGGCAACCTTTCAGAACAACACAGAATAATTAGTAGCATCCAGAAAAATCTCTCAAGGCTGTTCTTGGCAGGGACAGAATTCATATTCAGCATTTTTTGTGAGAAAGCAGTAACGCCTGCAGAATGCATATATCATTAAGCATTTTAAGTGGAGACTATGCATTTCATAGTATGTTTGACCAGAGTAGTACTGTGTCCTGTGTTCTGTTTCAAATTCTACAGTATAAATAAGCTCTATATATATATAAAAAAAAAGTTGCCTGTCTGAATAGAAAATGTCTTGCTGTGTTGTGTCCTATGGAAAATACTGTACTTCAGGATTATGTTTACAATTGATCCAGGTGTTTATGTTTCTAACTTCTGTAATACACACAATGCAAAAAAAAAAAGAAAAAAAAAAAAGAAGGCCACAGCAGTTGCACAGTGCCCACCCTATGGCCGAGCTTCAGGTACTTCTCTCGAAGTGTAAACTCAGGTAACTTGGAATGTATGTCATATTGGGATAGTAAATATTTTACAGCTACAAAGCTAAAGAGGGAACATCACTCTTTTGCCTTTCCTTGTTTTATGCATTAATACTTCCTCATTACATTCCACTTTCTTGGAATAAGTGCATTCAGATCCAGGTGAACCACGACCCTGGGCATGGGTGAACATGAGGAGAACCAGCAAATCTGTGATGTATATCACTTTGTCATGTGCTTACAATTAAGACAACTGTTGCATTTACTGTCATTTCAGTATCTGTAAATATGTGGCATTTAAAGATTTCAGGTGTTGCTCAGTTAATGACTGTTCAACTGTTACAAATAAAGTGTTCAGTACTAGGCTGTACATGAGAAACATTCCACATTGTGTGTGAGAGGATTTTGAAAGACAAGAATGTTTTTGTTCAAGGACAGAAATTCTTTCAGGTTTCACAGGGGATGATGGGGATTTCCTCTCATGCTTTTGTTGGCAGTTAAGGATGTGAAATGCTACTGTTACCGTCTAAAAGTCAAATTAATGTTTAGTTTCTCTTTTGGAAATGTTCATTCATTTGCTGGTTGGAAAGAGATTTTCAGATTTTGTCGAGCAGTGTTAGATGAGCAGCATTTTATTTATGTAGTGAGTAATTGCGTTTGGATTAAAGTCCAAAAGTAGCAAGTGAGTGTTCTAAGAGGGGTGGGAAAAACAATAGTTTTGAGTTCATGTTACTTAATCAAAGCTTCTCCCATAACTTAGTTACTTAAGTTGTATCTGTAAAAGTGTGTTTTCCCCCCTCCTGAAGTATGAATAAAAAAACCAAACTTGTAAAATAATCCTGGTTTTGCAGGCTGGGCACTTTCTCAAAATAGAACACAGCAAGAAGGAGTTAGTGGTGCTCTTCTGTTGTGCTGGAGCAAGAGGAGTGTTGCTTTCAGAGATAATTTCCTGTGATACAAAGAGGACCCCAAAGGCAAAATAAACTTGATGTTCTTGCTCCATTGCTTTCAGCTCAGTGGAACTACATCTAGGCTGTCAGCTCCTAGGAGAATAAGGTTCACCTTTTCCAGGAATTGACGAGATGAGTAGCCTGCAGCTACTGAGCATTTAAACTTGCTCCACTATGGGTTTTTTCCTCTTTCGAAGGTGAGATTGGATGGGGGTGAGAGTGAGCACCAGTAACTAAAGCACATGTTTTTTGAGTTCTTTGGAAGTAAAGCATAGTTTCCTTTTTATTACTGATTTTTAGTTAATGCTATCTTACAAGGTGAAATTTGTGGCCTATTAGTCAGGTTTTTGGCTCCCCTTGCAGAAAATTATAGGAGGAGAGAGAGAGGGATCTGCCTTTCAACCATTTCCATGTGAAAAACTTTGAAACATAACAGCCATCTTTACCCCTACTAATCTCAGGCCTAGGTTGAAAACACTATATATTTTGTAGACTGAAGGTAAAGGGGAGAAAATACTTGTGATGTAAGTATTGATTCCTTCTAATATTTTTCTTTCTAAATTAACATGGCAGTAAGATGACCTTTTTATGCTCTGGTTATGTCCAGATAAGAAATTGTAGTCTCAGTTATTGGTGTTAGGTTACCAGGGGATATGTTGAATGATTTTTAGATCAGTGATGAACTCTGTACAATATTTGCAATGCCATTACGTGTTCTTTTTACTTTTTTCCACGAGAAACTAAATATTAATTCAATTGCACATTTGTTCTTAGATTTGAAGGTTTCAAACCAAATGTGTTAAAGCTAATGCTTTGCCATGTAAATTTCCCAGCAGTTGTTTATCTCAATTGTATTCTACATCCAGCTGTAGAAAATTGTCAAATATTGTTTAAAGTTTTGTACATAGTTGTACTGTTATTTCTAGCCACTGTGCTGGACAGTATTCAAGTTATCACACAATATTGCTTTACACAAGGAAATGTGTGGCTTTTGTTTTGTATTTTTTTCGGTATAGAAGTTCCTGTGTCTTATTTAAATAAAAAATATAGTTGAAAAACCAAAAGTGGTGAGGATGACATACAAAAGCAGTGGTTCATTTATTTGTTTTGGAAACTGCATATGAAACACCATAGAATGAGATTAAAAGTTAATATTGTTCCAAATTTACATCTAGAGTAATATCAGACATTATTATGACTAGCGTGCTGTCTCTTCTAGAACAAGATAATCTCTTATCTATTGATTTTTGTGTAACACTGTTCTAGGAAGGGGAAAAAAATCTAAAAATAGCCAAATATTTATGCTTAAAAATAGCGTATTTTATTTCTGCATTTAATGAGGTTTAGAGCATAGAAAAAAAGGCAGTTAAGTAGTATGGAAACTATGTATCTGCTGCTGTGTTTGTGGTATGGCTAATTTCAAGTTATCTGTTGAAAATCATGAAAGCCATTAGATGTTTCACTGTGTGAAACTAAACTAAACCCCTAAAGGATGTGGTATAAATCTACTGACAGCCTTGGTTTCATGTTGTTTTGTGTGAGTCAAATCATTATCATTTGACTTGCAGAATAATTCTTTCCAGATGGGGGAGTGAGGGGGAGAGAGGGAGAAAGAAGAAGAATATTTAAATACATGTAAATCCTCCAAAGTGAGCGTGTACTGAAGTGAACTGTGGTAATAACCATCAAGAATGGTTCAGTGCATATCATCAAGTGGAAATGTAAGTTTTCTGCATCCCAGAGATTGCAAAGTTTCGGTGTAGCTATGTTAAACACCTTAACTGGATTTGGTGAAAGTCTAGAGCCTCCAAGGCTGCAGTATCCCACCCCACTGCAAAAATGCTTGTTGTACTTCATTCAGAAACACCTTGGTTTTAGCCGTTTCATCATCGGCTTGTAGGGCTCGCTAGGAAAAGCTCGTGACGGCCTTGTTTTCTAAGTGGATTTGCCTGCAGCAGTTTTGGGTTGTCCTTGTTTGGGAAGGCATTCTTTTCTCAAGAATTACTTTGACATAAGCACATAGCTTGCCCTGAAAAGACATGGTGCAGCTTGTATCACAGGTAACTTTGTCACCATCCCTGCGAACCTTGACCTCGCCTGGCTAGCTGTGGTTGTGGTAACATGCTGCTTGCACATAAGCCACACTTTGAAGTTGTGTGTTTTGTGTAATTCACTGCCTGTGTTTTCCTCAAAGCCAAGATAAACACCCCAAAATGTTGCTGAGAGAGCTAATGAAACAATTTTGCCTTGTGCCCCTGCATTGTGACAAAAAGATCTTCCTGAACTCAAATGTTAGATTTGCCAGCAATTCATATTTCTAGGAATGGACTCTTCAGGGACTGGAGGACTGTGCAGGAGGAGCCCTTGGCTTACATGTGCTGGAGTGGAGGGCAGCAGATAGTGACCTGCTTGTTTTAGGAAGCAGGGTGCTGTCAGGGAAATGATTTATGGTTTCATGAGAAATCAGCTCTTGGGAAGGGCCAGATATTGGCCCAAAGGTAGAGCCTCAGTATCTTCATGGTATTTAAATGTAAGCCTGGGGTAATACAAAATAAACAGAAGGAACTGAATGAATGGCAGATGTTGGCTGACATCACAGTTGCTAACAAAGACCACTGGGGTTTAGCAAACTAGCTCCTGGCCTTACTCCATGGTAATGGATTCATACCTCATTTCTGAATTCAGGTAAAACCCAAGATGACAGATGACTAGTAGAAGTAGAAATCAATTACTCTTGTAAACAAGCTTGTGTCATTATGCAAAATAGCCATACAAACAGAAATGTCCAGCTGCACAGTTGAGAGGAAATAACCATAATTTTGGCAATGTATTTCCACAACCTTAAATGCAAGGAAAAAAACAAGTGAACACCCATTACTGGCAGGTACACGTAGAGTCATTCATAGCTGGTGCTTGGCTAAAGGAAGTTGTTTGATCAGAGATTGTCACACAGTTAAAATATGCGTATCTTGTCCCTGCCTGCATTAGTCCTTGAAAACTGTCCAGTTCCAGAGAGACCTTGAGAGGCTGGAGAAGACTCTGGGCCGAGCTATAGGAATGAGTGATGTACTGGAAAAAACACACAGCACGCTTTTGTAGGAGTACAATGTGTTGAACTCCATAGTTGAGGGGTGACTTAATTCCAGTTAGTAAATACCTACATAGGAAATAGTCACAAGCTACTTAAATTTAACAGACATGTAATATTAAACTGTAGCAAGCAAGAAAATGAAGCTAGATAAATTCACACTAGAAATACAGATTTACTTAGCATAAAGGCTTATTAGGTGCTGGGACAACTTGCTAAGTGGATTTTTTAATCAAGTACTGCTATGTTTGAAGTGAGATCATTTTACAAAGGATGTACTCAAAAATGTTTTTACAAGCCTTACTCACTTGTGATTACTTGGGGCTTTTTTACATTTCAGTTGACTTTAAAGAGGTGGGGGTTTTAATTTCTTCCCGAAAAGTCTTGGATAAACATTTCGTGTTTCAGTTTTTCAGCTGAAAAAAATATGGGGAATATGCAAATGTACTAAGGATTGCCACGTCATTCAGGGTCTCTTGTTCATGAAATGAAGTTGGGTTCAATGGGTTGTCTGTTATAGTGGAGAATGCCAAGGAGACAGTTTAGATACTTTCTGAGTTCAGAATCTAAGAAATCTGCTTCCCTCTAGGGAGGACTTTCTATTTTGACTCTCTTCTGAATGGGAACTCCTGACATGGGCTGGGGGTAAGGTAGTGGTAGGAGGTCTTTTACCTTCTATGCAATAGGAAAGCAAAGGTAGCCTAGGCCCTACCTGTACCTGATTTGGAAAGTAATCTTGTATGTGCATGTTGTACATACTGTATGATCTTTTGGTTGGGAAAGCAGTGAATGCCTCAATACTCAAAGGAGCATAGGTCTGGGTATGTATCATTTGTTCTTCCAATCAGGCCATCTGTAGATTGCAATCCATCTCTCTTTGGCATCCTCACTGGAAGGCTCTTGAATGCAGAACCATAGCTTGATTTGGTTTTGTACCCAGTGAGAAAATGTACCTGCTAGACTTGACATCAGACTAGACACTCGGGCAAAGAACACCCAAAACTTGAGAATCCTGTGAAATTCTGTGAGCAATTTGGCATGGGGCATCCCAGTGACCTGGGGCCTGTGGTACTTCTGTAGCTGACCTGTTGTGCCTGTGGAAATGTATTGAGGGAAACTAAATGCCTAAAGACTTTTGTGCCTTCAGGATTAGGGACTGTTGAATAAAGTTGTAAGAATATCCTGGATGTGGAAAATAAATTTTTGGATAGAACTCTTTTGATGGAAAATGTTGTAATTGTCATAAAAATCAGCTGAGGAGGTTGCTCAGGCATTGTCCAGTTGAGTATGGAGTGTCTCCAGGAAGAGAGACTCTTATGATCTCACTCAGCAACCTCTTGCAGTGTTTGATGACAGTCACAGTAAAAAAGTGATTTGGTACAATTAAATAGAATTTCCTGTATTTTAGTTTGTGCAGCCCACTATCTCTGGGGCACCACTGTGAAAAGTCTGGCTTCACCTTTTTTGACACCAGTCCCGCTCCTCCCATTTCAGACATTGATCCACATGGTAGGATTCTTCCCTGAGCCTTCTACAGCGCTGAGTAGAGAGGGAAGATTGAGCTTGGAGCATGTGATCCTTGGAAATTAACCAGGTCTCCTGAACTCCTTTCCAGGGCTGTATCCCATGGGATTCTTCCAAGCAGGTCCCTGAAGGGGCCAATGCCTGCTCTTCTAAAGTCTTTAGTTGTGATTTTGCTTTTCCCCCCTTCCTCTCAGGATCCTAAACTTTACCACCTTATGGTAACTTTGGCCAAGGCTGCCTGCAGCCTTCATTTTCCTGACCAGTTGTTCTCTGTAGCTGTGAGATCTAGCTGAGCATCCTCCCTCACTAGCAAGGGTGCTACAGAAACCTCCCGGATTGCTTGTCTCTGCTGTCCATCTAGTAGATCTCAGGCCTGTGAATGTGAGGCTTCTTCAAGTTACCTGAAAAAGGCCTCATCTTTTCCTTTGTGATCAGGGTGTCTTGGAGCAGACACTTTCCACTTTGTTGTCCATGTTGATCTCCCTCTAATCCTGACTCAGAAGCTCTCAGCTAGATTACCACTTATCCCAAGGCATCCATGACTTCTCATAAATGGCAGCTTCCTCTCCTCGCCATCTTGTCTGGTCCTACCTAACAAGCCCATATCCAGTTGTGTAAGCTGTCCCACTACAGCTCTGATCCCAGTGAGAGGGTAGCCCTGCCACTGCATGCAGGCCTCCTATTCCTCTTGTTTGCTGCCAGGCTGCGTGTATGAGCATACAGCCTCTTCTGAGAGTCCTCCTGCTCTCCCAGAGGTGCTGGCAGAGCTCCCCACGGTACTGTTGATTATTTGGACTTACCCGGGATAAGATCTTACCAATGCTGGAAGGGTGGGTATCCAGAGGATGAGGCGAGTCGTTTTTCTGTAGTGCCCAGTGACAAGACAAGGGGTAATGGGTGCACACTGGAACACAAAAAGTTCCAGTTAAACGCAAGGAGAAATGTATTTCCTATGAGGGAGCCCTGGCACAGGCTGCCCAGGGAGGGTGTGGGGTCTCCTTCTCTGGGGGTCTTCAAAACCCACCTGGACACGTTCTTGTGTGGCCTGATTGAGGTGAAGCGGGTTGGACTGGCTGATCTCTAGAGGTCTCTTCCAGCCCCCACCACTCTGTGATTCTGTGTGGGCCCTTTTAGTCATCTCCAAGGCCTGTTTTGACCATGTCACCCTGCTCCCTTTGTTTGCCAAAGAACCTCATGACTGGACAGGCCTCAGCAGTCTCTCCGTAATGTCCTGGGTCCAAGTCCCAGACAAGCTGCAAATGTCCTTAGGTGACAGGACGGGTTGTCAGCAAGGAGTTGCCCACTGCTGTGGGCTGGCTCCCAGTACTGCTGCATGGCCCAGGCATGGCAGGTGCAGGGCTCCCCAGGCTCTCGCCCTGTGCTGTAGATGCAGATCTGCAGGTGAAGCAGGCACCATCCTGCTTCCAGCCAGTCACCATGCCTTAGCCTTCACCATTGTAGGAGTCTCAGTTTCCCAGCCTGATCAGTACTGAGGATGCCTACCTGTCCTGGTCTCCCACAGCCCTCAAGGCAGGCTGCATCATGGTGTGGCTTCAGACTCCAGCTTTAAAAACGGGACAGGAACCATCATAAGCTCACAAGTCATGGAAAGGCTGGCCTCAAGGTGCTTGATGTTGTTGTGGGCCAGTTTTGTTTTGGGGGGTTTTTGCTTGTTTTTTTGTGTATGTCTTGGGGTTTTTTGTATTTTTTTTAATCATTGTTTTACTATGCCCTGGTGCTGCAACTGGTGTTCCCTGTGGAAAGGCACTTGCTTCCCTTTAGCAGTCCTCCCTGCAGAAAGGAACTTGGTTTGGTTTGGTAATGCTACACAGCAGAAGGGCTTATTTTGGCACCATAAAAGCATCTTAGAACACCTTTCTTTCTTTTTTTTTTGGTTTTACTTGGATAACAACCGTCAAAGATACCACCATTATGTATCTCAACCTCAATTAAGCCCTCCATTAGATACTTCCCGTGTTTATGTGGAACAGAGAGGGGACCCAAGCCACTTACAGGAAAACTGTACTGTACATTAAAAACCACCTCAGGACAGACAGTTCAGTTTGCTCCTGCAAATCTCAAGTAGAAAAATTGACCCATTACCGATTTTCAGTGTTTTCCGATGGCATTAACTGTTTGCTAAGAGGATGGGCTGTTAAATGGGTGGGGACAAGAGGAGGAGCCTCGGGGCTGAGCCAGGGCAGCATTTCTTTCTGAGTGCCTCAGTTTGCTTTTTAAGCTTATTTTCCTTTATACTTTGTTTTGGCAACATTCCCATGGCTTAAACTGTGAGCAGTGAGATGGATCTGTGCTCTCTGAGGTCTCTCCAGCCTTTGAAGCATAGGAATAATAACCGATGAAGGTAGCAAAGGCTGGTGATGAAGCCAAGAGCCCTCCTGCCTCTAAGGAGACCCACATCACTTCCTTTAAAAATGAAAGCGAAAGCTGCAAAGTGCTGGGGGCGGGGGGCGGGTAGGAGTGGGGGCGGGGTGTTAAGTGTTGATAAGAGGAAGCTTTTGTTCAGTTAAGGCTTTGTGTAGTTATTTCCCTACGGGTAGGGCAGTGTTGGCTCTGTACATCGTGGAGGTATGTTTGGGTGTGGTTTGGTGCCAGAGGTGACTATAAAGGCTCTTGTAGTGCTGCCATCTGCTGTCATTGCTGGTGTCTCCCAGCTGGGCAGGCTTGTGTGCCTGTGTGATTTCTGCTGCCTCAGAAATTGTGGCTTTCTTCTTCTTTTTTTCTTTCTTACATTTTTTGGACAAGTTTTCAGCCAGATCAGTGACACTGCTGGCTCTTCTTTCAGTTTAAAAGCCTGCTAGGACAGTATGGGGTAGTGACTCACATTTAGATGGGTTTGAGATGCTCAAAGGCCCAAGACCTGGGCAGGCTTCTGTGCCTTAACAATATAGGTTAGCATTTAGGGGGAAAAGCTTTGAATTGCTCATACGCCTCTGACTCCTTTGCAGCCCTGGCTGCTGTTCAGGGGCAACCTTGCAGGAAGGTCAGATCAACCCAAGATCCAGATGAACCGTAGATCAGAAAAATTCCTCCAGGGCTTCACTCATTCTTCAGAATCTCTGTTGTTTTCTAAAAATCAAATCAAACTATTGCCCTGCCACAGTGAGGGTCGCTCTCTGTTGTTGGACTTTGGTGTCCTGAAGCTCTGGTACTCCAGTTCAAGACAGAGGTGATCGTGGAAGACCACACAGACTGCCTGGACAGTCCAGGAACCTACACAGCTGTAACAGCAACGCAGTTACTTCAGTGCTCATGATTTTAATTTCTGTATTTTATGTGTCAAGGGTTTATTCTGAGGATTGCACTTGAAATAACAGTAGGAGTTTGATATTTCCCCGTGTCAGATCCTGCTCCTGTTGCTTTCAGCATACTTATTTCCTGCAGACAGCTGTTAACTGCCTACCTAGATGAGATAGGGTGGATGATTTACTTTTGTAGCAGTTATAAACTTGTTTTCCCTCTCCCCAGCCTGTTGATGAAGCAAGCATATGGCTTCTGGCACCTGTCTTGGGACGTTGCCTACTGCCATAATAGCTGTCCGAGTCCAAAATAAAGGAAACAACCTTCAGGATAGGTTTCTGGGCCAGATGAAAGACTTCTGTTTGAAGCAAAGACTCACAGTGACCTCTTTAACAGCTTAGGTAGGTCTGCAGTCACTTCTGAAAGTCTTTATCTATTTTCTCCTTTTGTTTAGAATTCATTACCCCATAAAGATTCCCACAACAACTAGTGTAAATAGCTGGCAAGTGGAATGAGCCAGATCATCACCTCCAAGCTACAGTACACTTCTCTCTTGTTAGTTCAAATTTTGTAATTTTTTGAAAGCAGCCAAACTTCACACTCTTCTCCTATTTATTAATTATAAGGTTGGGCACATCAAGCTTTCGCTCTGGTAGAGCAGAGTTAAAAGTTGATGCAGCTAATGGGAGCTGTACACTGCTCTTTGGCAAATGGCAGCCTCCTCACTTTGTTATAGACCTTTAATGGTCTTCTAGTCATGCACTAGAAGATCAAGTTGTTCAAAGACATATCCAGCCTGACCTTGAACACTTCCAGGGATGGGACATCTGCAACTTCCCTGGGCAACCCGTTCCACTGCCCTCATTGCAAAAATTTTCTTCCTTCTATCTCCCCTCAATCTACCCTTTTTTTAGTTCAAAACCATTACCTCTTGTCCTATCACTAAAAGCCGTGATAGGTTTGTCCCTGTCTTCTTAGAAGCTCCCTTTAAGTACTGAAAAGCCACAATAAGGTCTCTTCAGAGCCTTCTCTTTTCCAGACTGAACCCCAACTCTCTTTCCTCCTAGGAAAGATGCTCCTGCCTTTCGATCATTTTTGTGCCCTCCTCTGGACCCACTCCAGCAGGTCTAACATAGTGAGCTCCTGTGCAAATACTTTGTGTTACTTAAAGGGAAGGTTTCCAATTAGTCAAGGAGAGGAAAAGTCAATTTTATGCTTAGGAGAGCACTGTTAATGAACACCTGGGTAATGGTCCCACTGACTGCAAAGCCAGCCTGCCTGGGAGCTGGAGGCTGGATGGTTACCCAAGGCCAAACTGGCAGAGCTTGCAGGGCCTGTTTGGCCACGGTACCCATGTTTACTGTCATGGGAGAGTCTGTGTACTCTGCATGTGGGTTCCAGGCATGAAGCACCCGCTGAGCAGTGGGGAGGCAGCCCCAACAGTGTGTTGGGGATTGGCTTGTTTGTGCCCAGTTTGCCAAGGCGGTGCTAGACTGTCTCAGCTTTTCTGCTGCTCAGCTGCTGGCAACCCTAGTTGTTGCTCTGCTCCCTGCCTTTCCATATGGGGGCTTGTTTAAAAATAAGACATTGACAAGGAGCAGAAATTGTAAAAGTAGGCTAACTAGAGGGAGTGTTACAGTAAGTGCTGACTGAGACAGTGTGTCTGGGTTCCAGTGAGGGCTTAAGGTTGCTTACACACCTGTACTGTTAAAAACCAGTTAATAGAAATACGCTGGGTCCCTGGGTGGCCCCACGTCCTGCAGTGAGTCCTCAGTGAGATGAGGTGAGCAAGGGTGGCCACAGGCTGCCCAGCAGGGCCTCCCTATGTGGCCCAGCTCCTCCTTGCCAGGGTGCTTCCATGATCCCCTGCCAGGGAAGAGAAAGCAGATGCGTGCTGGACCAACTGGAAGAAAAAGGGAGCTTGAAATGTGAGAAGGGACCCAACACTGTAAGCTGCAACTTTATCATGTCAGTGTCTTGCTGCAACCCAGTAGTTGTTTTTGGGAACTGACTGAGGGAATATAGGACCTTACAGCTTTTTTTTCTTTGCCTGGGGCTATTTCAGCCCACATACTCTCAGCAGCAAGTATGGACAGTACAATTACCCTTCCTTCCTCAGTGATGCTCGTCCAGTATCCCCAGCACCTGCAGTGGGATGTGATGGAAGGTGTCAGAGGGCAATGGCAGAGACCCCAGGGAAATGCAGCATAATGCACAATGCCTGGGTGCTGTGTCCTCCTGTCAACCTCCTGCTCCACTGAACGTCTCCAGGCTCAGACCCAGGAGCCATCAGGGCTTGTAAGCCTGCTGCTATTCCCACTTGTAGCAAAGCTTCTGCTGGTGCTGCTTCTGCATTCACAGTCACCTTGTTGTGTAGGTGGTCCTGTTTGTTCTGGTGTGAGCAGCCCCTGATGTGTGAAGGACACCCCTTTATAGAAGGGTGTTGGGGGAAGGCAGGTGGCTGCTTGCAGCCAAGTAGTCCTGCTTCAAAGTACCTGACCTGTGCCCATGCCATGTTGGACACAGAAGCAGCAGAGGGAACAAGGTGAGTCATATTTACTATGTTGGAAGTAAATTCCAATCTTTTAAGGCCAGAAAAGCTACTTGAAGAAGCTGTCAGTTTTCTTTCCTCTATGAGCTGTTCAATTCCCAAGGCACACCCCCCCAATTCCCCTGAAGCAGCTGTTCGTAGATTTGTAGAAACCTTGACTTGCCAAAATCAATTACATCAACTTTAACAAACTTCCCGATAAAGACAGTTAATCAATTACTACTGTTTTCATCTGCCACAGGGGTTCTGCGGCTGTTTTTGTTTTAAAACAATCCACTACTAAAACCAGACTATGTAACTGGAATGAAGCATTATTAAGTCAAGATGAATGTTATGTGTGTAGAACAATCAATCTGTAATTTTACTGGGATGATGAACTACGCTGTTGTCCCAGCTCCTGCTGAGCCTGTGTGCACATCACACAACATCCACTCACAATGGCACTGGAGTTACTCTCCAGCCCCAGCTGCTGAGCAACACATGCCACACACTTCATTAGCAGCAGAGCAGCATTCTTTGTAACTCTGTAATTAAGATTTTTTTTTTTACCTGAAAAATGCCTATTTGCAGAGTGTTAGCTTTTGTTGCTCTAGTTTTCAGCTTCAATAAATGTCCCTGATAATAATGCGCTGTACTCAGGGATTTCAATCTCTGCTCTTTAAACAAAATGAGTAATATTCCAAACCATTCTGGCTTATTTTTTGTGGGCTTTGTTTCTTTTTTCATTTGAAAGTGTGGAAAAAAATGGTATAGGCTAAAGAATAAACATTCATAGCGAATGTTGATTTAAAAAAGGGCACGTTATGATGAATTAATGCATAAAATGAAATAACTGGTACTGCAGGTGGGAGCGTGCATGGAAAAACCCTGCAGCCGTGGCTTTTCTTGTGTATAATGGGATGATCATTCAAGTGGTTTTCCACCTGAAAAGATGATGAAGACTTAGAACATCTTTAGCTGAACTTGTGCAATGCCCTTAATTGTGCCAATTATGACAGGAGACTTTGTAATCCTAGAAGGCCAAAATCTGTGACCTTAAAACCAAACACACTTGTCTGAATTTTGAAGAATAGTTCGTTAGCTGTTTTGAAGTCCCTATGGCCTCCTCTTTACTCTTAGCCTTACTGCTTTAGCTACTAAAAACACTAGAGCAGCTTTTCCACAACTGTTTTGGTGACTATAAAAGAACATAACCCAGAGCAAGTTTAGCAACCACAGACTTGCTAAAGCTGCAAGAATATGTTTAATTATTTCAGTGGTAACCAAACTGGGCTGCAAAGAAGCCTGTCTATCCCTTGAGCTCCTAATATTTGTGACACTGCAAATAATTACAGTTTGAGATGAAGAGGATTTGAGGCGGAGATCCTGTGTTATGAGTGCAAACTAGAACTTGTAAGGGTAGGGTACACTGCACTCCAGTGTAAACATGAGGCATTTCCCAGTTAATGCACTTTGTAGATGCCGTATTTACTGCCAGAGACTACAGCCCCAAGTCAGGTGTTCAGGCAGGACCAAGAAAGTTTTACACCTCAGAAAAGACGGCTTTTTTAGCTGCCAGCACCAAACAGCAGGAAACACTGTGGAAGGAATTGACTTTCATCTTTAGAAACAGGCATCTGCATCAGCTTCCATGTCTTAGTTACCAGCCTCCCTGCTGGGGACCTGGGTGGGCTGGGTACTGTGCAAAGAGAAGCCCAGAGTGTCCTTTCCCATTATAAGTGAAAATATGCTGCTAAACATTTGAAGAATTTCTCTGGCAAAAACTTCAATATTTTGAGAGTTCCAGGCTATGATGGGGTGGGATTTTAAACATTACAGTTTTGGACAGTAGTATTTAAAACTTGCTAAAGATTCAGCCAGATGAACTCGAGTCAGTCCAATCCCCCTCCACTGACAGCATGTAGCTTTTTAGGTAGAAAATATCAAAATGCACATCAATGCTACTCGGTGTGGCCATCCAATGATGTTCCGATGCATTTGAGAAGCAGCAGGTCAGTTCAGTTAACTTCTATATTTATATAGTTATTTTTCAAGTTTCCAATGGAGGTACATAGTTATCTAACAGACCATGAGGCATGGATTAACTAACTATGGTGAAGTGGTAGTGAAAAACTGCAAATTAAGTGCACTTGAAAAGGCCAAATACTAAATAGTACATAGAGCAAATATGCAAAACTTCCACCCTTAAGCGGCTTTTGACACACCCGTCACCTTCCTTTGATGTAAAAGGAGACTGGGGAGGCAGGGAGACACCAAGTACAAATTTTCTTACTGTCCTGCTGAATTACTGTTCAGAAATAGCATAAGGTAATACATGAATTATTAGGTACTGTCTAAAAACTGATGGTATGTTTTATCTTCAAGTGCTTGTTACACACCAATTCAACAGCACACCAGCATTCCAAGGGGAATAAAAGGCCTTTTTTTGTCAAAATCATTTTATTAAAGAGTTAATGTCACAACAAGCTCAAAATAACACATGCTTCAGAAATAAACTGGATGAAAAATACTCTCAACAGAAATATGAACATGTTTTGAAGGCATGGTAAAGCAGCAGTTGCAAGAAACTTCTGAAAACAGGTGCAAATTCTGTTGGTGCAATGGAGAAAAACGTCAGAAAAGAAGCCTGCCGGGCATGACTTCTGTTTATGTAGTGCAGTTTGTCTAGTAAGTTAAATTAGAAAGGGCACAATTTCCATGGCTGCACAGACCCAAATGTATTTCTTCAATAATTAGACCCAGCACAGATTTTTCACCATAATAACAAATTTAGTTGATAATATCTTAATGTAGCAGTACTATATATATATTATATACACGACGGATGTTTGACTCATGCAGCCTCCCCAGTTACGTATTCTTCTTTTAATTTACTCAAGAAACATTATAAAAAAATAGGTTTGCAATTTGTATTTCACTCCAGTGTTAGCTCCTGCATTACCACAGGCAAAGACAGTGTTTCAGCAGATAATCTAATTTGGCAAGAAATCTGCCCTAATTCTTAACCTCATTTTTGTAAATCCACGTAGAAAATAAATGCAAGCTCTTTATACAAAACAAGAGCAAATACCTTGTACCTATAGAAAAGGGGATTCATTCCCTTTAGTTTATTATCATGGCACATACTTTATAGTTTCACCACAGCATACTAATTTTCATTTAGATTTTTTTAAACCCCAAAATGGTGTTGATGAATGGAACAATGTGAATTACCACAGGCAGCTGACTCATGCATTAAGCAATTCATGTTCTTTATCAGTTTTCCCAACAGCATCAGGATTGGATAACGGGTCAAGGTCAGCAAAGAGACTAAACCAGGCAGTCAAGTCTTTAGGATTCTTTGTAGGTTCTGGAAAAAAAAAAAGAAAAGTATAAAAGTACAGACTTGTCAGCTATTTTAAAACAAAACTGACTGAATGTTTGACTCAGGTCAAACAAATGCCATGAGACTGTTTAATTTATCACTAAGGGCACTTCTGACAAGAAAATCAGAATGAGCGATGGCATTTTAAAACACTACCTTTAACAGAACACGGAACTTCAGTAAGAATGAACATTTACATCTCTCTGCCTGTGTATTTCATACGGCTTCTGCTATGATAAGTACCAGGACACTTTAAAAATAGTAACACTCTCACTCTCTCTAGCTTTGTTTCATGAAAGGTATTTTATTTGTGTGTGCACCTGCATGCCTGCAAGAAAGCAAGAGGAAAGTCAAGGCAAATTTTCCTTTCAAACTCTCTTACAGGACTAAATTCCTTTGCCCAAATCCAGTTCATGTGATTGTTCTGTCCCCCCAGTACATGACTGCACAAGGTCATTAATAGAATGAATTAACAGAATGAAGTTTTCATGGGAAGGTACTGGCTAGAGAGAGAGGAGGTATGTTTGACAGCCAGTCCAAGCACAGCCTCTAGTAGCAGGGTGTATTTTTTAATGGGTACAAAAATATGTGAACCAGGAATATGTTTCAACAGCAGCTGGACAATTGCATCTGTGTGTCTATACTGACATATAGATTTCACAGAGGTCTCCTGCCTTCTCTTATTCCAGCAGGACAGATGCTCTGCTACAGCGGTGCCAATGCTGACGGCTGTAACCATGGCACATCACCGTTTGCTTTGTTTTTTGTGACCCTATTCTTAACTTGTATTACATTGATAATGAGATAAGATGTGCTCTTCCACAGGATAACATGAAAGCATTCTTTGTGCCAAGGAATTTACAGACAAAATAGGCTCCTCCTGGCATGACTTTCACTATGGTGTCTGTGAGGCTGGAGTATCTGTCACTCTCATAAACAGAAATTTCAGAGTAGCTCAAGGGTGTTCCTTTTTCTAGTGAAGGTATCATGGCTGTGGTAATATTAATTTTCAAAACAGCTTCCAAAACACCCTAACCATCTCTCTTTTCTGTTGAGCTGAAAAATGTCAAGACTTTTAATGCAAGGAGTCAAAGGAAGGAATGCACATAGCTCCTTTCTTCTGTACTACACATCTTTAATATAGCTTCTGATCAAATGTGAATGCATCAAATAGGCTACAAACTGGCAATAAGGAGTCAACGTATTTCTAGTTCACTTATCCAGAAAACCCTAGTCAAAATTAGCAGGGCTTTATCTCAGTAGATGGCAGGACTATGCACTCTTTTATCAGTTGCAAGAAGTTTCAAACAGATGATTACTGATATGATGTATGTTAACAACAAAATTTACAATGTCCTCCTGGAGATGTTTAGCTTAGAAAAAGTGCATGCAAATGCTATTCTGTGTGACTCAAAATTGAAGTAGTAAAATAAACTGCAGTTTTAAGCTCACTCATACTATAGTAAATTAGTCTTTTGACATACTAGCACTGAAGCCTATTGAAAATAGTTCCACATACACGCATGTATCATAGGCATAATCAATGCTGAAACAGAGTAATTCATTAGTGAGCGTAAGATTCTCAACATGTTAACTACTACAAAAATAGGCTTCATTGTGATAGAGTGACTGAGAAAAGGAAAGATAAAAGAACCAGATCTAAAAAGGAAAAGTGAAGCAACTGAAAAAGTGCATGACTGCCTCACCTTTCACAGGCGTCTTGTTGGAGTTCACATTCAGGCTGCTTGGCTTCTGTGCTGGCTGCGGTACCGATGGCGGGCTCATGCTGTTTGCTGCCCATCCTAAAATTCAATAATACAGCAGCATTACAATGAAGAATTACTTTGTTAACTCTGCCACCCCCTTGTCTGGCAGCACAATGCACACTGCAGGGGATGGAGCTGAGTGTTATGTTTATGGTTATGGCCGTTGGTATCTTTCCTTGTACACAAGGCATCAGCAGTCAGATACTGCAGACAAGCAGCATCCTTAAGAAGAGAGTTATCTATGGATGTGTTTCATCATGTCCTGATTCAGGCAACTGTACTCTTTTCAAACCTTTAACCTGTCTAAAATAAAGATTTTTTTTCTTTTATCCCATCACAGTTGATACTTGTTCACAGAAAGGCCAGTACAGTAACCAAGTCAAGCACAGCTGTAGAGAGAATATCACTTAGCTTTGGGCAAAAATATTATATGTACTAAACTTTTTTCCCACCTATTTTTACTTTTACAGTTTCAAATACTTTAATTTCATAAATTATTACCAAAACCTCTATATTTAGAGGCCTTGCATTTTCAGTTACTTTTAAAATCATTATCAGAATAAAATTATTGCAAAACACTTTGAAGAATTAAAGATGCACTGCTGTCAGTCAAATGAAAGCTAGGTTTTCATGGAGGTTTTTTCTGTTGTTCGTTTGACAGGATGTTCTCAGTAGCTATGTAGGAAAAAGTGAGACTGAGTAGTCACAGTTTTTTCTTCTTACATGCATATTCCTTAGCTACAAAAGAGTCACGATAAATACAGTTAATGAGGCCAGACGAGCCAGGTTGGCAAAATGCACCAGGACTGGTGTACCATGGAAACATAGTAGGAAAAAATGAAGCATTTTTGTCTCTTGGTTAAGATATTTAAATCCATATGCTTTATCCCATTTACAGGATGGGAGGTCATAATTTCTAAATTCAATAATATCTCCTTTAAGTGTGGCCTGATCAATTATCCATCCATCTCAGTGACCTAGTAGATCAAATTCTGCAGTATCACAACAGGATTCTCATCTGTGCACGCAGTTGGAATTTCCATATTCGGTATCTTTTTTCCTGTAAGTTCATGCTTTTCACATCCTTTTCTAGTCTCTTTTTCCCTTCTCCCCTTACCTTCTTCTCATTTGAGACCCCTGTCAGGTGTTGGTACCCAGTGTCCTGACAGTACCTGTAACAGGTACGTTAAGCCACATAAGCTATTTCTCTCTCTAATAGATTATTCTTATCTCCTCCTGATCTCAGTTTGACTATCAAAGGCCTGAAGCCCAAGCTATTATTAAAAAGAGGCAAGAAGAGTGTTTCTGTAAAATCACATGAATTAGAAAGGAAACTTAAAGCCACAAACATCCTCTATCTCTAAGGAGACAAACCAAAACGTCAAAATCTGGATGCAGAGTGCTCACATTTATTTGTTCCAGGAAAAGGTGATACAAGCTTATCAGCTAGCCTGTGCCCCCTGAAAATGAGATTTCAGAGTTCAATCTTTGAAATAAGCACATTTGAATAATAAAAGTATGGCATTAATACTTCAGAATTACATACTTTTCCAGGCATTTTCTCTGCTTGTGTTACAAAAGAGAAGAATGGCAAAGGACATTATATACACCTAAAGAAAACTGTAAGGCTTTTGTTTGTTTGGAGATGTGTTGTAAGAAAGTGTTTAATATGGCAGTGGATGGCCATGGATAAATTGAGTGGCTTAAGCAAACAGGGCCAAATCCTAATTTCATATAAGTGCTGGCCAGAAACCTTCTGTGCAAGTCCCACTGACTTCAGTGAGAGCAGGAGTTGGCGCTCTGAGATGTCACTGGCATTCCTTCATACTGATGTGATTGGCAGACCAGAGAGTAAAACACTGTAGACCAGTTAACTCCTTTGGAGCCCTCCTTTGAGTTCCTGGACTAAGGCTTGATAAGTAGCATGTGGATGAGAGATGCTAGTGTGTGGTTCCCTGTTCACTGAAATGCAAGTAGCTCAAGTACCACTTAGGAAACAACAAGAACCCAAGAGCAGCAACAAAAACATCCAACCAAAAATGCTCAAGAAAATGTGTGATGCTTTCATAATGAACTTTCACCCATCTAGGGAGGCCTTGGGAAACACTAACACATAATTTTTATTGACTACTTTCATGAATTATGTTTTTATGTCCTCACATTGAGCTACAGAGAACAACTTTACCTTTCAAAAACAAACTGCAGCCTATCAATTTGAAAGGAGTTGTTGGCTCTAAGCCTGTCCTGGTTTGCCTGTTCACAGGATGTCTACATGATTATTGCCAAGACAGCAAGGAAACCAAACAGCTCACTTTTCAGCTAGCATCTTCACAAATGTTACCACAAATAAATTTAGACATGAAAATGGTGAGCAGAACATCCTACCAACCGGAATATTTGCATGTGTAGAAAAGACAAGAAGGAGCTCTTAGTAGAATGAATAAATAAGCAAATGCAGCCACAAACATAATGAGAAAGCCAACACTCTCTCTGAAAAAGTGGAAAGGCAACCAAACTACACACACACACACACACACACATACACTTTTATCTGTACTTTAAACCAGCACCTGGTAGTCCCATAGCAATTCAAAGTCCCGTTGTGCTAGATCCTGCCTATAAATACAGCCAGAGAAAACTCCGAGCTGGGAATTCCTGACCATAACAGTTTATAACCTACATAGCATTGTGCCTGTTTTACAGATTAAGATCTGAGGCAGAGAGAAAACAAAGCCCCAAAGATTTATGAGTGTGCTTAAAGTAAAATAAGTAAGTAATCCCACTGAAGTTAATAGAAAAGTTAATGTGCTTAAAGTTAAGCATGTGAGTTTTAAGAATCTTTATGGTCTTAAGGCCAAATTCACACAGGAAGTATGCAACATTGAGGCTCCAGTGTAGCACCTCACACTGAATAATTATTAAGCAATCCTACCAACTGGGGGGAGGCAAAACACATAGGAGATGTATCACAAGTCTTCAGTAAAAATAGCCCTAATTAATATATTCCAATATTTCCTACCTGTATGTTTAAACATGTTTATAATGCATTTAATATTTTGTTTTTCTAAAAAAAGTTCCTAAATTTGTTGATAAGGCTAAATTATGGAAGAAGTGCTGTGCAATGCAGTTTAAGATTTAAGCTGAGATTTCACAGGTATAAAAAGGACAGAATTTCCCCTTCTGTTAAAAAATAACAAAACTGTTAAAAATAACCTCTTAAAAGAAAAATAGTCTATGAAAATTAAATAATGTATTTTACTTGGCAACTACAGTCAGCTGAGAACATCATACAGATACAATCATTCAGATGATTAGTCCTAAATTTTCAAATGCCAGTGGGTCCATCACCCTGATCTTCAGCCAAAACCGTGGAAATTCATAAAAAAAAAAAAATACACTTTTACTCTTTTTCCTTAGTCAAAAAGATTTTGGGATACCATGTTGACTGGAATGGGTTTTCCATTTCTAGTGTTCCTTGAACGAGACATGCCCGAGTTTCGAATCTGAAGTGGTAACAGTGCAGCTGATGCCAGTGTCTTGGGCAAATGACAGGGATAACAGCAGCCTCAGAAAGGACACCCAGCCTCCTTTGCCATTTACACCTCAAAAATATTTTTGCTTCAATCTGTTTATGTGTATATATCAAGAAAGGTGTTTTTCATTGTTCCTTTTTCCTCTTTCAATAGATGCCATGTCTGCTCCTGGTTACAAAATTGTTTAATTTGATAGTGCAGGGCTAAAACCTCATTATTTTTATTAACTCGTATTTTGTGAGGTCAAATCCTACACTCTTCCAGTCCCTCTTCCTTCTACCAGTTATCCTCATGTATACATGTTTGTCATCATAGAAATACATCTAAAACTGCATCATTGCAAATGTCACTTCCTCAGTTTCCATCTAAGCCCTGAAGTCAGTGAACACAAATATCCTGCTTTAGGGGTCATGGTGGTAACTGTATTAATCATAAGGTAAATTTTACTTTCTTGTTCTTGCTAAAATGTCACAGATAATTTTACATCATGTATATCATACCATTTGCATGGGTTCCAAGGAGTCCTCAGGTTGGAAATCAGTCTGCTAGTCTTTCCTACATCCCTTTTCCCCAAATGAGACTAAATAACTTGGGACAGAGCCCAAAAATGGAAGGTCATCCTCCAGCTTGCAAAGCCCTAGGAGAAATCTTGCCAGATACGGGGAGAATGAAGGTAGTTGCTGTCATCTGGTTATTGCCATCCTGCCTATCTCCCTTTCTCTCTCAAGGTAAAAGCAGCAGCAGGAAAGCTCTGCTCTAGTTCCCGTCTCTCCTTTCATTTCCTCTCCCTCCAGCATCAGCTTGGAAAACCCAAGAAAATGAACTTCACAGAAGAAAGGGAAGAGAAACAGTTACATCAACAAATAAGTAACCTGATGAGATGAATCCATCTGTAAGATTGCTAGGATGAGACAATTCATTCTATCTTACCCATATCCCTACATGCAACAGTATAGGATGCTTTGAAAAAAGCAAAAAAATGAATGAATGTAATTGATTTTCACTCAGTTCTTTAAAAATAGTATTCCCAGAAAACACATTGTAATCACTTTTGGATCTCTGGCCCCCAAACAGAGACAGCAGTGATGATTTAACTAGTAAAACCTACTCAGACAAATTTTCTGCTACAGAAAATATAATTTCAAAGGCCTACAGAATATTTCAGGAAGCTTAATGAATACATTCAAGATGGTAATCTTGACTTTAGGTTTTAGAGTGCTTCATTCACAAACACTGAATGAGCAGGGCTAGAGAAACAAATATGCTACTCGTTTTTGTCCAGGCCACATTTGGCTTTAACTTCAGGATTTCTGCTGCTACGGCACAACATAAGCTGCCACCGCACTTCTTTGTGCCAGAAAATCATACTCTAAAACCAAAATGCTAACAGAACAAGACGAGCTCTTACCATGTAAAGATGACTGCAAGTCATTCATATTTTGGTCTAACAGCTGTGAAGGCAGGTAGCCTGATGGTGCTGGTGCCACAGATGATGAAGTGCCCTCTGCGTCTCCAGCTGAAGAGTTCATGGTGACATCAGCAAGTGCAACCTGTCCAAACACAGCTGTCCACTCTTTGCTGAATTCCCCCTCGTCCAGGGAGGAAGCGTTGAGTATCTCATTTAGTAGTACCATGTCATCCTTATCACCAGGTTCTGACTCCAAGGACCTCATAAAATGATCCTTTGAAGCTGTCTCAGAAAAAGTCAAGAAAAATAACTTTTTAGACAAATAAAAAGGTACCTTTAAAAATATCCAATCTTGGATTTGTATGTTGAGATGGAATACTCTGGATATTTGGGCTCGTAGGTTATACAACAAAGAATTCCTTGATTATCTTAGATAACCTCACTGCTAAGACTCATTTCTCATCACAAACAATACTAAAAGTATGTTCAAAAATCTATTAAACACGACACTAAAATATTTACATATTCTAATATTTAAAACATTGGAAAAGACCACTTTGATGTTGCTCTTTGAAACATGACATAAAACTGTCGGAAAAAAATCAGATTGTCATAAATTGAAAAGAAATAAGAGTTGAGGATTATTCTAGAATTTTGTAAGAACATACTTAAGATCACCTGACCAATGCCTGTATTACTGGGGTATTTCCCCAGGAGAACAGGTTACTCTACACAGAGTAGAGATTTCTACACTGTTCAATGCTGTAGTAACTCCCTCTCACACCCCACCCCCAGGCTGCTGAGAAACAACAGGGGCCAATTTCTTTGTGATTCCCCTTGCTGTTTTTGCTAGCACCAGAACTGCAGCAGAAGGAACTCTTAGATCACTTGAGCCATTACTCCTTAAAAAAAAATGTCAGTTACATAAAATACATAAAACTTGTAACCAGGATCATAATCCATCTCTAGTTTACAAAATTATTTGGTAAGTGAAAGTACTATCAAGGAACTCCAAGTGTTATTTTACTTGGAACACTCAGAGCTCTGCTGTGGGAGGACACAGAGGACAAAAATAGTGGTTGATAAATATTGATAATATTATGGTACTGAAACCCAGATCAGTTTGTCTTAGTTATGCTCGTTTCAAACTTGTGGTAAGGCAGAGAAGCAACTTCAGATTTTCAAAGCTTAAGTAGATCAGCAGAGCCCTCCAAGTTGTATAAAACTAGCAGAAGACATTTTGAAGCTTTTTAGATTGTGATAAGAGTCATATTACCAAAGTGGCTGCAACAGGCCATTTTATTTAAATGCAAGGTCCTTCTCAGGAGAGGTCCCTTTTAATAGCTGCAATAATTTATAATGAAATAGCTGAAGTTGACTCAGAGGAGAAAAAAAGTGCAAAACTGTGTTTTAAAATAGGCTAATGAGTCAGCATGCACACCTACATACTAAGAAACAAATAAACCCAACACATACTGTGAGAGTTGTATTAAGTACTGAGGGCAGCACTGAGATTCAACTCCTTTCTAATTCACATTTTTATATAGCTCTGTACTTCTTGACAGGGCCCAAGAAATAGAAACAGAAACATTACAAATACATCACTTTTCCTGATGTTCCCACTAGACTATCACTAAAATACCTCAGGAAAAAAAATGGTCCTCATGAATTCTCATGCTGCTTTCTCATTTTCAGACAAATAACAAAGAACGTTAATGCTGTCCAAGCACCTACAATTCCTCCAACCTATTCTATAGGTGAGGCAGAGGGGTAAATCCTTCCATAAGGGAAACGCACTTGTAGTTTCAAAGACTCTGAAGAACTCTGATCTCTACGTGGCATCAACATCTCAAAGCTGCTTTAAGAAGGCCCTTTCATGAATTTGGAATGCTTGCAAGCTGAGATACAAAGAGAACATCATTACTATACCAACAATGCTGTACCTGACCACAAATGACCTAGGAAAGGAACAAAAGCTCTGCAGCAACATGGCTCACAGCAAAGCTCTGCTTCATCTATCCCACTGCAGTAGTCCCATTTTTACTCAGGGGGCAAGTACAACATACAGCTTTAGTTAGGTCTTGCACACAGTAGGGGTGTACAACCATCAGAAATCAGAAGAGTGACACAGTTCTTAGCAGACTTTCTGATCTTCCTTTGGGGACAATGCACCAGGTGCAGGGGAGGATAGGCTGCTGCTCATGCTCAGGATACCTCAAGTGAGCAACAGTTGCAATAAAGGTTATCCCAAAACCAGTTTTGCTTACTAAGATATTACTCATGTGGTATCTCTGCTAGATTACTAGAATGCTATGGACTTTCTCACCTCACCCATAAATCATCTATTACTTCTTTCCCCATTTCTTTGTTTTCTGTGCCCATTTTTGAGGTAAAAATCCTTTTTTTTGTCTGCACATGCTGACAAAAAACCCTTATAAACGTCCATGAAAAAAACAAGCCCAAACTCTCAATAAAACACTGAAAAAGCGACATCATTATATTCCTTTTTGTAGTTGTTTGAGCAGGCTTGTAGCAATGTTCATATTCCTTTGCAAATATGCTCTGTTTTGCTAGTGTTTAAATCAAATAAATGGTAAGAGAAACTAAAAATATTCACAATGATAAATGATTGGACATACAGGATCAAGACTTCTTTCTGAAACACACATGAAAGTGTACCTCCAACTATACTGCTTAAAATCAACATAAAATCATAAAATATTCATTAGCCTAAAGCTAGCTAGTGTGTAAAACTAGCTAATAATGACTGATACTGTGATATTAACATAATCATTCTTTTCTGACATAGCCTTGAAACCGTTTTTGTATTGGTTTAACTATTTGACTAAAAACAAACAAAAGAAGTTTTCTAACTGACATAGCTAAACTTGTATGGCCAATAATTGTATGCATTGCCTCTACCTACCAACAAGGAATGAAACTGAGTAAGGGAAGAACCAGAAGAAAGCAATCCACTAGCAAACATGCACAGACATTTTTTATTAACCACAGTAAAGAAGTCATCACTACCTTATCTATCCACAGATTATGGCTGCTTCTGCACAGACAGCTGAGGAACTTTCTCTGTTACTGCCTTCATGGGAGATTCCTCCCATGGGTAATTTCCTCACAGAGCAAGAGGCTGCTGGTGGCAAATCCAAAGTCAAGGTCTTTGCAAATGCTCTCTTCCTTATCTACCATGAAGGCAGTGCCTTAAATACCTCAAATACACTATTAGTCTGTCTGACTAACCCACAAAAAGGGATTTTTTTCTTTGCTTCTTTACTTTCTTTTTGAGTTGTCACAGTTGTTTTTGTTGACCATTGTTTCCACTTGTTCTTTTGAGATACATGAGTGAAAAGCAGATTAGAAATTATAGGCAATAATCTTACTGCATATGAAAACTCAATACAAAACTTTCAGCCAGATCTTTCACGTGACTTGGTAAAACAGGATAGGAGTAGAGCCTGGAATGAAAGATTGCTTTCTCATGTGTGCATGTGAACAACACAGCAGATTAAATTAACTATCTGGCTGAAAGAAGTCTTCAATCTTTATATGGTTTTAAGAGGACTAAATAATTTGTTTCTGATAGGTTCATTTCTGATACAAAATCTTGGTCACTAGAGGATTGCCAAGGCTTGTGATACAACAAACTAAAGAATCAAGAAAACCACTTTGTAAAATGTTATAGGAAGGGTAAGGTTTACAGTGGAACCTACTTCAGTGAGGCAAATAGGATATAGTCCAGTGTAACTGCAACAGCCTGGCCAGGAGGGGTGTGGAGTCTTCTTCTCTGGAGGTCTTCAATACCTGCCTGGATGTGTTCCTGTGTGACCTGATCTAGGTGGACTTGCTTCTGCAGGGCGGTTGGACTAGATGATCTCTAGAGGTCTCTTCCAACCCCTACCATTCTATGATACCTAATCTTAAATCAGCTGTTACAATGAGTTTTATCCCCAGTGAGGTTTACTTCACATTGTAAGATCGGGAATAGTGTCTCTGCATGTATAGGAAGTTAAGCTTCCTTGAACAGTGTTTAAATACTGCATCTGAATAATTTCATTCAATCTTTAAGTTTGTGAAAATAATTAAGATCTAAGATTAAAATTGTACTTTGGGCCTGTAATTGGAAAGCAGATGAAAAAGACATGCATAAATGTTCCATACCATTTTCTTCAGGTTGCAGGTCTAATAAGTCATCTATGGCACCTAAGAGCAAAAAAAACAGAAAAAAGAAAAGCAACAAAGGAAGGTCTGCAGTACACTGACAATCAGTATGTATACACCTAAAAGTGTAGTGAAGTTCTGCTTATGGTAACAATTTCCATGTAACGTGGATATGACATCCTTGTCATTGCCATGAACATGTCAAACTGCACTTGGCACAAGACCAGGCTTATAAACAATGTCACTGTAAGATCAACATTAAGTGGTTGTTGGTATTCAGGTTCAAAATGATCTGAGTCGGGATGGATGAAAGACTCAAGCTACACACATCTGAGAGGAGGTATGATCACTCTCTACATCTACCTGAAGGGGTTGGTCTCTTCTCCCCAGTAATAAATGATAGGACATGAGGAAATGGGTTCAAGTTGCATCAGGAGAGGTTTAGATTGGACATTAGGAAGAACTTTTTCACTGAGAGAGTTATTAAGCATTGCAACAGGCTGCCCAGGGAGGTGGTGGAGTCACCATCCCTAGAGATATTCAAAAGATGCATAGATGGGGGGCTGAGGGATATGGTTTAGTTTAGGGGTGGGCTGGGTAGTGTTAGGTTAGTGGCTGGACTTGATCTTAAAAGTCTTTTCTAACCATAACAATTCTGTGATTCCATGATTTCTGAGAAGTGAGGAAAATTTCTGAAGAATAACCTGGGGAGTGGGTGTGTATATCTTCCTTTGAATTGCTGACTGCCATGCCAGCCCACCTCCAGGCTGAGTGCACCCAGCTGAGGCAACTGCAAGAATCAGACAGGACTCTGCTGTCCTCCAGAAGCAGACACACTTGTTTTAGAGGCTTGTACTTACACAGGCCAGGAGCAAGCAAAAAGATGCCCAGAACCCCATCACTCTCTAAAACACCTTCCTTGACAATATATTCTTCCTCATGACACCAACTCTGGGAATGGTGAAAAGGAATCTTCTCCCAAAGCAGCCTAGGTCAGGATATAAGTAATAACACCTCTTCTGCAGGAAAATAAATAGGCTCAGACCAATAGGATGGAAAATGCATAGCCGATGCCTATAGGCTACCAGAGGTGAAAAACACCATCATGCCCCAACTGTAACTACCCTAAGTTCTCAGAAAGTTATTTAGATTAGACATGGAGTTAAAACAATCATCTACATTTCATTTACCAGTGAAGACATCTCCTTCAGGTGACTAATCTTATTCAAGATATGTGGCAAACCAGGATGAGTTACCTACTGAAATATGCCTACGGAAACATGCCAAAATACTTCTGCTCCTTTTAGAGGCAATGGAGGAGATAGAACAAGGTATATGTACTATGGATGACAGTGAAATATTTTACAGCCCATAAGTAACTCAGATTCTAGAAAACATCTGCTAAGAAAATATGTCAGAATTTGTATGCAAGAATATGAAAATATCTCATAGAAGAGATATCTGATTGAAGTAATTGCAAAATGTGGGAAACTTCAAACATTGGAGAAGTCCTTATATTGCATCATTACTACAAAAAATACTCAACAACAATAATTAACAGGGTAACTCAAGCAATTGCACGTAATTATGTGCTAGTAGCTCACCATTACTTCTAGGCAAAACATTCAACTGAATTCTGATCAGTATGGGATTCAGCAAAAGAATACAAGCATAATAAATGCTCTTATAATGAAAGATGTTTTTATGGAAAGCAGACCTAGTTCAAAAAAAGCCAAACAACTAACTTCACTCTTTGAAAACACTACAAACTTTCTTTGGTAAAGACATTTGCCTAGAAACAATTTGACTTTGCACTATATATCTTTCCAGCTAAAAAGTCAGCACTGCATAATACCTATAATGAACATATTGAATAGATTAGGAACATGACAACTAACAGATGTCAAAACTCAGTTGTTAGGAGAAATAATTGCAAAGTTGAAGTGTTTCTAGTTTAGATCTGCAAGGCTTAGTGTTATATTCATTGGTATTCAATGGCTTTAGCGGTCATCTGGATGTAAACACAAAATCAATCTTGAAAAAAATGTGCAAACATCTAACAGACTATTAGTGGTAGTCATTCAGGCCAGGCATTCAGTTTCTGTAGTCAGAGCTGGGAGAACATAATACCACTAAGTTGTAACTTATATCTCTAGGAATAAGGAATCCAAGCCATGCTGCAGAAAGGAAGAATGAGTCCTGGAAAGCTGTGACCAAAAGGAACAGAGTCTTGACAAGCAACAATTCAAACAAGAGCTTCTAACTTGATGTTGCAGGGAAACGAGATGTCCTTCTTGGATATAGAAATAGGAATGTGATTTTATGTTTCAGAAATAGGACAGGAGAGACCAACATCAGAAATATCTTGTCCAGCTATATATTTCACGTGTTAAACGGGATGTTGAAAAGTGCAATGGAAACAAAAACTGCAAAAACAAAGGAGCAGAGAAGACATCTTCAAGACATCAATATTGTTAGTCTATCTAAATGAAGATTTGAAAAGAGTCTTGATTTTAGTTTAATACGTTCTAAATATCCTCATGGAGGATAAAATGCCACCTATTAAAAACAATTCTCCATTAATTCAGCGGAAAAAGATAAAAGCCATGGCTTTATTATTTAGGCTGGAATGACCTCTGAGGGTCATCTTATCCAAGGCCCTTATCAGAGTATAGTCAGCTATGAGGTTAGATCAGGTTCCACAGGGACTTGTCCTGTCAAGTCTTGAAGATCTCCAGTGAAGAATATTCTGCAATCCCTCCAGGCATTTCTTCCAGAGCTTCACCATCCTCACTGTAAACACTTTTTTTCCTATTATGTGATCAGATTTTCCCTTCATGTCACTAGTGTCCATTATCTCACGTTCTTTCACTGTGCACTTTCAATTAGAGCCTGGCTGAGTCACTGAATAAGAATAACCGTCAGATCATTGGCAGTGGCTGATGCTTTTGGGCAGAAGTTCCACCTGAATCCATCAAGTTTTTAACAGAGTACATGTTTAGTCACTGGAACAAACTACTAAGCTAAGTGGCAAACTTTCCTTGTCTTGACATCTGCTAATCTGTAGATCCTTTCCTCGAAGACGTGCCCAATGTAAGAATTATACTTCAGAAGACAAACTGTTTGATCTACCTGAGAGTTACTGAATGTAGTGCAATATAACATGTGGGAGATTAGTTTCAACAGATCTTCTGAGTCTTAAGTTTTTTGCATTTTGCATTGTAGAGATTTACTGAGTGAAGCTGAAATACAGGAAATAAACAAAATGAAAGAACCCACATATTATAGCAATTACGAAGTTATGATAACGTGAAATAAAATACCTGAATAGTTTGATTCCTTGGTATGGCTCTCCTCATCTAATGAAATCAACCTTAATTTGAAAAATAAGAAAAAAAATGAGAAAAGAATTCTAAAGTTAGAGAATAACAATCTTTTTCTCTTTTTGGTCACATCATTATAGAATCATATCAATGACAAACAGCAATTCATGAGGACTCTTGCATTTGCTGGTCTGTTATTAACTTTTTTTGTTTGACAGAAGTCTGTTGAAAACCAAAATTAGACTGAAGACCAACTATTAAAACCTACCACCTTTCCACTTTCAATCTAACTAAATATTGTAAAGGAAAGTACAGTGTATTTTGCTTTTCCAGATTTGGTCTTTCATCAGTTTCAATCATGGTGGATGTACCATTGTTCCAAAAAAAACAACCAACCCCAATCAACCCCAATCCAACAACTTTGCACTTCTCTTTTCAAGAGCAATTAATTAAAAATCACCAATCAGGTGACTTTTGTCCCAGGTCAGCAGATTTCTAGAAGTCCAGTTCAGCAGTGTTGATACTCTTGACAGGAAAAAAATAAAGCTGTGGTTTACATACAATTCTTACACAAAGGTAATCTCTTCACTACATATTAAGTGCTATTATTTTGTACCAGTAGAGAATGAAGTAGCCACAAGAATGATGTGCTGGTGAAGAGGACAGCAACTCCAGTGACAGGACAGGAGCAGTCACTGCCCCTGCTCTTAATATGCTTGTGGTGAAGCAGAGGAAAATTAGATTCAGGGCCAATTCCAGTATAATGAATGTTTACTGTGAATGAAAACTTTGTTTTCTGTAATTCTTCTAGAATCTTAGATGTTTGCTTATGGTTTGTTTTACATAGCAAAACGGTGACATATTTTTTTCCCCTCAGTTTTATGACAGAGAAAGAAAAAGATAATTCATAAATAAAAACAAGTACAAGCATGACATGGCATCCAATGCATTTGCTGGTAGGCACCAATGCACACATCTTGCATAAAGTTCATCACAGAACTTTATATTCAACATCAAGGAAAACAATTATTTATGAAATTCTTTATTATTGTTACGAGATGCAGCAGATTCGAGGAAGTGCTGTGGAGACAACCACCTGCCAAATGGTGCTTGTCTGAGTCCTTTCTAATCTGAACAGCGCCTAATCTGATCAATTTATAAACCGGTTCTGAGTCTAAACAGGTAAAAGGTCTGGAAAACTAAACTCTTAAAAAATTTATCATTATAAGTAACCAAGCAAAATGCACTCATCAGTCAAGCTGTTCTATGCTTTTTGACAACTGATCCTTTGCCGGGTGCTTCATTTAACCAGGAACAGCAAAAACAACAGGTGGCAGTAGGATTATATCAACATTGCATCTCCCCGCAACTGAACCCTGATGGTCCCGTAAAGGGAGGGATCGCATCTCGGTCTCCTGTTCTCCTCTCCCCACAGCAGCCCTTTGACAAGTCTCTCTCACCTCAGAGCTACAGGTAACTCAAACCTCAATAGCATTAGCTCACTTAGATGTACTTTATACTAAGTACCTACTGCTTCATTGGATTACTAACTGATGCTGTATACATTACAAAAACTAATCGCCGCTCAAAGCAATCGGGAGTCCATATCCTGTTCCCAGGTGAAAGGAGATGCTGCTGAAGGGAGAAACACAATGCTCATAGACCTTCTCCCATGTGTAGTTGTTTACTATTTCTTTTACTGAATAAAAAATTGAAGCAAAAGCTGAAAAAGAAAGAGAAGGCTAGGAAAGATGAAAAACTTATTAAGGTCTAACGGGTCTTTTAAAAACTCCTAATTTCACCATAAAATTTGTGAGTTTTCACAAACACATTACAATATTTCAGGAATTCTACTAAGCTGACTATTAGCTAGCATGATTAGATTAGCTGTGTCTACATTTCCACTTATAAATGTTCGGTGACTTGAGCAACCACAAAGCAGATTATATAAAAAAATACTTAATATTTTAACATGAAGGCCACGTGACTTACTGACTCTGATGATCTTGTACAGGTTTGATACTCTCAATCTGCGAGTCCTCCTTTTCTGCTTTTTCTGTTAGTTTATTCACAGGATCTTGCAAGCTCTACACGGTAATTGTAATATAAATGAAAAAAACAAAATAGAATCAGGGAAGTGAAAGTGTGTCATTTAAGGCTAAACTAGACTATAGACCCTACATAAATTAAGCACAAATGGTTCTGCAACATTGTATCTGACTCAAACAAGTAAAAAAAAAAAATGTTAGAAGATAATCAAACGGAGCCACGTGAACATACTTTATCTGGGAAGGTAACTCTTGGATACTTCTGAACTTGTGTTTCCAATATTTCTAAGTAAAACCAGCTATACTGTGTGCAAAGCAATGCACTGACAACATATTTCTTTGCCATTTGAGGGATTTGCCTCTTTCTTCCCCTGACACAACTATGCACACAACTTTGGCAACTGCAGTGCAGTGGTAAGGTACTACTTGTATCCTGAATCTGAAAATGAGGGTTAAAATCTTGGATGACTAGCTACACAGAGGGCTCGAGTGGTTTTAGAAAACCCTACTGTGCCTCTGCAAGCCAAAGACCATGCTACATGATGACAACGTGCAGTGTCACGGACAACATTTTTATAACCAAAATTTGGACATGTTCGTGAACAAGCCAACACATAAAGCATTATAGATTGACTCTTTGAGATTACAAAAGTGATAAATATGAGTTGTCACTGTTATGCATTAATTAGGATTTCTGTATGAAAAATTAAATAGCTGAATATAGTAACTAAACAATTGTAGAAGTTAGAAATGTAAGTATTTGGTTCTATCAAATGGTTTTTGCCATGAAGGTGGTTTTTGCCATTCCTCTTTCCAAAGACCAACTCGTTTTCTGAAAAAAAAAAGCCATCTTTCATGTGAATAGTGCTAACCATTTGAAATTCAGTTTACTTATGTTTCATTGATACTACTAGTGGTGCATCTAACCCACTTTCTCCCCCGGCCTCTGAAAAGCTGAGGCTAAAACAAATAAGCCACTTCTTGTGCAAAACATCCACAAAAAATGTAGTGGTTTTGCATCTGGATTTTTAACAAAATGGTAGTATGTTTCATCAGAATACTAAAACAAAGAAAAAAAGCCATGGCTGCGAAGTCCACCTCGTCAACTGAACAGAAGTTAGAATCCTCAGCCCATCTGTTACAAGAAAATCATTCCCAGGTGTATCACAGGTTTTGTTCACACTGCCCTGTTAACCAGGACAGATGACCACAAGACGCATTCCAGTTTCCGCTTGGGTCAGTACTTGTCTGTATGAGGAAATGTATACTTCAGTGTTTTAGAAACCACCTAATGGCCCTGTTGTATATCATACTTGCTTTTTTTTCCCCCTCTCAGTAAGTTAATTTGAACTCAGTAAATTAATAAGAACTTCTACAGATGAATTTGTCATAAGCACCCTGAGCACTGCAGATATCATGTGTCAAAAGATGAGGGATCACAACAACAGAAATAATAAATAGAGGAATTAAAGAAATGTAACTTATTCCATTGTTGCCACTTCCGACATTGTAACAGTGCTGATCAGAACCACACGTAAGACTACTTCTTGGATTCTTAATAATGGACACTATCCACCTTAGCTAGATCACCTATGAATGAATATGTGACTAACTTCATTTTACTGCTATTAATTAGATTGCACCTCTTGTACTATTAAAATTTAGGAGAATTACTCCATTGACTCTAAGAGGACATGAAAGACAGCAATGCTTTGCATTACAGGGACTGTACTGCTTCAGGCACTTGAACCATCTTGGACACCTTCACAGTTGGACACACAGTCCTCTGTAATCAGGAGGTGATGGTGCAACACTTGTGGTGCTCTGCCTGCCACTAAGTATGGCAACACAGAGCCTGCCCCAAGAGGGATGAAATTGTTTTGAAGAGCAAACAGAACTACTTCAACCACCACTTAATTATCCAAGTTAAAGAAAACTATCACAAATAAATTTTGTGCATCTTCACCAAGAAAAAATACAGAAATATCATCATCCTTTTTTAAGGAGCTATATTTTATGATGTTTCCTTCATGACTGTTTCAGGAAATCCATATTTAAAGGACTGTGATCAAGCCACGGAAACACCATATAGAAATGGAATTCACAAGTACCTTGGGAAGGAAACAGCATGATAATAATGGCAGTTACTATTTCCTGTATTAGAAAAACAAACACGGCTCTGAGATACAGTTTCAATTTCAATGGAGATTATGATAAAAATTGTTAAAAATCAGTAGCTGTATTTTAGTGCAATAATTCAATGCAACAACTTAATTAGACAATATTCTTTCAAATTCTGATCACAAATAATGAAATTGTTTTCCTTTCCCCTGTCTCTCTTCACATCTTGATGTGCACTACAAACCAGAATGTCTTTTAAAAACCATTTTATTAGCTAGAGAATGGGTACAAAATAAAACAGTGTTAAAAAGACATTGTCAACTGTTTTCTAAATGTGAACCCACAGTCCTGTGGTCACTACTGTTGAGTATATGTAGAAATCAAATCGTAGAATCACAGAATCAGAGAATGGTAGGGGTTGGAGGGGGCTTCTAGAGATCATCTAGTCCAACTTCCCTGCTAAAGCAGGTTCACCTAGATCAGGTCACACAGGAACATGTCCAGATGGGCTTTTACAATCTCCAGAGGAGAATCCACACCCTCCCTGGCTAGGCTGTGTCAGGGCTCCCTCACCTCAACAGGGAAATAGTTTTTTCTTATGTTTAAATGGAACATTTTGCGTTCCAGCTTCTTTCCATTACCCCTTGTCCTGTCACTAGATACAACAGAAAAAGTGCTGCCCCAATCTCCTAACATCCACCATTTAGATATTTGTAAATATTAAGGAGATATCCCCTCAGTCTCCTCTTCTCTAGACTAAACAGCCCCAGTTCCCACAGCCTTTCCCCATAAGGAAGACGCTTCACTCTCCTGATCATCTTGATGGCCCTGCGCTTTTTCAACTTACATCAGAAGAGAGGAAGAAGTCCCATCACTTAGAAAGTGTAGTGATTAAACAAGTCTGTAAGACACAGACTGAGTTCAGATAAAAGGAAGCACACTTCAGTTGGGTGTATGAAGCATCCCTGACTTTGCTGGCTGACAGCAAAAGCCTAACTTCACAGTACTCTTCTGGGTGCTCATGTGGGCTCATACAGGCTTTGTTGTAAGCTAACCAGTACATGGCTTAATGTAGGATCCTCTTATATTTAAAGTTTTCTTTCTAGCTTTGTTATTTCTCTTTTACTATAAAAATCAGGGCAAGACCATTTATACTAGCAGAGTGAGTTCACAGTCACTCTGCCCACCTTGTCCGTCTCTATGACCAAAAGTCACCCAAATGATAATTTGCTTATTCCCAGTACTCAGACTAAATATCCAAGCTGGTAAGGGGTTCCTTCACTTCAGTTAACTCTGGTTCCATCTCAGGCACCATTCAGAGGCTAACTGCTACTCACTCGAAAAAATCCTTCACCTACATCTGGGCTGCTTTTAAGCCAAGCCAAGATCATCTGGACTGCTCACAAAACCAATCCTCTGCAGTTAAATCACCACACACAGTTCCCCTCAAGTGCCTTGGACAACTAATGCATTTCCTCTTGACTGAGAAAGAATCAAAGCAACACAGCTGAGGGCAGTTTCAGCAGCCAGGGATACATCTCAGGACATGATGATACATATGGGGAAGGGTAACATTACTCAGGAGAAAAAACCTTGGATACGTTTAATTTGGGGAGAGAGCGTAAAGGGAAGAGAAAAAGCAGGTAGTCTCAGAATTTCCCCATAGGGATTCATTAGAAGAAAAGCCCAAATCATCACAATTTTATGCAGCATTGCAATTGAGTGTAGTCATGGTGCAAATGTAAACAAAAAAGGATACCAGACTACAGCAGAAGTCAGGAGAAGGCACCTGTTTGAACAGAGTTCTCCAAACAACGTAAGGAGCACAGGCAGCAGCATTCCACTTTGCGTGGAAATAAATGGACGCACTGAGATTTATGCCTATTGACTCCCTTACCAGGGTTATTATTATTTCTAGCCTCATACAAACTCTTCAGGGAAGTTTGGTATTATAATAGCATTAAAACGTCAAAAATGCTACTAAATATTTATTAAGTAACTAAGGCAAATGAATGATGACATAAATTAGAAAGAGGTACTATTCGTGAAAAGCAATCCTTGAAAGAAATTTTGGTTCATTTGATATATGGTAATTTCTAACCAATGAAACCTTAAAGGCTTTACCACAACAGCAGCTACTCACCATTAATGTCATAGCAATGAGTACAGTAACGGATACTTTACATCATGATACATAGAGTTTTAGCACATTAATAATCATGTTTCATCAAGCATAAAACTCATAGTTAGGAAATACAGCTGCAATAGCACAATTATACTACTCTCAGTATACATCCTGAAGCAAAGAAAACAAATAGGCTGCTTTTCATTAAGGCAGTTTGGCAAACATCTCTACAGACAATGTTTTCTATGCAGAAACAATCCCAAGAGGCATTTAAGAATCTCTTTCCTGAGGTAAATCTGGTACATGAATATATTCATACTACAAAACACAAATAGTAATTTTCAAGTACATTACACCTTCTAATTTTTCAGTAAGACAATCTATGCCTAAGTCAAATATTAACATTTTGTTTATATTCTTTTTTAAAAATGCTAATCCTACATACATGTGTGCTTAGTTTAACTCAGAAAGACCACTTGTATGAATAAAATTAACTGCTAGAATCAGAACCGGAATCATAAGGCACAAAAATGATTTGCAAGCATCAAATTGAACATTTTCTTTCCGTAAAGATTCCGTTTAAGAGATAAGATAGGCAAAAGTATTCTAAAAGGGGTAATTTCCAATTAAATGTAGAAAAGTGAAAATAGAAATATTTTATGTATATTTTAAGCTATCATATATTCTGATTGTATATTTTTAATGCACAAAGACAACAGCAGACATGGTATCTTCATTGGATACATTTTTAGACCAAAAGTTTTTCTACTAGAAACTACACTTACCCCAGGCCAGCTACAGCCATCTATTATACTTCATGAAAACCAAAATACTATGTAATCTGAATGTACAATTAGCTTGCAGGTCCTTCTTAATATATAGGTACTCTGGCATGAACATATGGTACAAGCAGTAGGGATCAGTTTCCTAACTATAAACATCTATTGTTATCCCACACTCATGTCTAGCAGCGGAGACACAGGACTCATGGGATTCCTACACTCTTCAAATGACAAGTAAAGGTGAGGTGACTTACCTAGTAAAGCAGTTGAAGTAGCAGCAGAGATCTATTACCTTAGGCAACAGAACCTCATCTGATGCAACCACCAGTGTTTGATTTAATCTCCTTAGCAATCATTTAATGTAAACAAACAGAAACAACTAACTGGGGAGACAGAGATCATGGAGGAGATTTAACTTTGGTATAATCCCACTCTTGTGACTGACAGAAATAAAGACTTGATACTGAAAGGCAGTAACACAGTCTTATTCCCAAGCAGCTGTTTTTTTGAAAGCACAGGTTTCATGAAGTTCTGTAGTATAAAACTACCTCATGATTAGCATAATTTCTCAGCATACATATCACTGCAAAAACAGGAAATCACATCTTTTCAGTGCAGGAGGCCAGCAAGAAAAATAGTTAAGAGTCTCATAACAAAGTTAGGCTGCATCCTAAACACACTACAATACTCATAATCATTTTTACAGTTACCTTTTGCTTCAAGGGAGTACATGTGTAGACTCAATATGGATTGTATTTTCCTCATAGATTCCCAACCTAAATTCAAACTTATACTGAAATCTTTCACAGGAGGAAGTCGAAAAGATAAAAAGCATGCTCAAATCTCTTTTACTCTCCACCACAAGGGTACTTCACACTCCAGAACAGGTGCATTTTCTGTACAAGTTTCTCTCCAAGGTGTCCAAATGTTACTATACATTTTGAAACATCATAAATCTTGTTCAAATAATCCCATTTTTAGATATCAAAGAGAATAAAGAATAAATATCCAGCAATAAAATAGGCTACATATACACATTAAGACTAAAACTGGTTTGTATCAAAGCAAAGAGAAAAAAATTCTCAGAAAAAACCTTCTAACATTGGGAAATTATGAGAATAGCCTAGCAGCATGGTACTCAGGTCTCCAAGCAGGACTGTGGCCATGTTAACCCAGACTGTGAACTATACATCACTACAATGGGAGGCAATGGTGCAGAAGTAAGAGAGACTTTCCTTTCCGATTTGCAGTTTAATTGGTGAGTCTTTAGGCAACTACTAGCAATGTCAAAACTGTCTCCTGCTGAAATCTGGACATAAGCTCTGGCTAAAACCCATGTTGCATGACGTGGACTATGCAAAAAAGCAGCTTAGAGTTATGTTAACTTCACAGCAAATGAGGACTTGGAATAATTTTTCTTGGTTTTTTTGGGTTTTTTTTTTGTCCTTGTCCAGGAAAGATTTAGCTCTACATCTGTTCGGTCTGTTCTTTCATGTGGCAGGACTAACAGTATCCCGAAGCTCTCGTCAAAGTTCAGAAACTGCTCTCTTACAACCCCTATTATAGAAAACAACTTTAAATATAGCATAATTATGTAGAGACAAGTTTGGTGGTCTGTGTGAATTAAATCTAATACTTTCAGGTGCTTCTTTGGGGTAGCCACAGGCTATACAGGCATAATGCAGCCCAACTTCCACTTCTATGTGTCATATGCACAAATGTTTCATGGACAGATGCTATGGCTTGTAAATGTTTTCAAACTGTGTTGTCTCTCCAAGCAAAGAGCGCCTTTGACACAAGCTGTTCATTTCTCTCTTTCCTCCCAACAGTAACTCTTTCCTCAGACTTCCTTCACTCTTCTCCCGTGCAAATAGGATTAGCCAATCATGTCGTTACTGCATTGCACAAAATAACTACAGGACAAAGATGTCTATGGGGTTAACTGGAAAGTTTATGATTTTTTTCCACTGTTTTCTCTTTCCCCTGCTGAACTTCAACTTGCAACAGGCAAAAAGCAACTTCATATGCAGAGACAAGGCAAGACCAGGAAAATACAGTGCTGAGTGATTATTTTTACATAACCAGTGAAACTCTGAGTACAGGTATGGAAACACTGAGTATCCATGTACTCATATTCAGTCCAATAAAGTGTTTTTAAGGAGTGTGAGCTTTTAGAAACAAACACAAAGGCAAAATAGTATTAATTCACTTCCAAGATTTCAAAAGCATCATAAATCCCCGATTCTGCTGGATTTTACTATTCTTTAGGAATAATCAATCACAATCCCACTTAGCAGCCCTGAATAATGTCTTCTTTCGAAATACTCCTCAGCCATTACACTAGCCAGAAGTACATTAAACAGAAAATCTGTATTTAAATTAAAAGATGGGACAGGGATAAAATTGTCAGACACTATACAGACAAAATATGAATGTGTGCTTTCTACATCCTTTTATGTTCTCTTACTTGTTATCATTCGGCAAACAAACATATCTTATATGTTCCTTACCTTTAACATAGTGAATTCATATGGCTGATAACCTTTGAAACTTTCATGGATGGCTGCCATCGTGTGTGAAGTTTTTTCCCAAAAATGAAGAAGTGTTGTCTGTAAGGGAGGATAAAATATCATTGCAATGTTAGCTTTTATGCCAATCTGCTTTCAGTTCAAATTTCACATGTACTCTCCAATACTACTTACATATCCAAACTGTTGAGTATTGCTATAGTAATCTCTTAAAAAAACCATATAATAACAGGAAATCATTCTCTTGAAGGTCAAAGTTTTCTTCGGATACCTGATATGTTGTTAACACATGAGAAAGGAGGTTGCATCTGCTTGCTCCCAAAAGATCCACTTTTTGACAGACATCAGTCTTCAGTTTGTCAAAATTGAGTTTTGCATGTCGCACTTGAGCTTGAACCTTCAAACAAAGGGACAACTGTTTACGTAGACAATTTTCTTCTCTGCAAACTAATACAACTTTTAGAGAAATCAGACACCTAAACAGGCTCAATTAAAATTAGTCTAGAACTTTATTATAGCATCAGTTCCACTGAAATTAAGATGTCAGGCTAATATATGCTAAAAATGGCTTCTATGTTACTATTTTTCTTATATATTCAGTGAAGAAATTTTGTTTTCTAATCCCTGTTTATAAGATGGATATTCGTGTTAAATACATACCGAGAACATAATAATTAGAAAACTTACCCATTTTTGGTATTTTGTTATAGAAATACCAATTCTAAGCCTGATTAACTGATTTGGAAGTAAAAGCTTACTATATAATATACAGGCACACAGGCAGAGACATCTCCATGAACCTATAGTAGGAGACAAATTACACTGACAAACTTCAATCTGCAACTCCTGTTGACAATACAGCACTCCAATAACTTTGAACTGCTACAAAAATTTTGCTCATTAAAGTTTTTCTTCTAAAAATGAGTGATTTTCCTGTTTATTGCTATTAAAAAAACAAGGCCCTCTTTTCTTAGAAGCAAACAATTTTAGTTTCAAAAGGTTTTTATTTTTCAAATTATTCTTCTACTACTACATCGAAGACACTCTCTGTCATACAAGCTACACATCTTTGACAAGAACAATGGGTATTCTCACAATCGGGTATCATAGTAGAAAGTTGATATAGGCACGTTGTATCCAGTATCCCTTGCTTTTTTGACAGCTTTGTATACTACCCTACTACTCTAACAAACCACATTTAACAAAATTTGTATACAAAATTTAGCTTTCTTCCAAGGAAATGCGAAACAATCAAACCACAAAACATGATGATCTTTCACAGTTATAATAAAATGTTTCCCCCCCAAAAAACCCTTCATGGTGGAAAAAACCCCACTGAATGCAAATACACTTTCCTTTATCGGACTGACAGTTAGCTAAATTTTTTTCAGAATATGCAAACTCAATTGAACAAGATTTGATAAACTTGTATGCTCTGATCTTTAAAAGTGAATACAGAAACTTGCAGCAAGTGCCAGTGCTCCTTGTGCAGTAAGGACAAACACACACCTCATAATGACATCTGAAATGTTAGGCTTGCCAGATTTCTAATCTTATTTTCCCAAACTCACTTAAAGTATATGAGACTTCCAACCAGGCAGAAAAACAGCAAGAGGTCTGCATCTGATGATGACCTACTCACACAAATTGTGGGACTTGGGTTGCTGTATATATGCCAACTATTTTTCACTAGTCAAATCAGCTCTGCGTAAGTAATATATTAGGGTTGCACAAATCATAGGTCTGATATGTTTATAAGGAAGAAATGACCATAATTCAAAATTTCTCATAAATGCACCATCTCACAGGTGAGAGATTAATTGTAGAAAAAGATGATGCCTAGGAAAAAAAACACTTTTTTTTTTTTTTTGCTTTAATCACAATGAAAAAGCAGTGATGCTCCATCTTTATAAAATAGCTTTGCAATTAGTGCATTCATCTAGAATGGGAAGTCTTCTAGGGTAAGTTCTCATATTACATCACGCAATTAATGAGTAAATCTTGACTTTCGGTAATAAAAACTACACCTCAAACATCTGACCTGATCCAGTGCTCTAACTACAACACCTTACTGATGATTCTGTGACTTGCCTTATTATTTTTTCATACTTGAGTTTCAAACCTAAGAGGGATGTCCAGAGCTGGAAGAGTTTTTGGGTAGTTAGGAGATATTTTGGTAAGGTGGAGAATAATTTGAATTCCCTCAAGAAGGAGGAAATTGTTCCCAGGGCTTCCACTCCTTTGGTAAGCATGACAAACGCTAAGCTATGATATAAAAGGAGCAGCTTCTACCAAGGTATTTCCCTACAAAAATACAGTATTTTGTGAGTCTGGCCTTAGCCTAGGCTGCCTCTTAGTCTGGGGTAAGGCACCATGCCAGGAATCTCATCCCACACACAATTGTCTACTCAAATCAGTAGGTGGGTACAGACCTTACAGGCCTCCAAAACTGAGGAGAATGGGAGCAGTGGCAGGAGTGTGGAAGCTTGACCCAGTCCTGGATAAAACACATTTGTCCTGCATTAGGTCCTCAAATCCTGTATTTGTCTCAGCTGTGAGTGACTGAGAGCATGGATTTACAACTTCAGTCTAAAAAGGAGAATTGTGAAGAAAATTGTGGGCCTGTGCAAAAAGGAACTTGTAACTGAAATCCAAATGTGAGATTACCTACATCTTTAGTCAGCAATAATTGCTACAACAGGAAGGTCTTTAAGTAAGAGATGTTGTAAGGCTTTGAAAAACCTAGTGAGACTTGAGACTGAATTCTGATCTCAGTTACAGCCCTGAAAATCTAGAGAAATTAAAATGATGTCAGTGCAAACACATCATATATAAGACTACATTTTACAGTGCTGCAGAATCACTTTCTTATTCAGTATATCATATCAATGGTGAAAATGCAGTAAGAACATCTGGGGCTTTGTAGTCCAAGAAAGCAAAGAATTTTAGCTCTGTGGAATATAAATACTGTCAGATGGTGTACTTCCCAGTACTTCTAATGTAATTATTAATTTCTAGAGCTCCAAGTCCACACAAGGACTTCACACAACAGACTGTTATTTCGGTCTACCTCATGTCTCCAACTGCTTAAAAGGAAAGAAAGAACCCATAAAACAAAAAACTGTGAAGTTTGAGTTGTACTCTTCCTACAGACAGTCTTCAGGGACATTTAGCAAGAAGCAATGTCAGCACTTAACTGAACATGTAATTAGTGTCTCTTTTAAAAGCTACAGCATTCATAAAGATGATCCACAGCACAATGTCACATACATAGGGTGGGTGTCAGGAGGTTGGGACATCCCTTTTTTCTATAGTAGCTGGCAACAGGACAAGGGGTAATGGCATGAAGCTGGAACACAAAAAGTTCCACTTAAATATAAGAAAAAACTATTTCACTGTGAGGGTGACGGAGCCCTGGCACAGGCTGCCCAGAGGGGTTGTGGAGTCTCTTTCCTTGGAGGTCTTCAAGACCCGCCTGGACATGTTCCTACGTGACCTGATCTAGGTGAACCTGCTTCTGCAGGGGGGTTGGACTAGATGATTTCTAAAGGTCCCTTCCAACCCCTATCATTCTATGATTCTATTATTCTATGATTCTATGAAATACAAACTATATTTGCCATGCTCATACAGATGATTCAAAATACGTTATGCTGTGTTACCAAATGCCAGACACTTCTCTTGCCAACTAGGGAAGACATGACACTAGGAGGACTATTAAATTAACAATGCTTTTAGTTTTTTTGATATACTTAAAGTTTATTGAGCAAAAGTACTCTCCATTTTGCAGCAGCAGTGCAGGACAGCCAAGAAATAACATTGCATACTACCATCAGCATGACTTCTGCCTTTAATATGTGTCAATAAATGCAATTCCGATTAGTGATAAACATTTTTTAAGATTACTTCTGGCTTCAGGAATCAGGTATAAAAACTTGACGCATACAAAGCATAATCTATTTAATACTACACAAGTTATTAGACTGAACCTTTGGTTTTCTACTCAAGGGAAAGCTGATGTAATACATATTAATCTTCATATCTCTGACATGAGAAATACCTCATTGTCATCTCAGTCTTGCAAATTTTTATTCATACATTTAACTTCATTAAAGCTGAACATACAAAACTTCTTCAAAGTCCTTGTCTGAAAAGTGTCCAGATTCTACTGACTGCAAAAGAACTGCCCTAATTCAAATGTAACTTGGACATTTTACAATAAAAGACCTACTAAGCACCTGAAACTGTAGGTACTGAGGTTTATGCTGTATGAGAAAATCTTATGGTACTATCTACAAAATATTATTACTCTTCATCTTTTGCATTTTCTAAGGAGCAACTGAGAACAACCTGCTTTTAACTCCAAATGCAAACATCTTAAGTACTACATTTATGGAATAGATTTTTTTTTTAAGAGAGCACATAAGAAAATACAAATTTGGAAAGCAATATCTTATTAAATTAATAGTTTTATAAACGATAAGATGACAGATAAAACTGAAATAATTTCAAAAGACTAAAATAAATAAGTAAATAAATAAATGTTAAATCCTGAGGACTTGAAAGTCAGATTCTGGAATGCTTGATGCTCAGGGCAAATATTTGCTAATGCAGGTTCCTAAATATATATTCCAACAGAAAAATCCAAATATTCACAAGTGCTAACATAAAAATAGAGAAATGCTCAGATCCAGTTAAAAACCCCTATTCATTATGTTCGATAATAAAATACAGATTTTCCATGTATTTTCAAGGAATCTTTATGTCCTCTACAGTACATCTGTGTTATTACTTTCTTTTAGTCTACCATAAAAGATAAAATTTATTTTCAGTAGTAGTCTAATTTCAGGGACAATTCAGCTCATGAAGCATCATCTCCAAAAAAGAACTTATGTTGGATAAATGCACTAACAGACTTTATATACAGTATATTTTTGTCTCACCATCTCCGGCATAGAAGCAGAAACAGATGCTTCCAGTCTAATTTGTCACCCAACCTCTCACTTGATGTGAAAAGCATGCACAGTGTGTGTAAAGCTGGAAGGAGGGAGGTAATTCAAGAAAAAAAAAATGCTTGGAATATAGCAAACCTTCCTGTTGAGGGCCCTGGGTAAACTCTACCAGCAGATGCAATCAGAACAAATCTGTGCATTAAATAAGTCTGGCATCTTCTGGCATACCTGACTGTTGTAAAGCCTATATGAAAATTAAATGCAAACTGAAGTATGTTGTAGTTTCAGGACAAAGTATTTAGTGTATAGCATATCTTATAGTATTTCTGCATATAGCACAGAAAACATAAGGAACTACATTCCCAGTTCCCACAAAACTGTAATGACTTCATAGCCCGTGTGCAGTTATAACAAGGAGCACCCACTACACTTTGACATGAGCATATATAAGCAGTTATTTATTTAAAAAAAACCCCAAACCTTCAAGATTGATTCTGGCTGAATACCCAGAGAACAGAAATTACAAGGTTTTATACAAAATAATGCTTCCAGCATCTCACACAGTACTAAACCTGACTTCAGTGTGCTTTGGTATGTTCTACATTATGGAGACTACACTTTCACTCAACTGCTTCCTTGGGTTGGAATAATATTTACCACATTCATTAATCTCTGTTCCATCAATCTGCAGGAATAACATATAGGAACAATGGTTAAAGAAGAGGTAGCATACTTCTGTTTGTATGCTTCAGCCCTGGTTATTAAAATCTTCATTTATGATATGATGAGAAACACTGATAAAAATTAATTTAGGAGATGAGATTTATAAAGCGAAAAACATCTATCTAAGAAAAGGAAAACTACTTGGATAGTATAATAAATCCAAATAACATCTCTTAGGTCTGAAAAAGGGCAGATGTTCATCAGATTTGTTCAAGAAATGAAATTATTCTTGAGATAGGAATTTAGATAATGTAAAATGCATAATAAGTTCCAATGATATATTTTTTAAATTTGCTGTTTGGTCCTAATGACGATCATCTGCACTTGGGCATGCATCCCCATGCACCTTGTCCTATTAACCTTGATTAAGCAAATTTGCAGTCATATTGCAATTCACATAAAGGATTTCATTACCATTGCATGTCTACCTGTCTCACCCTGGAAAGCAACAAAAGCACTGTCTGTATTTCTGCTACATTTGAAGGAGAAGTTATGTCTCCATGAGAAGAGGAAAAAAATGCAAGTACACCTGCCGTACAGATTGCCTTTTTCTTAAACTGTTCCTGTGCATGACTATTAGAGTGGAGCTGCTATCTCTGATTCAGATTCTCAGTCACTGCAGTAGTACGAGCAAATAACAATTTGAAATGGCTGTCAAAAATATACACGTCCTGTGTCAAGCTGGTTTAAATCTATCAGCAAAATCACACAGAAAGACATTAGACAAGTGAAAGCTGAATTAAATGTGTATTAGGCTATTTACATTTTAAGAAAGAAAGACTCTGGAAGGCAATCTGGCACAACTTTCTGGTATCCTAAAGTGCTGAAAACTCTCACTACATACAGACCCGATCAAGGCAAGTCTAGAATCAGCTACAATACAGCACAAAGACTTTCCAGCCACCAAAGACCATTTTTCTAGTGACTGAAACATTCATAGTGAGAAAAACCCTAAGCATTCAACCGGAACACAGTAATATCCAACATAATCCAATGAACTCAATACCTACTCAAATAATTGCAAATATGTACTAGCAAATTATCTGCCACAATTACCCACAAATTTTAGATTTAATTGAAGCATCTAAGTCACCTGTTCATATTTCTTACTGGAGGTTGCAACATGTTCATGAAAGTCCTGGAACTGAATGTATGCAAGAGAAGAAGAGTGCTAAAAAACAAGAAAGAAAAAACCAAAAACAAACCAACAGAGAAAACAGCCCAAACCACCACCAAAAAGAAAGCAGAAGCAATGCTATACCACTCCATAACAGAATATAGATTTCATTGTTTTTAGTGGGACCAAGAACAATCATGTTTCTCTGCCAAATAACTCAATCTGAAACATCAATTGTCTACACACAGAACAACCATAAAGTCATCATGCACTGGTTAAAAGGGTTTTTTCCTTTAATCACAATGTTTCTATGTCTAGACAGAACAATGCAATCTCTATGATTTTAACAAATATTTTGCTCTCCTTATACTATGACAAAGTGATCTAGAGAAAAGAACTAGTAAAAGCTTGTATTATAACAGAAATGTTTTTCTTCCAAACCCTGCAAACATCTCCCAAACCTGCTACATTTTAGATATTTTTACAATCCTACTCTACTTGAATTCAGATGATAGAGTTGTTCATAGTTTAAAAAAAAAGTTTACACAAAAGTAGGATTTTTCATCTACCTCTGCAAGCAGAATGGAATACAAGTAACATCTGTAATAGTTTTAATTCACACAGAAGAACAATAGCCTCTGATGAGAATGCACATTTTCATTTGAATATGTGAGTATTCTCTTTGATTTCAACAGCATTGCTATTATTATTCAACATTTCTACTACAGCAGTCCCTGAAGGTTTCAATGAGACTGGGTCCCATTGTACTCAACACCAAAAAGCACTGAATAAATTACATGACTGCCCTAAAATTACGGAGTATTTAAGCATGAGTCCAAGTGTTTGAAAGACAAGGGTCTTAAACTAGGACTGTACTTGCAAAACAAGCCCTTACTGGCTACCTACAGGGGTGACTCTTTCCCCCAGGACAGCTGGAGTCTACTCCATCAGAACATTATAGCAGTCACTTGTTCAACTTTGCAAAAGAAAACCGAAGATCCCAGTCTTCTAAACATGACCATGAATAGCCTGCACCATTCCATCACTTGTGTGGTACAGTTCTCTTCCACTGTGATCTACGCATGTGCATGTGCACACACACACAGGTCTACTACAAACTTTTCTACTGCAATATCAACCAGTTTAAAAGCATTAGAGTTGCCACTGGCTGTCTGGATATAACAGCCTGCTCAAGTGAATTTCAGCCTTCAGTCGTGCTCCAGATCTGAGAATCTGGAGAGTTTGAAGAGCTTGGGGGATTTTGGTTTTTTCTGCTTAAAACGATTTATAACAAAACTATAATAATATCCTGACTGGTGCAAAGATAAAATTGAACTCTTTTACATAAAATACCAAGTTTTGTATCGGGCTGTTTTTGTGATTTCTAGCAAGAAATACTGTAGGACATTAAACTTCTCTCTCCTTTTTCATTCTGTACTGCTCTGAAGGCTACTAAGGATGTGACAGACAGGAGAATATTTGTGTACCAAGTAAGCAAAGGATTATATGACAGAACTAAATTTCACAAGGACACTTTACACCAACACATGATAGCTTTGATACAACACACAGCTCCAAATAAGTGTGTGGCATGCAATTGATAACACAACAGAATTTCTCAAGTCCATGAAATTAATAGAAATAAAATAATGTTTTTTGTGTTCTGTTCCCACCTGTGGCTGTGATGTTGTATTATGCTATAGAACAACCTGAGGGTTAATTATTTTTTCTACAGGAAGGTGATCATACTCTGAATAGCTCTTATTTCTGCCTCTAACATGCCCTGATGCACTAAATAAATTACAATTTGAAAACAAAACCTTTAGGAGCTTTTTATGAAATTATATTGGAGGAATTTTGCAATATACAAATACATGCAAGTACATATAAATACATGCATTTATATTTATCACTACTGCCTCATTTCCCAGAATGAAACAGAGCAATCTGAAAATCTTTTAAGGTTCCATAATAATAATTTGTACTTTAAATCTGTTAGCAATTACAACTTTTAAAATGTTATCCATCTAGAAAACGACATAATCATGTAATAGGGAGAGCTTAGTATATTTGTGTTGGATTAAATTTTCACAGTTTTAAAAATATATGAGACATCATTAGTTTTAGTAATATTACTTTTTTAAATGCCATATTTTAAATAAACCAATTTTCTACTAATACACTTTTTTCAGTATGTTAAAAATATTTCATTAGAAACATTCAGGTATCTGTGGGCAACCAAGTCTTAAACTCCAGGAAGCACCAAAAAAAACCCCATATTTTCTCCATGTGTTTCAACGCATCCTAATAGGATATGGCCCATTTCAGCAGTTCTTTGAGGAGAGTCAGTATAAGTCCTCATAGTAATCTTCACAATGGTAGTCACTATTTTGGACCAGTGTTTGCCAGAATTTGTTCCCGTGAACAGCAGGATTCCTATCTCCTTTATCATTCACATCTGATCCAGCTTTGGGAAGCTCTGCAGGTTTTCTAGAAAAGTGTTCCTAAACAGTTGCCATGTATTTGACTAGACAGTTTAAGGCCAGAATAAATCGGTAGATTAACGTAACAAAATATTACTCCTGCACTTACTCTAAGGCACGTCTTCCAGAAAGACACACTAGCTCTGCCTAGCTCACATGTTCTGACCAACAGAAATAGTTATGGAGACTTGAGTTTGGTCCACATCATCCTAAAAGAACATTTTTCTCTCCCCTGGACTACAAAGAGAGTTCTTGTTGATTAAGTGCTGGCATCTACACAGCAGATGCCTGAAGTCGGGTTTGATAAATCCTAACATAAGTAGCATCTAAAAAAAAAAATCTTTTATTGCTAATAATAACCTTAATATGTGCCTTATTTACCATTTGAATTCATGTAGCATAAGCTTCCAAGACATGATTCCTGATACAGTCCCGATGAGTGAAGAGCCTCAGCAACTTACATAAAGTGGACAAGCCAACTCTTCGTGTTCTTTTTGTAAAGTGAGACAGACTGACTTAAAAATGTTTCATCTTAAGTAATTTCCCCTAGTCCTCATGTTACATCTTACACTTTCTGATACTCCCTCTCTCTAGTTTTAAAAGCCAGAGATGGGGACTAGGATCTGTATCAGGCGACTCCTGACACTGGCTGGCAGTTAAGCTCCATGTTTACAGAAGATCTTCATAAAAACTGTAGCAGAAACCTTGCAAATGTAGTTACAGAGCTGCAATTAGCAATTTGCTGCCTGGGAGGAGAAAAGAATTAAACATACTCCTAATATAGAAGTCCAAACATATACTTTAATTTTGTTTGTATCTCCAGCTACTGGAGAGGCGGGCGTTGTGCTTGGGATACAAATATATCGCAGAAGAACTACCACTACCCTTCTGTGTTCTCTTCTTTGACCACAGAACCCCTCCTGCCTATGTAACTTTGCCTTGATTTCTGGTCATGATCTGTCCTCACAGTACTTTAGGTCAGATGTCTTTTTCTTCCTGGTTTGAAATCCCTGTCTATGGCCATGGGTCAAAGAGAATGTCATATTAAAGAGCAAAGTGCTTAATGAACATTGCTACTATTTTTTTTTTAACAGCAATATAAAAATATAAGGTAAGGAAAGATGTTGTTAGGTACACTGAGTTAGGTACTGCTATTTTAAAATCCCAATCGAGGATTTTTTTCTAAAAGAAACTGTTAAAATACCATATTTACCAAAGAGCCAGGTCATGGACATGCACCATACCTTTTTTGTGGATTTTATTCAGTAGAATACAAAATGTGCTCTGTCACATTTATGCCACATTTCCCTCCAAAGTTTTTTAGCATTCAGCCTGTAAAAAGTTTACTGCCTTGAGCCTGTTGGCTCACACACCAGGTAACTCTAGTCTGGCAGTAATAAGTAAGCCATGGTCAAAACTGCTTACTTCATAACAACTGACAGTCAGCAGATGTGAGCAATTCTCTGACCCCTGTGAGGATACAAAATTATGACTGGCTTGAATATTCTTTTTTTATGTCTCCAGAAACCACAGGTTGGTTGTACCACCTTCTGATATATTCAGTGATGCCTATCACAGAAATTGAATCCTACCAAGTAGCTTTCCCTCTCTTCCCTTATGCAAACACATTCACATTTATGTCACTTCTTTCTCCCTTTCTTTTTTTTTCTACTGCCTCACTTCCTTCCCAGCCCTGTGTTTATTCCTCATAGTTTATAATGTACCTTCTCCCATTCTTTTGTGTCTCTTTAGGGATGAAGAAAAATGAGAACCTCCTTGCACATTCTGCATATGATTCCTTAAAAAAAATGCAGGGATATGAAGATTTTTTTTTACTCTGTATTTTTCTTCCACTCAGAGTCAAGTGGAGCTGCAAGGGCAGATCAGTTCAGGCTTAGCAATTAGGGAAAAAAAAAAAAAGGCAATAACAAAATGTCTGTAAATTAGTTTCTGTAAAAACGATGATAGACTAGGATTTTCCCCCCTGCAAAAAAAAAAAAGAAAAGAGAAGACTAAGGAGGAACATGATGGAAATCTACCATATCAAACATACAACAGCTGTGAAAGAGCAGATTTCATCCGACACAGGAACCAGAGGGTATTGCACCCAACTAGCTGTTTGAATTCAATGCAAGACAGTAGATCTTTACACACATCTGTGTTACCAGGGCAGCTCTCTGATCACAGCAATCTGTTGTGATGGCCAGAGTTGATATTAGTTCAAAAGGCAACTGGACAATTTCATAGAAAAATACCCCAAATACTATGTACAGTGGATGCCTCGACTGGTCACATGAAAACATCAGTGCGTATTTCTCTGTGCAACAACCCGGTTGCTAGCATTGGTCAGAAACGAAGAAAGATGATGACCAGACAGTGGATTTCTGTTTGAACTAATGTGTTTTATCCTTAGGAATAAGGTAACCTTGAGGCATGTTTTGCAGGTCAGGATGGGTTTGTGTTATGCTGGATTCAGACTGGCTTGGTGCTTCCTCATGGTGGGAGAACCCTGTTCTGTGGTATAAGGCAGCAAAGGTATTTCAAAAGGCAGTAAAGAAGGTAGTAAACTCTTTAATATGTGTGTAACAGCTGATTTTCTACTCTCAAAATTCAAAAGCACATTGAGTGATATAATTTCATAACTGTAAGAGTGCTCAGTTTCAATTGCCAGGGTATATTCAAGCACTGCCTATGCCCAAATGTGCCTAAATAACAGAAAGCATGTACAAATGCATCACGTATCTACTGCAGGACAGTATGTAAGCTTTGCATTCACACAGATTCATTAAGAGAATGGTGGGGACAATTTTGACATGATCCAACATTTCTACAACTGTAACTGCAGTGCAGAGAGAAGCTCAGATCTTAGTACTTGACTTTTGTAAAGTTTTGTATAATATATACAACATTAAGACCTGGGATTTGAATTTTGGAAATGGATTTCCCAAACCTACAGGATCTACCTGGACAGGCCTAGCTTATCTCCCAGCATCCATTGCCCAAGCATGCAGGCAACACTCCTCTCTCTTGGTTCAACTCCTAGAGGGCTGTCTGCTAATGAAATTTTCACTCACGACATTTTAGAGTGGAGTGCTACACTGAATAGTGTTATTATCTCCATGAATTCTCTGGGGAAAAAAAGTATATATAGCTCATTTATTTACTCTCTTTTTTATTTTTAAGAAGTTAGTTTACCATAAATAAATATTATTGGAGAAGCCCTACTACTGGGTTAGATATTTAACCAGAACAGGCCAACAATTACAGATATTCTAAATTCATATGTCAAAAGTCTTCCTGTTATTCAATCAACAAGGTGTTCTAATTGAAGATTCGTGAGAATGTTTTATTTTCATAGAATCTTTTGGTTGGAAACGACCCTTAAGATCATCAAGTCCAACCACTCGCCTTACACTGCCAAGCCCATCACTAAACCATATCCCCCAGTACCTTATCTATGCGTCTCATATATCTCCACGGATGGTGACCCCACCACCTTCTTGGACAGCCTGTGCCAGTGTTTAACAGCCTGCCCAGTGAAAAGGTTCTTCTTAATATCCAATCTAAACCTCCCCTGGTGCAACTTGAGGCCATTTCCTCTTGTCCTTTCCTTGCCTAACTTTTTAAAACAAATTTGACATATTTTCCTTCCTGCCATCAGTCCTATGGTAGTGCAAAGGCCTGGATCCAAACATGTCTGCAGCAGTAAAGCTTTGTTTCATTCAAATCAAACTTCTCTAAGACATGAAAACTGTAGCAAGTACTGTTGCTCTCTATGCTAAATAACTTTTTGAACTGCTGCCCTGCAGCAATAGGAATACATTTCCTCCTTCATTATTAAAAAATAGTTTAGTCCCTTCACAGGGAAAAAAAAAAAAGTTGAAAGGTACAGTCCAACAGCAACAGAAAATCTCTGAAGTTTTTTCCTATGGAATTATCAGGAATCAAGGAGATACTTTCCTCCTCCTTCCTGCTTTCTGCCCCTCTATCATGGCCTTGCACAAGCAGACACTGCACATCATTTGACGAGAGTGCAGCTTCTGCAGGATCCTTTCCACTTACCCAGCAGCTGGACACAGCCCTGATCAAAGTCACATTTCTCAGCACAATCCAGCAAAGTCATCCAGCCAAAACCAGACAACAACAAAATCTTTAGCTTTAAGCCTCACAACAGCTTTCACAAACTGAACAGCATAGTGTAGTTCCAGAACAGGAATCCAAATCCTCAACCAGCAATGAGTTCATAGCAACAAAACATAAAATGGAATATACACAGAAAATATGTCAGCTTTTAAAAACAATTCCATCAGATATAGGATGGAACCAACTTTCAAACATAACATGTGGATAGCTTGTATAACTCCAACCACTGTTTACTGTAAAAATGAAAAGAGTTTGTTAAATTTAAGAAGCTGAAAGCAGCAAGTCTTCCATTTTTCAGAACCACACTCTAAGTCATTACTGAAACTAATATCACAGCACAACATAAAAACTGGGCAAAGTGGAAAAACATTACTAAATCACCGCATCTTAAAGGATTCAAGAGCCTCCAAGTCCACAGCCTAGAAATAGAAAAAGTATCTTACTCTTCTGCTGTTTAACTAAACTGTTTTAAAAATTATTTTGAATTAAACAGACGGTGTGCATTTACATAAGACTTACTTCAAATTAAGGGTTGTTTACTTGAATTTAAGCTGAGGAAAATACATGTTTAAGTTAAATCGATAGATGCTACTCTCAAAATGCAGTGAGTGTTTACACAGATCAGTTCAGCTTCACTTAGACCATACTTCAGAAAAGCAGCATCTCTGAATAGCCATAAACTTTCCCTAGAAAAAGGGCTATGGGTATCCTGGCTTTTCCTTTCCAAAAATGTTTCCCTACTCTTCAAATATGTAGTCCCACACTCCCTACATGTTACCTACCAACTTTCCGATCTTTTGCATGCGCAGAAACAAACTACCTCCAAATGAACATGTCCACACTTTACGCAGGGTAGGGCCTGATGTCAGCAGCTTTGACCCAAAGAGCTGTAGATCTTGCTCCAAAGGTGAGCATGAGGGGAAATAGAGGGCTGCAGTCAGCAGTTACATCCCAACTGAAACCACTGCTGTCTGTGTGAGACCTCTATTTTTCTCCAGCACTAAGACAAACTACTTATGGGTAATCTGTTTAACTTCCAACTGTACCAAAGGAGAGAGTTTGCATGCAGTCAGATATGTGACAGCCAAGAGACAGAGTGCACACAGCTTCTCCTCCCAAATTATTTGCGTTGAGTCGTTACAGGAATAAACCATATACAGGAGCAGCTTTACTCAGAGTTTACACCTTTTGGCTACTCTCTGATTATCAGACAGCACAGAACATAACATGTTCCTCAAACTATTAAGATGGAAAGGGTTTTTTCCCAGTAATTTTATTCATTTTTTACAGCTAGGATCAATACATGAATTATTTTAAAAAGGGAACAATGATTAAATGCCAATTTAAATGAAAGGAAGGCAATAAATATGTAGCTTCTAGCCTTGCTAGAAGATCTGCTTTTTTTTTCACTTTAAGAAGCCTAGATAAACACCTCAACCTTCTGTAGGTAACAGGTTTCAGTATTAGTCAAAGCCAGGATGTGTGTTTTATTAGGCTGAAAGGAAAAAAAATGTTCTGACACTAATAGAGACCTTCAAGTAAGGACACACAAAGAAAATAATTAACAATGATTTTTTTTGCTCATGTGACCAGGAAACTCTTAAACTGCATACAGAATGACATCCATCTCAATAGCATTACTTTGCAGTTTGGGGATAGACTTCTACATTATGAGCCCCAAATATAGTTCTAGCAGTAAGCATGCACATGTCAGTCTGCAGTTGTAATTACCACAACAGGATGCTTGGACATACACTATTCTAAAGTGCAAACGGGTGCACACTTTCATGCATGAGCACACATCCTCTTTAGGGAAGAATTTGGTCCTGTTAACTTAGAATGTCTCCCTAGATGACTAGGAGGGAGTTGATAAAACACAACAGTTCTTTGCACATGTAATCTGGAAACAGAGAGTCACAGCCCATGAGTTGCCCAAAATGACTGTGAAGATTTGTAGCAAGAAAGAGGCTGACCAAAACAAATGGCAAAAGCAAAGAAATAAGCTTTCAGGTCTGAATGACCATATACAAGAAGTAATCTAAACAAGAAGTAATCTGGACTTAGGATTTTAAAGTGCTGAGTTTATCATAACTCAATTGTGTTAATCATATTAGATAATCTGAAAGCAAAAGATGGTTGGCACACATGGTGTAGGGAGGGGTGCTGGCAAAGTGGGAGCAGGTAGAGAGCCTCTGCAGGAAATAGACACAGCTAATTACTACCTTTGATGACTGAAAGGTAAGGAATGACATAAAGAAAGTTGCAAAATAGCATAAAACTAATCTCTATACTATGTCCATGATTTTACTCATTTAGTAATTACACAGTTCCTTTTATCTCATTTAGTGAAGATATTCTAGAGGTCTTCTTGACTCCTTTAAAATGCAGTGTCCTCATGGTTAGAAAATATAATTTCTATTTTTCATTTCTTTGCATTCAAATTAAATTCTTAAGGGCCTCAGCAAGACTGTTACTTGACTGGGTCATACTTCTCAGTATGCAGATGGGGAGAGTGACTAAACTGAAATTAGGGAAAGGGATGTGAAAAGCTGAACTTCAGGTGCAGCAACATTTTCTCCAGTGAAAGCACCGTAACGCAGTAAGCAGGCCTGCAAGATCCTCTTGGCCTTTGCAAAGGGTGGTGGGATGGGCAGATGTACAAAGTGCTAGGGAATGCCATTGACAAATCTGCTGCAAATCCTAGCTGGATGTGACACCAACACTCTGAGTAAGATACCTTTAAGAAGATCACCATGACAACCGAATTGCCTTTAATATTTACTCCCCAGATGCTGTCACTGAGTGCAAAGCCACACTGTTTACAGTGCTAATGCAAGAGTAGAAGTCCTGTAAGTTGAGTTTTTGCATTTTGTTATCTATTTAACCTTTTTCAGCACAGAATATGAAATGGCACCCACTAATAATCATGACTAATTTGTAACACAATGTCTATTGTACATTATCCCATGTGTTGTTACTGCTATTCCTGGCTGGTATTTCATACATGAGTAAGTATGCCTAGTTTCCCTCAAAACAATTACACTGTATTTTGTCCAGACACAAATTCAGAAAGATTTTACTTATAAAAGAACACCCCTACACAAATCTTTCTGTAGTCTCTTCAGACTTTATTATTATAAAAGAAATAACATCTAAAATCTAACCAAGATTCAGGCAGACTATCCCCGCAACAGAGATGAAATGGCATATTAGCCATTTTTCTGGTTAGAACAGTACCTTTGGTTTGGTGGCTTTTTTTTTTAAATCCTATCTTCAATCTGGTTTTGTTACGTGAAAGAGAAAAAACACAGCATCTTTGTACTCATTCAGAGCTTATGTAGCATATAACAACAGCAAAGGCCTTAAGAAGCAGATGGACTACATTATGTAGGTGCCCAGGCATTTTAGGGAAGTATAAGAAGAATTCCTGGGCAGTGGTGACCATAGAAAAACTTGGTTCTCTTGTGTAAACAATGTTTTTCCCAACAGCTGTATTCCCCTTCCTGTTTATTTTTCTCTCCTGCAGAATTCTCTCATTTTGGTCACATCTGTAATCCATTTATTTTTTAAAAATATTTCTTTAGCTACCCTCCTAGTCTTTTCAGATTATTAAGGCTGAAGGAATTTTTCAAAACTCATTTCTCCTTTCACAACCTATTCTGTTTACATTTTTACACTTCATTTAGGTTATGTGAATTCAGAATGATCCACATGGGTTAGGGGCTTTGCCCACACAGACCAGTTTGCAGAGTTAAGAGTTTTCATGTGAGCAACAGAAATTGTCTAGGCAATCACCTTTTTTTTCTGACTTTAAGACCAAACCACATCAGAATAATTAGGCAAAAACAATGTTCAGCTGTTCCTTTCTTTTAAAAATAAATTTTCAATATTACATTTAATACTTACACATTTCTTTAATTATTAGACATGAGAACATTCTTGGAGCTTAATTTTTGCCACATCATGTTTGAGAGCACCTTTTTTCATATTGAGACCAATAATTTCTACATTGAAGTTGGACTTAACATTACTATTGATTTAAATAATTGACTTTTTAAAATCCATATATTCTGTACTCTGTTGAAACAATACTACATCTGCTACTTATGTGAACAGAAATTTTTAGGATGTGTCTGTCTGCCTTTCCTTGGAAGTCTTTAAAGTCTGAAATGTGCAATTAAACCTTTATTAAATTTCAGCTAGGTTACATGAAACAAGGTTGTTAAAATTATATTGTATCAGTGGACTAGCACTTCATTTTAATATATTTTACAGCCATTTTGTGGAGTCTTACCTCAGACTCTTCTTTCTTAAAAATAACTGAACAGATGACAAATCGCCTCTCAAGCGCAAGCCTCAGTCTCTGGAAGCAACTATATTCTACAAGCAATACCACTTAAGATGATGTAATCTCTTCTAAGAAGCCTGTTTCTATTTTTAGTAGCATACTCTTATGCTTTTAAAATGGCATCTTTATCACATATTGTTACTTTGCTTTTAACACAGTTACAATTATTAGTGATATTTAATATGCATTAAATGGCTTCAGAAAATCATTGATTTTATCTGTTGTCTACACTGACTCTTAAAAATGGTACTTGAAATGGTAATTTAAGGTTAGAAGACTACAAAATGCTTACACTGTGAAGAACATTTTTACTTTAGCTCACATTTTCAAAATAGGAGTGTCTTTCACAACTGCCTTAAAATGCCTGAGCATTTTATATATAAAGTGCCTTGGAATGTTTGGGTATCTCCCCTTAATGTTTCTGAATTTGACATTGAAAAACCTGGGAAAAAAGGTTATAGTAGAAAGTACACAGAGAACTGCACTGAAACCCTATCTGTTTTTACATGGACAGACAATAATGACACAGCAAAAATTACAATTTTGTATAAGCAGCATATTATATTTCTGTGTCTTTTGTTTTTCACTACCATAATTGCTAAGTAAATAATTAAATGTATCATTTTCAACACTATATACTTTCATGTTAAAAAATCACTTTAAAATAATATTCTTACTGCTGTTCCCTACCAGAATGAAACCAAATATGCTCTTGATGGCACACACACATCACAACAAATGGTATCTGTAGATGTTGCTTATCATCATAATGTAAGAGCATGCTATTACCTCTATATCTCTGCCATCACATTGCTACAGTAAGATGTAGATCTCAGAGTGTAGTGTGACATCATCTTACTAATTTTAGAGTATGCAGCTATCTTGCAGTAAGTATTACTGGATCTCCTGGAACCTCACCTATTCATCTAATGAGCAACAGCAATACAAATCAGCAAACAGATTGAGTCAGGCTTTTATTTATCAAAGAAGATTTTGAATCAAGAGTGATAAAGATGGACTACTGAAATAATAGATTTTACTATCTCATGTACCTAATAGGTATTATGAAAGCCAGTATTTTTTTTCAACACTGTAGTGTCACACATCTCTTAGCTAATGTGTGGTCTACTGAAACTACTCAGATCTTTCTGACTTTTCCAGAGCACAAGAGGCATCATCTGGTTTCTTACATGCAAAGGCCTACATTTTTGTCACCTAAAGGCAAATGCACTGTAAGTTTTCCAGATGAAGTTAACCTTGGAATTTAATATGGCAGTATCAGCTAAAAAGAAAGAGTCAGCTGCTGTCTATATTTTTTTAAAAAAAGAATTCTGGAAAGCCAAGATGGTAAACAGTGACTACCATAGCTGGCTCTAACCATCAATCACTTACGCTGCTCTTTGTAACTATGGTAGCTGAGAGTCTACAGATTACACCAGTGTGACTGTAACAGCCAAAGACATTTTTCTTTAAGACTCTGGTACACTTTTCTGCTTGCAAAATCAAAAGACTTTCCAGCTCAATATTGTCTGCAGATGTAATGATAATTACCACGATTTCTTTTGGTTGATTTTTTAATCATTTAACTAGAAAAATCATCAATAGCCACAAAATTTCCAACTGAATTGTATTTATTAGATGCAGAAAAACACTTGGGAAACATATTACAAATGCACAATTTTTTCCTGTTAGGAAAAGAGTTTAGTTGATCTTTAAGATATTTTCCATCTTTATATTCTATGATCCTCTATAACTTTGTTTAGTACCCCTCAGCCAATATTCTCAATTTTTAGCTCTGAGAGCTCTTATTTTTCTAGCACAAGTGAAATCAATTTTTCCAGTAATCACTCATAAGGAACTGCAACAATCCAGATTTGCCATTTTTTTCTTATTAATTAAAAAATTTGAATAAAAATCCAAAAGAAAATAAAATCTCTAATGTTATTTATAAACCTGGGTTATTTACTTACTCTTAAATTTGTTAACCTCTAAATGCTAACAGATTTCCTTTTCTTTCCTTTTAATTATTTTACCAGGAACTCAAATTAAATTTACACGGAAGGCAACTGCCAAGTCCGTTCTTATTTCAAAGATAAGCACCATATTTGTTTTTCTCCTTCCCTATTTTTTTTTTACTTTTACCTTTTTTAATTTTATTTATTATTTTTATTTTATTTTTTACTTTTGCATTTTCTCATCTTTCCAAGAGTTTTCAAAGATAACAGAGAATAAATAATAATAATAATTAAAAAAAAACCCCTCCAGCACATTTCCACAGTGCCTTTGGGTCTGTAAGGCTGTTTGCGCTGATGTTAATGGACAGGTGAATAGCAGATGATGCTGTAACATGGTACAGCCTGTTCATCCACACACAGGCCAAAGTGCACACGTACTAGGCAGTGCTAGTAGGCAAGGGGACAGTGGGGGAACACAGACGTAGGTCCTGAGCCTGCCCTGTAAGGCTGCTTCTGATGGATCTTATCCATACATGCTGAGTTCTTTACAACGAATGTACACTTCAGCATTTCCCTTCTCACTATTTAATAAATTGATTTATTTAGAAATTTAATTACTCTGCAGCTGTCCACACAAGCTCTTTTGTTTCTTAAACAGAGAATTTTGATAGATCAGCCACACCCTACATTAGTACATTTATAAAAACAACAGTTTAAGCTATTGTTATGTCATTATGAGTTCTTGTTGAACTTTCCTGTTTCTCACTGCTTTTTTTTCTCTTGGCAGATTTATCTTTCAAATGCCATTTAAATGCATTAATTTTGTTTCAAGTATATAGAGTGCTATAACTAGGAAGAACTTCAGATAAGCAGTGTGCCAATGACTCAGCTGCAAACTTAGAAGTTTCTCAACAGCTGCGTGCAAAGTAACAGCTAGGCATTAAAGGCCCTGTAATCATTTATGATCTTTTGGGGAATAACCTGAAAATCCTTTTTTTTTGTGGTGAGATCTATTCCACTTTCTTAACATCACTGAAGTAGTTCGGGGCTCTGCACTGTGAGGTAAAGCCTTTTAATCTTCCAGAAGTTACCAAGACAAAGCATGCTACTGATTCCCATCACAGATCCCATTGCAAATATTTTGATCAAAACCTAACTCTTTTTTCCAGACAGTATCCTACCTAATACATACAGTTTTACAAATTCAGATATCATAGACAGTATCATATTCAGTACCACAGACATAGATACAGGACTTGCAACATATAGCTTGCAGATCAGTCTCATAGCATTTACAAAGTTCTGCTGGAACCAGCCCATGCATTCTTGCATGCATTACCCTTAAACAGCTTCAGTCTATTCTTTGTCCCATCTGAGCTTCATTTGGTTCACACAAAAGAAGAGCGTCTAGGAAAGCAGTTTTGGCAAAACAGAGACACAGACTACAGGCAGAAACAGTCCACCAGGTACCCAGTTTTGAGCACACTGATGCAGTGCAGCCTGTCTCAGGGACCTCAGCATGGCCGCTGGGTATTTACAAAGATACTCCAGCTTTGGTTCAAGAATCAGAATGAAGGGGTAAGCAGAGGAGTAGAAGAATGATGGAAGTGAAAAACAAATATAGAAAGGATTAATTTGCTCTATCAGTGCAATATGGTATATAACCTGCCACGTCACAGATGGAATTTTTCTTACAGTTAGACAAAAGGTTATCATGATATTTTTTTTCAGCTATCATATTTTACTTGTTATAAGCGGCTTTGTGATGTCTGAGTTTGACAAGAAAGTCTGTATTGCACTGTGTAAGCATCTGAGATGCTTATACAGTTAGTTAAGTAAAATGGAACAGGACAGTCTCTTCTGTGTTCCTGTAGGCTACACATGGGAGGCTGTTTCCTGGTATCATAGCCTATCACTCTGCAATATAGGCACGTTCCTTCTCAGGAAATGCCTGCAAAATTTAACTTTTTCACAAAGGAAGGAATGACATTGAGTGATTATCTGCACTTCAACAATTTGGTCTGTATTTTTACATCATAGCAGAGCTCATGCTACAGTCAGATAGATAAAAGTCTGGGTTTAAGAACCTTAAAAACCTGATCAGCAGTGGAGAATCTAGTAAAGGGGTATTAACTCATTCAAATTAAGTATCAAAGCATTGCCAAGATGCTGTTTAGATTCTTTCAAGCAGCACTTCAAATGCTGAACCTGGGATGGAAGACCTCTATATCTAGAACAGCCCTGGAGTGTCCATAAAAGCTGTTAACAGAAAAAAACAAACCGACCACAAACCAAAAAAGAATGAAGTTACACAGCATTTATAGAACTCTGCAGGGAAAAGTAAGTACTTCACCTGTTTCCTTGGTCTGACTCAAGTAGCTACAATAATATGGATATCTTCAAACAGCAGTGTAAAAAAGCTGTTCTGCAGTGTTCCAGGGCACTTGAAAAAGGTAGTATTGCTGTGTCTTGCATATTTAGACTGATGCCTTGAGAACAGCATTAGAAAACTCTTTCAAGTACCTCATTGTTTTGAAAGAGACCTACAAAAATGCCAATATTTTAACTGAGATTTTATCAGCTCTGAAAACACTGACTCAACTATTGATCTTTTAGTCTGAGCCATTCTAGGGGCAAGTGTAAAAACTCCATCTGGATTGATTTAGCTTTTGTCTCCAAAAACAAGCACCATAGCTGTATACATAATGATACATTTATGATTACATTATAAAAGGCTATATACTTGAAAAACGGTCCTATAACCTAGTGATATAAATACTGCCAATGTAATAGATCACTAAACCAGCACTGTTTACTTGAAATAAAAAAGATGTTTACTAAAGCAATACTTAAGATTTTTACAATTAGAAGCCTTAAGAAAAAATTCTTTCGAGTGTTCTGCCAGGATCAGCTTCACTACTTGCTGTTGCATCCCTAGATACAGAACTTCAGACCAAGCATTTACCTCTGGTGATAGTATATTTTACAAAACCAAAACCTTACATCAGTAATTATGATATCTTTGTCAACACAAAACTATCACGATTCCTTCAATTGTTGCTACAGATCCAAAACAAGCCCCCAAACCCCAGCATTACACTGCCACACTATGGCACAATTAAGATCTGCAAGCAAGAACAGAACAAAAAGACAATAACTCCTTTAATTATTTAGGACTGTAGTCACTATCCATCATTAATTTTGTTTGCCATCTACGTTTGTAAAGCACCAAACTAAACTGCTGTGTCTTGTTCAGCAACAGCTCTTAAAGTACATTATGCTTAAGGATTTTATTTTTGTAATTATTTTATTTTCCAGAATGAAAAAATAAAATGTTTACTTTCTGCAAGTGTTAAAATCTTCAAAGACTAGTTTGATATGCCTGTTGCACAGCTGGGATACCTAGGGAACTGGATACCTAGGGCATTTCTTTACTTTGTTGGCTACAAAATACAGAACTTTTCGTCCTCTGCGTTATAATGCAACCTGAAAGGTTTTCGGTTGACAGACAACTGGAGGAAAGAAAGGTTGAAAAGACCTTCTCAAAGTTGCTGAGGTTTTTTTAAACTATTTGAGGTAACACTACAGAATTTTAGAGTCTACATTCTCTGTTTTTCTGCATCAGAGTAGAACTCATTTCAAACCTAGAAATACTTCAAAATACTTACTATTTCCACATTTTTACTACCAAATTTTGTGAGGGCTTTACAAAGAATAAATCAAATCTTATTTTTGCTGACCTTGAAGTACAGCAACCCACAATGGCTGAAATTTCACATCTAACTTTTTAACTATAGCAGCTCGCTGTACAAAGCATACATTATTTTAATTACTTTGCAATTTATATAATCTGTGACTTCCATAGCATTTGTTTTGCAACAAAGCTATAAATCAATTTTGTATGATCATTACCAGTACTGCTTTATTAATTCTAAAATTCCATTTTTAAAGTGTTTTTCTAATAAATCAAACATTATACATACGCAACTGGCTGAGGCCAAGACCATACCAATTATTTTACCTGCAAGAACTTGCCATTATAAACATTTCCCACAAGGCATAATAAAATACATGTCTGGTGCCACAAGACTTACAGGAATATCCTGTACTGAAGCATTAAATAAAGATTAGATGACTAGCTGGGATTTCATTCGTTCCACTCCTTCCTTAATTGCTATTGTCACCACTTCCGTTTACAAAAAATACTGTAGCCTAGATGCATGCCAGTCCTTTCCTGTTAGGAAGGTTTATTCCTAATTCCTATTCAAGCTTTAAAACCTTATATTAAATATCTTTCGTCTCCAAACATTTTCAGTCACAGACTACTTAAGCCATTGTCTAGTGTTTCCTCTTTTGAACATTACCTGGCTCCAAGTCCCATGCACATATGCATGTACGTCTTAATACCATTTCTATTACTAGGTCTCTGCATTCAAGTATGACCCAATTTCTGTAAATTTTTTTACTGCCTTTACTCAAAGCACAAGCCACCATGTTACACCTAGGATCCTATCTCCTCTTAACAGTCCAGATGTACAAACAGCAAACTGTGAACTATAGCCTTTTAACAAATAGGCTCTAGAACCTCACTAGCAAATGTGAAGTTCTCGTGAGCATTCCCAAACTGACTGGGACAGGATCAGTCCAAATAAATTTTATACTCACACCTTGTAGCAAAACTGCAGTTTGCTACAAGGTGTGACTACCACCTAGGTAGGGCTTGTGATTTCTGGAAGTCCTTTAGGAGTGGAAGACTTCAGCAAATTTGAGTGACACTTTATAGAGAGTACATTCTTAGTGCTTTTATTGCTTAGCAGTTGCCCAAGAATCATGCTGAACTGCACAAAGAATGTAAGATCAAATTCTGAATTTGCAACTCCTTAAAATCCAGAAAATGTCAATTTTTAAAATGTTGGGTCTTTAACTGCACCCAAGAATCTAGCAGTAGATACTATAGCATCTTTGTTATTCTGCACTCTTTAGTTGCAAAAATCAATTTTCCCTTCCCCAGCTGACAGGAGATATATCTTCTTCCATTAGTCATTCAGGCATCACATCTAAGTATTTAAAATTAGATAACCTTCTTTGAAAAGAGATATTATTTAAATTATGAAGATTTAAGCTGAAGTTGAATAGACTAATGAAAAACGCTGTTTCTTACTACTGTATCTCCCTTTATAGCCCACTCTGTGAAGGATACTGTATGCCAGATAGGATTAATTTGACTTCTGTCACATGGAAAAGATTAGTTATGTTAAATGGCATCCTCACTGCTGCTGAATTATGCCTTCCTTGGAAGAATCAAAACCATGCCTCACTGTCATTCAGCAGGCATCCCCTTCTAGGAAACTATAGGAAACTTCATACCTTCCTGAACTTTTCCATCTGCTTATAAAGATCTGGATCCAGCTCCTGAGACACATCTTTCATCCAGAGTAGAGCTCCTCTGTACTCAGTCCGATACTGTTCCATTCGGTTTACTGTCAGCCATGTGTCTGAGATCGCCCTGTATCTGAAAGTCTCCACTTCTTGATATAATCTACTCAAAGGAGCACGCAATGCTAGTCTGGGGGAAGGCATGAAGGAAAGAAAGGAAGGAGAGGAACATGTTAAATAAGTTGGATTAATACAATTACTGACACCATACTAGCTATCAAAAAAACATATACAGTCAAAATAGTCCACTCAAATGCTCGTGTATGTTCAGATGGTTCTACAGCTTCGTTAGGGGTACACATGAATGGGGTAATTTTGCATGAATAATCTGTTTGCAACCTTCAGGTAGTGACCATTCACTTACAAATGCAACTGGAAAAAGACTTTTTCTAATGTGTGTAAGTTTTTTAGTTAGCCAAGCTGCTTCTATGTCTGCTATTAACATTCCTCTTTGAAAGCTGTATTTAACAGCTTTAAAAATGTACCTGAGATAATTTATTATGGGATACATACCACAGATGTATCAGGATTGTCATGTTAAGCCTCACTTCCATTAGGTTTTTAATCTTCAAATGTACATCTAAATAAAGAAGTCACCTGTCAAGTTACCTGATCACATCCACAATTTTTTTTTTTTTAAGGCACCTTTGAAGGACGTTTATCTTTTGGAAAGATTTAAGCATTTTCTTAAAAGTTTCTTCCAGTAATACATTTTGGAAAGGCAACAGGGGACACTGTTGTCTTCTTTATGCCATCACTAATGAACCTAATGACATCTCAGAACTAGACAAGATTACTCCAACTTTTGCTTTGCTTCCTCCTACTGCTTCTGCTTTCCTCATGGTTGACAGCAGTCACCTCACTGGAACAGGTTCAATCAGTTCTACACCAGTATGGATTTAGTTTAATGAGTTACTTAGTGACTTCATAGGCATAAGAGAATTTCCAGTTTCAGCTCCAGTAACCAGCAAACTGTGTCATCTTGATCTACTGAGCTAGATATTGGCATGCAATGTAAATAAGCACAGTCCCAACGTCAATGTGAGCTTGAGGACAGCAAAAAAGAAGATGAAGAATTGGTTTTATTTTTATGAGTTTATTTAAAAAGATGTCTTAAATCTTAATGCATTAAGAGATATAATAAAATGTGAGCTTCTTGGCTTCCTTGCCTCCCCCTGTCCCCGACCCCCATTTTTTCTCATGCTACAAACGTACTCCAACCATTCAAATGAAAATTCAGTTTATGTAGACACGTCAGGGATTTCTATAAACAGTTAAAGCTTTATAAAGAAGCAAATTGTCAATGCTTTTGCTCAAATCATAAATGCTTTTGCTTAAAGGTGCCTTACATGTGTTTTAAACATCCCACTCGTGGCTGTTACTGGATGTGCTAATGACCAAACTATAGCCTGGATATGAATTAACACATGGAATTCTCAATACTCTTTATGTGACATTTTATTTTGAGCCACACAGCTGCATTGTTAAGCTAAAGCTGGAAAGTATCACCAGTATTATAGTTAAGAACCCCAAAAAATCCTGTGAAATGTCATGGAACAGAATTTTCCCTTGCAAATGATGGTGAATTTCAAACTTTCATAGTTCCAATACTGTTAAAAAAAGCATCTTAATGCTCATAATGCCACCGGGTACTGTTACTGTTTAAATCTTTGAGGAAACACAGGGTCAATGATACATCAAGAGCTCTGGGTAGCAACATGTGATTGTTTGTATGTGTGTCCCTCTGGATTACCTTTTATTGATTTGCTCCTACCCAAGCTACATGATCTCAGTGGCAATCTAGGATCTTCTCCTGGCAGACTGCATGGTGTATGGTTAAAGCAGAAAATGGCATTCAGGTTTCTTCTTTCCCCTCCATCTACTTGAGGTGTAAGACTCTGTGGCCCAGAAAAAGGCATTGCCCTACGCATTTCCCAGCCCTCTCAGGGCACCGGTAACTCCACAATGAGCCTGCTGTAGCATTTCTCAGCAGTGTGAGAAGCAGGAGAGGGACCTGTGATCAGGTCCTTCACAGCCCTGCTGCTTGGGAAGCCACACAGATGCACCTGTACAGCTTTAAAACTCGTGAGCTGAACAGGCATAGTTAAAGGATATGGAGATGCACAAACACAACATGTTCATAAGACAAAAAACAGGATGGGGCAAACTACACAGACCAAGTCAGTAATACTGTCAACACTACAGCAAGTTTGGTCAATAACTTTTCTATCATTTGGTTTCTCACACATGTCAATTGGCAAAATGAATTATGCCAGCGGCAAATCAACTACCACTATCCCATGTCCTAAGTAAATAATAAGACCGTAATTCTGACACATGTACCTTTGCTGAGAAGAAAAGCAGAGGGCCTTTCCTGTGGCTTGCATCATTTTTCCTGCTCTTGTTTTATCCTGAGAACCCTGTGATCGAAGAAATTTGCCCAATTCATTTTCTTCCTGAGACAGAACTAACAAAAAATAAATGAGTTATTTAATAGGTTCCTAGAGCAGCTTTAAAACTGGCCTAACATAAAATAGGTTAACTCACTCTTAAATCCAGACAGTGCAGCAAAAATAAATATTTTTATGGAATTCCTGCTTTTAGTAAACAGAAGATCTGATTCACTTGAGATAACAATCACAAAATTCCAGCAGTGCTGAAAGGCAACAGAAGAAACATGCTATTTCTTTCCTGAACAAAAGAATTAGCTTAGATTATCTTTTAAGTCTGGGGGGTTTTTTTGGTGGTTTTTTTTTTTTGTCTGTTGCTGTTTTTTTAAATTCTTTATTTACCATCTAGACTGCCTCAGTTGATTTTTGGTAGTAGACCTTCACCGAGGGTAATTCTGAGTTATACTACCCAAAGCTTGTTCACTTGCATTTCTCTTGCCCTCCATTTTTCACGCTTGACTACAGCAATTAATCTTCATACGAAAAATCTAGTACTTCAAATTAACTGACCATTTTTTAAACAAGAAATTTAAACACTTAAGTATTTTTGCACTGAATTTTTTACTACTTTTAAACTGGGACCATGGGTCTTCATGATCTCACATCCTTACAAAAACATTTCATTATAGCCTCAACTATCAGTCTTCCAAAGGGGTGATCTCCTATAAAACCAATTTCTTCCCAGTATCAATAGGGTAAATGGCCTAATATAATGAAAGAAGGTCTCTTGAAGTCCTTGTAATTTTTCCAAATGTTGACAGTCAAATTCAATGTAGATTCATAACACACCCCGGTAGAACATGCTGCATGCATATCTTTGTGCCAGAGATTTCACCTGTTATTGTGGAACACTTCTTGAACTCAATATGCTACTACTTCTAGATCCTGAAACATTATCTTCAACTCTCTTTGAACACAGTAGAAAGACTGGAACAAATACAGCTAACATACAATCAAAGAAAATAAATTGAAAGTAGTCTCCAAAGCTGGATTCTCTTTTCCAGGCCAGAAATCACAGCAGCAGATAAACAAATAATAGTGACTGCAGAGAACGTTTAGAGGTCATTTAACACAACCTGCTGTTTGAAACTTTTCAAATGAGATCCCTGCCTCTCACTGACTGCTACTAATTCCTGCAAATCTGTTACAGCCAAGTCGGTATTATCAACTACATCATAACAGCATGGACTACTTAATTCTAAAACTAGTAATAAACCAAATATTTTTCATACAGAAGCCTGATTAAAAAATCCCTCAACCAGATGAGAATGGAATTAGGACCTCTAAGATAAGACACTTCTGAATTTAAAGCAAGTAATGAAGAAACAGCTCTTAAAAACAAGCTTTCTCCCATAATTATTGGTACCAATCACTGCATATTATCAAATATAAAACTTATGAACTCGGAGATCTTCAAGCAAATAAACAGGTTTGCCTTTAGTTGTCTACAATAAATGTTATCTTTATTTTTCAATAGGATGAAGTTAGTAGCTCCTCATTTTCATTTTTAATTTTTCACTTTTCAATGATTCCATAATATATTTTAACTACCATATTTCATCATACTTACAACAAATCCTTTTTTGATATAGTTCAATTGCTTTCAGCAGCTCCATACATGTTCTCTGAATAGAATGGAACAGCTGATATTGAAACAAAAGACAGCAAAAAAAAATTGTAAGCATGTGTAAGAAACACTAATGATTAAAATACAAGAGTGAGCTTAGTTTTTTTTAGAAATTATTAGGGATCACTATTTTCTTCTTGAAAAATGAGTAATCTCTCCAGATTGAAAGTATTTTTCCATTATCAATTGTGCTTACCTTTCACTTAAGTTGTCCACTGAAACTACAGACAGACCAATCATAACTTACAAAGGAAAATAAAGACAAAAAAAAATTTGTAAACAGACCTATTCTAAACAGATAATAGTTGACCTAGCTACTCATATTGGGCTTTTAAAATTGATATCTCTGGAAAAATAAAGATGTATATTTAGAAACATAAAGATGTTTCTAAAACAACCTAACAGTGGAGCCAAAATGTCTATCATGTTTTACCAAAATGTCTATCATGCTTATAATGTGTTAATACACATACTGAATTTTAATACTGCAAAGTCTAATGGAAAAAACTTGCTCTGGTATGCCAACATAGAAAGTTATTGATTTAAACTGAACCTTTTACTGTTATAGCTCTGCTTTTCTAATCAAATTTTTAAAGCAGCAATTTCCAAAGGAAGAAGGGAAAAAAAGTCAGTCTTGATTAAGTTTGGAGACTGTTTCTCAAAAACAGAAAAATTACTAGTCTTCCTGTCTGTCCATCTAAAGCCTCCAACCTGTAACTTAAACCTTAACTATCCTCTATCAAGTATTATACAAATTTAAGTAATATGGACTACTGGCACAATAACTGTCTGTCTTTGCAGCTGCTTGACTTCCTACATATTTACATGGGTCTTGTCTTTTAAACCGAGAGCGTGACTTGCAATTGAGAAACTGTTCAAGTGAGAACATGCTTGCGAGTTTACCTGATAAACACAAGTTTCCCTATTTCCAATCCCACCTGAGCTAACAAATCACCCTTCCCAATGAAGCTGCAACACAGTAAGCATGGTAGGAACTCAGGGTTTTATAATTATCTACTAAAATATTTATAAAATACTGTTCCATCCTTCCAGTTTGTTTTACATCAATACTCTTGATTTGTACATCATTGTGATGATTCCATAGCTAGAATCATCATGTTATAAGTTCTCACTATTATAGATTTGTTCATTGTAAAAAAGCCTCTTGTATTTCATCTGAAATGTAAATAAACTGAGACTTCTATGTCAATGATTTTCTAAGAAACTGCAAAAAACCCAACCAGTGAGGCAACCTTACGTAACAAAACAGTACCAATAAAACTTAGAAGGACATTAACTTTCTCATTACACTTTGTCAGTCTATTCTTTACCTTTTTTGTGTCAAAGATGTTCAAGCTTTTCAATTTGTAGAACCTTAATTTTTTTTTCAGTGGGTTGATGATACTGACAGTAGAACTGTATTTGTCACACAGCAGGATTTCGTCTCTTGTCTACACTTTACAGACCTCTAGAAGCTTCTTTGGTTGTGTCAGAAGCTATTTCTCTGCAAAAAAGCTCAAAGGAGCAGAGTGCACTATGCAGCTTACTTCTTCTTGGTGGGACAGCTGCCATGGCTGGAGCACAGCCATGGAGGGCTATGTATTGTTTAGGAAGGACAGACTGACAAGGTGTGGAGGAGGAGTTGCTCTCTATGTGAGGGAGCAATTAATGTGTACCGAACTGTGCCTGCGTGGGGAAGAGGGGCAGGTTGAGTGCTTATGGGTCAACATTAATGGGCAGGGCAAGGCAGGTGATATTGTTGTAGGAGTCTGCTACAGGCCACCTGATCAGGAGGAGGAAGTGGATGAGGCATACGAACAACTGAGAGCTGCCTCACGATCACAACCCCTTGTCCTCATGGGGGACATCAACCACCCTGATATTTGCTGGGATAGCCACACAGCCAAGCACACACAGTCCAGGAGGTTCCTAGAGATTGTTGACAACAACTTCTTGTCACAGGTGATCGAGGAACCAATGAATAGGGGTGTGCTGCTGGACCTGGTACTGACAAATAAGGAGGGTCTGGTTGGGGATGTGAAGGTTGGAGGCAACCTCGGCTACAGCGACTGTGAGATGGTAGAGTTCAAGATCCTGTGTGGAAGAGGCAGGACACAAAGCAGGATCGTGACCCTGGATTTCAGGCGAGCTAACTTTGGCATCTGCAAAGACTTACTTGGACGGATCTCGTAGGATAAGATTCTAGAATACAGCAGTGCCCAAGAGTGCTGGTCAGTCTTCAAGCACCACTTCCTCCAAGCCCAGGATCAGTGTGTCACACAAGAAAGGAGGACAAGGAGGTAGGAGGCCTCTGTGGATGAGCAAGGATCTGCTGGGACAACTCAGGCAGAAAGCAGCCATCAATGAGAGGTGGAAACAGGGGCTGGCTTCTTGGGAAGAGTGTAGGAACATTGCCAGGGCATGCAGGGGTGCAACTAGGAAGGCCAGATCCCTTGTAGAATTAAATTTAGCCAGGGAAGTTAAGGACAGTAATAAGGCATTTCTCAAGTACATCAGCAGCAGAAGGATGGTGAGGTGTAATGTGGGCCCACTGCTAAACACAGAGGGTGCTCTGGTGACTGAGGATGCAGAGAAGGCCGAACTACTGAATGCCTTCTTTGCTTCATTCTTTACAGCCAAGACTGGCCCTCGGGAAGCCCAGTCCAGCAAGAATGGTAGAGTGGCCTGGACAGCAGAGGACTTGCCCTGGGTGGAAGAGGAAGAGGTTAAAGACTTGTTGGCCAAGCTTAAGGCTTCTAAGTCAATAGATCCTGATGAAATGCACCCTAGAGTGCTGAGGGAGCTGGTTGATGTCACTGCTAAGCTCTCTTCATCATTTTTGAACAATCATGGAGCACAGGTGATGTGCCTGAGGACTGGAGAAAGGCCAATGTCACTCCAGGCTTCAAAAAGGGCAGAAAGGATGACCCAGGAAACTGCAGGCTGGTCAGCCTCACCTCCATCCCTGGAAAAGTGATGGAACAACTCATCCTGAATGTTATCACTGAACATATGAAGGAAAAGATGGTTATCAAGGGGAGTCAACATGGATTCAGCAAGAGGAAATCCTGTTTGACCAACCTGATAGCCTTCATGAGGGCATAACAGGCTGGCTAGATGAGGGGAGAGCAGCAGATGTCATCTACCTTGACTTCAGCAAGGCTTTTGACACTGTCTCCCATAACATCCTCATCAGAAAGCTCAAGTAGTGTGGCTTGGATGAGTAGACAGTGAGGTGGATCAAAAGCTGGCTGAATGACAGAGTCCAGAGGGTGGTGATCAATGGCACAGAATCGTGTCGGAGGCCTGTGGCCAGTGGAGTTCCACAGGGATCGATTCTGGGGCCAGTCCTGTTCAACATCTTCATCAGTGATGTGGATGAGGGGACAGAGTGTACCCTCAGCAAGTTGGCTGATGACACCAAACTGGGAGGACTGGCTGATTCCCCAGAAGGCTGTGCTGCCATTCAGCGGGATCTCAACCGGACTGAGAGTTGGGCAGAGAGGAACCTCATGAGGTTCAACAAGGACAAGTGCAGAGTCCTGCGTTTGGGAAGGAACAACCCCATGCACCAGTACAGACTGGGGGTTGACCTGCTGGAGAGCAGCTCTGCAGAGAGAGACCTGGGAGTCCTGATTGATAATAAACTACATATGAGCCAGCAATGTGCCCTCGTGGCCAAGAAGGCCAATGGCATCCTGGGATGCATCAAGAAGAGTGTGGCCAGCAGGTCAAGGGAGGTTCTTCTCCTCATCTACTCTGCCATGGTGAGGCCTCATCCGGAGTTCTGTGTCCAGTTCTGGGCTCCCCAGCTCAAGAGGGACAGAGAACTTCTGGAGAGAGTCCAGTGCAGCGCCAGGTCAGCAGGGGACTGGAACATCTTCATACGAGAAAAGCTGCAGGAACTGGGGCTGTTTAGTTTGGATAGGAGGAGACTTGACAGGGGATCTCATTTAGTAATTACAAACATCTAAATGGTGGGTGTCAGGAGGTTGGGGCATCCCTTTTTTCCATTTTATCTAGCAACAGGACAAGGGGTAATGGCATGAAGCTGGAACACAAAAAGTTCCATCTAATTATAGGAAAAAACTATTTTACTGTGAGGGTGAGGGAGCCCTGGCAGAGGCTGCCCAGAAGGGTTGTGGAATCTCCTTCCTTGGAGGTCTTCAAGACCTGCCTGAACACGTTCCTATGCGACCTGATCTAGACTGACCTGCTTTAGCAGGGGGCTTGGACTAGATGATCTCTAAAGGTCCCTTCCAACCCCTACCATTCTATGATTGTATATTGTGTGATTTTCTGGCATATGTGTTATTTGTAAGTTTATAAAGAATGTGATTTTTATATAGTTTAGAATACTGTGTAAAAAAAAGAACGTAAACAGATATAAGCACAATGGATGATCACTTGTTCCTGAAAATAAATATGTCAAGTTGCAAATAAAGTTTGAGGGTCATGGAGATCTATATTACAAAATGATATTACATTCCACATATTTACATATGTAATTTTGTCAAAAACTATAAAAGATATTGCAAGAAATAATTATAAAATATATGTATATATAAGGTGTACATATATTAGAGGCTTGATGGAAAGGAAAAGATTTTTAAAGTGAACAGAGAATACACAGCATGTAAATATTACAAACCTCTAGTTTTGCATCCAGATCTGCATCTGAAGCCACAACATGTTCATCTTCCTTTTTTCCTGTAACTTTTATAAGGGCCTGTTTTGTTTTCCAGTATTTCTGTTGCATTTTATTCACCACAGATTTTTCTTGGCTTTGAGCATATTGGTCATAAAATTCCCTTGGATAATTGCTAAAATATTAAGAAAAAAATACAAAACTTCAAAGGAATGCTTAAAAAAATAATTCTAACATGCTAAATTAACACATTTACATCAAGAATATTGCATTTGTCTGCAGACAAGTTTATTGTAATATGCATTTCCTCATTATACATTAATAACAAAGCAATTAACTTAGTATTATATTTCCTATCCTACTTTAGAAAATAATACACTTCTTTCAATTTAACTGTCTTTAACATGTAGCACTGCCAAAGAATCAGGTGCAAAGAATTCTTCCCAATGCATTATAAAATAATTTATAGTCCATGGAATTAACTTTTAATTTCTATATAACCAATGAGGGAGTTTCAAATGGACTAGCAGAGTTGCATAAGTAAGCAGCAATTTTCATGCAATTTCAACAGTGTCAGGATTATTATGAATGGAATTAAGACTGCTTCTTGCCCTCTCTTTTTTACAATTGAGTAATAAAGAATTACAATAACAGCACATCTCTTTTGAGCATGGTATGTGAAATACAGATAGCTCATGTCTTTCTTTATGCAATGGCTACATAATGATTGTGGGTGCACAATGGGTAATTCTTTTTTCAAGGATTATTTTCTACTAACAGATGATTCTGTATTCCTGTAGCAGATCTAATAAAAAGTGCAATTTAAAGACAAACTCCAAATTCCACAATATTTAAACCATACCAAGATGGCTCAATAAAAAAAGATATCCTTACAATTAAATCTTGATCGCTTTTGAGAAGTGTTATTCTGTTATTAACTTCTGAAAAAAGTACATGCCTTTTCTTCTGTGTGCATATATAAAGAGCTGCAGTGATTTTACAGATCTTTAGTAATGAAGGGTTGCTAAAACGTGTGATATTAAATACACAGACAGCTCAGGGATGCTACCCCAAGATGTCTTCAGACTTGAGATACACATCAGGTCATGTATTGAGACAAACAGATAGATGCTTGCTGTGAAATGCTATGGCCATTCTGAAACAGGACATTCATACACATTTCCCAAAAGGGTGGCACGTCTGTCCTACATAGTTACTAGCAACACACTTCAAACTACAAAAGGATGTTTGTTTCACAGAAATTTGTTATTTGCTTTAGTTATTTTTAATCAGGAGACAGTGCCTTCATCACCAAAGGGATGGTAAGAAGTTAAACTGAAAGTGAGCAAGGACAAAATTCAGTAGTCACTTAACACAACAGGACTTCTTGTCTTTTTTCCTAAAACTTTAAATGCAATGACATTTACTCATTTAACACTACAAAAACATTAGTTCCAAGAATCTAATTTACAAATTTCATTAAAATTAAAATAAAGGCTTTTTTGTGCTATAGCACAAAATAAAAAACACATGCAAAACATACCACATTTCAAATGGAATTCTGCACTAAGCAATCCTTATGCACTCTGACAACAGACAGCCTATCAGGTTAGATGATGCCTATATTGATCTGATATTTGCTGCAATTTTAAAATGTAGAACCTACAACGTCTAATAAATAACAAGAAGATCCCCCTGCATTATAAGAATATGAGAGTTTAATAAAAATAGTCTTACTTTAAAAGGAAAAAAAAAGGAAACCGCTTACATGGTAGTATAAAGACCCTGGCTGTTTGATGAGTTGTGTGCTTTAACCTCTGCTACAGCTGTGGAAATAACTGATATCTCAGTTCAGTGGTCAAGTGACAAAAAGAGCATAATTCATTTGATGTCAACCAGCCTTGATATCTACCTCACTTGAGACTATTAGGGGGGAGACTACTACTGAGGGCATGGTGCAAGGAATAAAAATAAGTTCTATATTAGATCACAAAAAATAAAGAAATGCTGGGATTAATACAGATTCCTGAATTAGAGACTTATAAACTTATTGAAGGAATATGAGGAATATAGTCTTTTACCACTACACACAAATTCATCTTCTAATTTCATGGGATTTACTGGCTCCTGTTTATGCTTAAGATAATTAAAGATTTATAATCACATTACTGAAATATTCAGTGAAGAATTTTTACTTGTTAATATCTTTTTAAACAGATTTTGTGTCAAGCAATCAAGGACATATTTAGGCTTTGTTAAGTAATCAGAAAATATAACTAAAAGAAGGATGTACTTCATTCTGAAGTTGACAGCCACAGATAAACCTCTTGAAAAATGACAGTCCATACACTTTTTCCATTAAGCACTAAATAGATAACATAAAATTTTGTATCTAGTCAATTAACTTCTTTTTCCATTTTTTTGGCAGTTTTAAAATTTTTTATTGTTATTCTTTTTAAACATAATATCTAACAGTGATTTTATATAAATACTAGATGCCAGAACATAATGTGTGCTAGACTCAGGCAGTGACAAATCAACAAAGCCAAACACCACTAGCTTTTCAGTTTAGAAAAAATTATTAAGATACTTACTATTTATGACCTTCCATGTTTCTTGTTTTCTTCAGACACTTAAACAAATTAAGAAATTATCAGTTAATTCAAACATCTTTAGACCATAGTTTTCAAGTTATACATTAGAAACTCCTTACCTTTTCACACAGAAAATTACTATGTTGTGGCACCTTGTTAACTGTTTAGCCACAGAAAAGTTTTCAATCCCTGGACTAAATATGCTTTTCTCACGTAACACACAATTTTCACTTAAATCGGTGACAAACACATTTAAGTGATATTGCTGATGTTGGAAATTGTTATGTTAGCAAATTTTCCAGGCAAAAGCAAATTTGCCTGTAATAAATTCAGTGAGTTCTGATAACGCAAGCCAAAATCAATCATGGTAGGCATATTCCTTGGTCAATTTTCTTTCCCTGCGAAGTTTTAGCCACAACAAATACAGCTACTTTTTTTGAACATGTCCTACTGATGTACATCTTAAAAACACTATTTGCATCATTTCTTAAGCCATCAATGCCAAATGTAACCACCAGGTCATTCTTCTGTGATGACAACACAGATCCTGAGGATAGAATGTTATTTTTATGCTTTTGGACTTTAGATTTTATAAGTTAGTATCTTCAGCTTGGATACTCAGGTCTCCTACTATTCTTTGAGCTAACCAGATGGCATGCACATCACTTCCCAACAGTAACTTAGCACACTCCTTGCAGGCCAAATTTACAAGTCAAACCAGACTCTTCTTATAAACAAGCAGCACCTAGCTTTTCCTCTGCTGCTATCAGAGAGGAATCTGTTCTCCAGCATACAGCCACCATGTGAACTGAGGTGCTGCAGCATGATCACAGATGAGATAAAAAAGCAGCTGGTCAGATGGTATTGATGGGAAAAGGCCTTTGGTAAGACCAGACACAGAAGGAACACACCAACAAGCTGCACTAAGATATAAAGCTGATTGAGATAACAGTAATATAAAAAGCAACAAGGAAGGTAATGGTGCTGAAACTGAACTTGGGCAATAATATGGGTGAGACAGAAGAGAGGCTGAAAGGGGGAGATGTGACCCTGGAAACATATCTAGCACAGTGCTGCTGACAGACAGTATGGTTAGCACTGGAATAGATTGCATTCCCTTTCGTGGGTTCCTGCAAACATGTAACCATGATGCACACGCACTTCCATTTGGAGCAGAATGGAGACAAATCCTGTTTTTCCAATTTTAACTTCTCTGCTGTCAGTACTTGTGAAAATTCCTAGCAAACTTCTAGAAGATGCTGTAAGACGATATCACGGAAGGAAATTTTCCTGAACTGGAATTTTTGTTAAGTGCTCAGCAGTACTGCAAGACAGACACTGAGAAAATTCAAAGCAGAGTTTAAATGTAAAGGCCAACAGCTAAACAACACAGAAGAACACTTTCAGATTGTTGCTGGCATTAGAGTAGCATTGAGTCAGACAACATACAGAATGAACAACATCAGTCATGGCTTTGCTGTGATTTCTAGAGCCATAAGTAACAGGCAACATTAACTCCAGTTTTCTAAAACCTTTATGCTCAACTTGACTGCTTAATACTTGTCCCCTTAAGTCAACTGTGGGTGTGTGTGAGTTAGATAAAAACACAATATTTAGCTTGTATACACATTCATGACTCAGTTATTCAGCAGCATACTTGGTTTGACAGGAAGCAAAGAACAGTCTACCTAGATGGAATAACACGCTGTGGAACAAAGTGTAAATGTCCAACATGGGGGACATGTCTAAGGCACTGACATTACACACTGTACATGTCCATCTGACTCTTCTGAAAACCAATGTCCGTTAAAAAAAAATTAAAAATCAGGGTCATGGTGAACGAGTTCTCATTTGTAAGCACAGCTCACGTTCATTCTTCCTAAACATCTGACCTTATATTTTGACTCTGGGATCTTTTTTGTTATACTCTTCTCAGTCCTACACAGTCCTCCTAATGCCCTTAAGATAGTATTTGTGGGGATTTTTTTAGTTCAAAGTGAAAACTGTATTATGGCTATTATGACTGTGTTTTCATGGTATGAAAATGAGAGCATGTGCTCCCTTTCTGCTGTGCAACATATTGGCATTTGAGGTGTCTGAACTACAAGACCTGGTGGGATAGTGTTATATGGCCAATTAGCGTGGAAGGAAATACTGTTGCTAGAAATAGCTCCTGGCACATGGAAAAACATGCCCAGAGAGAAAAGTCTCCGAGTATTCTGCATTATGTAGATAAAAACCATGCCAGGTAGACTGCAGCAACTAAACAGCAGGAACAAGCAGTAGCTCAGTGCTCAAGCTCAACCCCTGGGCCCTTCTTACTTCCAGTACAGAGGAGCTTCTGATCCTAAGTGAGAAATCAGTTTGTACAAAGACAGCTTAGTACACACGGGCATTGAGAAAACACAATTGTGGTTGCTCAAAAAGAATCATATGACTTTTGATAAGGCTTGCAGTATTTCACCCATAATTTCTATCAAGAATATGCCTGGATCACATTCATTCCAGATGCTGTTTAAGGAGCTTTCATGAAGAAACCAGTTATGCCTCAAAAAACCTGGCTGAGTTTCACCTTTCTCAGTGACTGAGAACATTCAGAAAAACCTGGATGTGCACTACTATTACATAATTCTTTTAGCTGTTAATTTAGATCCCAAATTTGCATTTGGTTTGGGTCTCACTGATCTCAACAGTGCCTTAAATGATTTCAATACACATTGGCCTTGTTTCAAGTTAGATACACTTGTGTAATATTTGCACCATTCTACACTATTTCATACTTCATGTTTCAGCATCACAGTTCAGCTCTACTGAAATGGAACCTGCGTATATTAACATAGATACTGAAACTAGAACCAAAGATAGAGTAATATAATAACGGAATATTTACTTGAGCTGGATGTAGTTGATGTGCTATTATAGGAATGCTCATGCTTGTATCTGAGTTCTACTGAAAATGTATAATTTGTTTAGCTTGTAATGTTAGGTTTTTAAATTTAAGAAACATCCAGTCTTATTACGTAGGCCATATCCTTAACTGGGTTTTCAAGAGGAGCTTGGGACTACTATGTGGTCTTCAAGGTCAACTTCTTTGAGGCACATGAACAGTCTGTTCATAGTTGAGAACCTGTGTCAGGAGGCCATGACACATTAATTTTAATGAACTGAAATGCAAAACTAATGCATATAGAAAATCAAGGCAGGGGCAGGTTACTTAGAAGAATGCAAAAAACATTGCCTCAGTATGCAGAGATGGAGTTAGATGGAGCCACGTTGGGGTTGAACCTAGCAAAGGACACAAAAGGCAACAAGAGGAGTTCTATAAAAAGTAGCAGCAAAAACAGGCTAAGGATAACATTGTGACACAGTGTGACAGAGAATATGGAAAGGCAGAGGTATGACCTTGCCTCAGTTTTCACTGGAAGGTCTGCCCTGTGGCTTTCTAGCGCTCTGAGCCTAATATCAGTAGGTCTGTATCATTTATTACTCGTATTACAGAAAGACCAAGTTAAGAAGTACCTAAGCCATTTGGACATACAGAAGTCCATGAGACCAGATAGAATGGATCTTGCAGTGCTGAGGGAGCTGGCTTATGTCATTGCAATGACGTTCTCTCTGTTCTCTTGGAGGTTACACTGATGAAAAGAGGTGTCTGATGACTGGAGAAAGACAAACATCATATCCATCTTCAAAAATTACAGTAAAGAGTAAAGGGAAACTTCAAGCCCATGAGTTTCAGTTCCTGGAAAGATCATGGAGAAAACCATCCTGGAAAACATTCCCAGCCACATGAAAGACAAAAAAGTGAGTGGTAACAGCCAGCATGGATTTATTATCCCTGACTATGAAATTATTACCTCTCGTGAGTGAAGGGAGAGCAGTGGATATTGTATGCTGATTCTGGCAATGCTTTTATCATGCTGTCCCCTAGAATCCTCAACAGCCTCTTGTGAGACATCTGAAGTAGTGTCCAATTTTGGGCTCTCTATACGGGAAAGACAACTGGCATACTGGAGTGGATCTGTCAGTAAGGGTCTGGATCCCTGTACTCAGTTTGGGTTGGAAGCTTTTGGTAGCAGGGGAGGGCTATAGATGTGGCTTCTGAGAGAAACTGCATGATGCTTCCCCTCCTTATACCCAATACAGTTAATATCCAGTAGTCTCCAAGATGGGCCTGCCCTTGGCCAAGGCTGAGACAAACAGTGATGGTGTTAATATCTGTAATTAACATAATTGAGAAGGAAAAAAAAAGTTACTGCTCAGGAGCAAACTACAGTGGGAGAAGGGAGTGAGAATGTGAGAACAACTCAGAAGTCATCAAGGTTAGTGAAGGAGAGGAGGAGATGCTCCAGGCACTGGAGTAGAGATTCCCCTGCAGCCCGTGGTGCAGCCCATGGTGAGGCCCTGCCCCTGCAGCCATGGAGGCCACTGTGGAGCAGTGATCCAGATGCAGTCCAGGAAGGATGCCACACTGAAGCAGGTGGATACCCAGAGGAGGCTGTGACTCCATAGGAAGTCCATGCTGGAGTAGTCTGTTCCTGAAGGATTGCCCCTGTGGAAGGGATCCACTGTGGAGCAGCTCCTGGAGAATACATGGGAAAGATCCACTTTGGAGAACTTCATGGAGGACTGTCTCACATGGAGAGGCACTCCACACTGAATCAGGGAAAGTGTGCAGTCTCCCACTGAGAGGTCACAGCAGCAAAGGCCACTTGTGATGAACTGACCGAAACTGCCTTTCCCCATCCCCCTGCACTGCTAAGAGGCAGAAGACAGAGACTCAAGAAGAAGACAGGGTTGAGGGAAATTATAGAATGGTAGGTTTGGAATGGACCTTTAAATATCATCTAGTCAAAGCCCCCTGCTAAAGCAGGTCCACCTAGATCAGGTCACACAGGAACATATCCAGGCGGGTTTTGAAGACCACCAGAGAAGGAGACTCCACATCCACCCTGGGCAGCCTGCGCCAGGGCTCCCTCACCTGAACACTGAAATAGTTTTTCCTTATGTTTAAATGGAACTTGTTGTATTTCAGCTTCTTTCCATTAGCCCTTGTCTAGTCACTAGGTACAACAGAAAAAATGGATGTCCCAACCTCCTGACATCCACCATTTAGATATTTGTAAATATTAATGAGATCCCCCGTCAAGTCTCCTCTTATCCAAACTAAATAGCCCCAGTTCCCGCAGCCTTTCCTCATAATGAAGATGTTCCAGTTCCCTGCTCACCTTGGTGGCTCTGCACTGGACTCTCTCCAGAAGTTCTCTGTCCCTCTTGAGCTGGGGAGCCCAGAACTGGACACAGGACTCCAGATGAGGCCTCACCAGGGCACAGTAGAGGGGGAGAAGAACCTCCCTTGACCTGCTGGCAAAACTCTTTTTGATGCATCCCAGGATGCCATTGGCCTTCTTGGCCATTAGGGCACATTGCTGGCTAATTTGCTGTCAACCAGAACTCCCAGGTCTCTCTCTGCAGAGCTGCTCTCCAGCAGGTCAACCCCCAGTCTGTACTGGTGCATGGGGTTGTTCCTTCCCAAACGCAGGACTCTGCACTTGTCCTTGTTGAACCTCATGAGGTTCCTCTCTGCCCAACTCTCAAGCCAGTCGAGATCCCGCTGAATGGCAGCACAGCTTTCTGGGGAATCAGCCAGTCCTCCCAGTTTGGTGTCATCAGCCAACTTGCTGAGGGTACACTCTGTCCCCTCATCCAGATCACTGATGAAGATGTTGAACAAGACTGGCCCCAGAACCAATCCCTGTGGACTCCACAGTGCCACTGATCACCACCCTCTGGGCTCTGTTGTTCAGCCAGCTCTCAATCCACCTCACTGTCCACTTATCCAAGCCACACTGCCTGAGCTTTCTGATGAGGCTGTTATGGGAGACAGTGTCAAAAACCTTGCTGAAGTCAAGGTAGATGACATCTGCTGCTCTTCCCTCATCTAGCCAGCCAATTATACCCTTGTAGAAGGCTATCAGGTTGGTCAAACAGGATCTTCACTTGGTGAATCCAAATTGACTCCCCCTCATAACCACCTTTTCCTTGTTTAGTAGCAACGTTCAGGATGAGTTGTTCCATCACCTTTCCAGGCATGGAGGATCCAGTTTTTATTTATCATTACCCTTCTCTGTTCTGATTGACAATAAATTAAACTAAATTCCCCAACTTGAGTCTGTTTCATTTGTGATGGTTATTGCTGAGCAATTTCCCTGTCCTTATCTCCATCCATGAGCCTTTCATTCTATTTTCTCTTCCTTGCCCACTTTAGGAGGCTGAGTGACAGAATGGCAGTTTAGGAGAGGGAGTGGCATCCAGCCAATGTCAAGCCACTCCAATTCCACACTTCTTCAGCTATAAGGCCACCAGACTAACAGGAGGTCTTATTGCTGTCTACAACTAATTAATGAGAGATGTACTCTTCTCAAAGTTGCACACTGGAAGGCCAAGTAAAAATTCTCACTTCGTACAGGTAGGAAATTCTTTACTATGAGGGCAGGCAAGCACTGGCACAAGCTGCCCAGTAAGGCAAGTGCTTGGACAAGGCCGTGAACAACTTGCTTTAACTAGGCCTGGCTGAGCATGAGCCTGGACTATATAATTTCCAATGCTCCCTCCAGCCTATATGAATCTGTGAAAATTTGTCCAATGTAAAAGAAGATGAGACTGTAGAGCAGCATGTTTGCTGCTACCATTATACAGAAAACTTTCCACACGAATTCTCTAAATGGACAGCAGAGTAACATTGCACCATGACCACTGGGGCTACAAAACCAAACAAAAAGTATAATCTGCTTTCTTCCTAAGAGTTAGCTACAATATTTTCACCTTTTAGTCATATTGTTCATTTTCATTTGTAGCTGAAAAACTTTTAACAGTAACAGTTTTCATTCTTTACCTATGGCTACAAGCACAAAGTAAATTGTCCTTGCAGTTATTTAACAGGGCTGTAATTTATTTATGTTCATAATCTCTAATTTTATGTGTTGTTATTGTCTGACTCCAGGAAGACAGTTAAGATATTCGTTCAACTGTAACTAAGGACTTTAAGAATTTTTCTTAAAGAAATCCCAAAGTCATAAGTCTACCCACAAAAAGTGAGAGATGCTAATAAAAGGGGACTGGAAACAGCCCAGGGAAGTATTCAGGAATTTAGAGGAACACTTCATAACCGTGTAACAAAGAATCTCTACAGTTATGAAATGCTGACCCTGACGCTGCAGAGAGGCTCCAAGCACACAACCTTTGACTACTTTAGGTTTTGAACTCTGTTATGCTTTTGAAGAAAATGACATAAATGTCCTGAACAGAATTTTCAAAAGAGCTGCTCTTTGCCAAAGCTGACTGTAATAGGAACACACGACAGTAAATAGATCCACCAATATCTTCCCTGAAAACTCCAGTCAAATCTCAAATTAACGCAGGTTATCATACAGTTTTATATACAAAAACAAGCTTAATTTGACACAAGGAGCTGATGTAAGGGGCTTTCTTTTATTTTTTTTTCTTCACAGTGTATTAACACAAAAAAAAGTTTCAATGATACTATGTTGACTTTTTTTTTTTTTTAAAAAAAAAGGATTCACCGTGCCACTGGCTAAGCATTTGTATAGGAAAAGTCTCCATTATCTTTTACACAACACTTGTGATCTCTGTGACAGTCAGCCCTTATCTTAGCAAACAAAAGGCAGAGATATTCTAGATATGATGGGGAGGTGGGGAGGGAAGCAAACATAGAAGCTCTACTGCATTCTAGCACAAGCAGTACTACATTATAGCTAACTAACTAACTAACTATATATATATATTTATATAACTATTATAGCACACAAATATATGTTTATTGCTTCTGATCAGAGGTTTCCTGAAGAAGACCATGCATGGCTCCAGTAATTTTGCAAGAGCTTCCCAATGTTTTGGGACAGATAGATGCTACCTCAGTTTTTGCAATTAAGCCTTAGCCATCCTTATTCATAACAAGTTGACCCAGAACACAAGGGACCACAGTACTGAAACATCCATTTCCACACAGAACCATCTGGGCTCTTAAACCCTGACAAAACTCTGAAAACCCCTCTGAAGAGCTACCAAGAAGCCTCAGCGTCATGTTCCACAAACCTCCCACTTTACAGACTGACACTAGAGAGGCTTTGCATAGCCTAACAGCCTGGATGCTGTGAAATTCAGCTGAACTGTTTCTAGACTCAGCCTGGCTCCAGAAGTGGTACAGCTGCATTCACACAGTGCTCTTGCCACAGCCAACAAAACTTGCTCGAACCAAGATGGCTCTGCAAACAGCCAACTATGGCACCTCTGCATATGTGGCAGAGTTTATCTGGGTTGTAAACTGTTTATCCACAAATTCTTTCCATAGGAAGCCAAAATAGCTGTAATGCACACAACTTCATAACACTTCTGCATCACCCTGTCTTCCTATCTCTCCTTGGCTAAGCACTGGTTACACAGCTCTCACTGTGCTCTTAGCTTATATAAAAGATCTTACAGAAGAAAGCAGAAAGCAATCAGAGACAACAAACAGGAATCTTTTAAACTGTGATGATGGTATCTAAAACAAAGTGTTGGTCTAAACACAACTTCTCAGAATCAAGAGATTAACTAAGTCTTAGCAAAATGTTAGGTGGATCTACAGATTATATTTGACATCCAAAGATAACCTAGTATATAGTTAGGCATGAAGGCTGTAGATTGAACAACACATTCTTTTGAGATGCCTCCAGAAACCACAAGATGGAAGTGAGTAAGTGGCAGAGCAGGATTCAGCAACCCTTATGTGAAAGAAATCACCAAAAAAGACATAATTCTGCACTTTCACTGATAGCACTTTCACTTTCAGTCTGCTATCCTTTCGAAGTACCTAATATGTTCTGTGTTCAAACTCTAACAGACTCTCTGTACCTAGAACTCCTGCAACTTATAACTACAAATATGGCAGAATCATGCATTGCAGTTGATTTACATAATATAATGTGTTTGTAAAAATGAATAATCTTAAAAAACCCTTCTATTACACTAATAGTAGAGTGATATTAAGTGACAATAAATATGAAGAATTTTAAGGAGCTATATCTATAAAAGTTAAGAGTGATAGTTTCATTTATGTAAAATGCTCTGAAGGGAAGAATATGTGCTTAGGTGAGGGAAGCGATGCCATCTGTGACTCAAACAGCTCTTGGCTGACAACCCATCTCCCCCCACTCTGCTCCCTCAAACCTGTGATCAAATCAAATCAAGTAAATGGGCCCTAAAGCAAGAAGCAGTCCTACTGCAAGATGAAGATTAAGCAGGGCATAGTTATATCTTCTCTGGTTTCTCTACAAACATGCTGACCAGGAGCTTCAACTCACATTTCACTTTGTCTTTCCCAAGCAAAAGAGAATAAAGCAGTCTACTGATCTGAATAATCCATGTTGTCAATGCGGGAAAAGTGTGAAAAATGAAGTCTATCTCTATAGAGACATTCAGCATCAAGGTTATCTACCAACTTAGAAGTATTCCTACCCTCAATTACATGAATATCTACCACTGTAACTCAGATAAAATGAATCTAGAGTTTAAGTTATATCAATACCAATGACAAGATTTATTTTTTTCTCTAAAGCTCTTAATGCTCATAATTGATGTTCTAATCCTGAAGAATCATCCACGCTTAGCTTTAAATCCAGAAGCATTTTCATTCTGTTAGACTACTCACTGATGCACTTGTTATTGATTCAAAAAGTTTGCAGAATTGGTCTGCAAGTGCTGCATTAGCAGTTCCTTCCATCCACAACTTTTTGTCTATTCCTTTGTCACAGATAGATCTACATCTTTTCTACTTATCCTGGAAAGTGTATCTTTTACAGATTGTCCAGAGCTTCTCAGGAGAAGAAATATTGCAGGGAATTTTTTCAACAGAAATAGCTATTTCAGGAACTGACATCTACAAAGAAGTTTCATAGTTCCTTAAGCAAAGTACAAAATAGCATCTGTTATAGAGAGAGGGACTCTTGCTACATTCATATGCCTGAGAGGTGCTGAGGGGGAATAAAATTCATGCCGTTTGACTTGAATTATTTGTGGTGCTTAAATTACATACAAGCCTTTCATAGTAAACCCCTGTGCAGATAGTGAACAGAAGCTCCTAAGAGCAACTCTGAGCACCTGAACCAGAGCCTCATCACTGTCCTCTGAGCATGCAGAAATGACTGTTTCTGCATGAACCAGCTGAACTACAGGGGCTAAATCATGCAGTAAGAACACTTCTCTACTTCACTTGCCTTAGAACTGAGATTTCATGGTGGTCTGTTGAATTACTGAGGAAAAAAAGATTTGGCAGCATACTGAATAACATATTGTACTTGGGACACAGTCGCATGCCATAATACTACTGGAATCATTTTTTTCTTTCACTGCAAGCACTTCTTGGAACTTTAATTTTCCTCTTCAGATTATACTGTTTTTTTCATTGCTTATTGTGAGCATCAGTTTACCCTCACATAGCATCTTTTACTTGACTGCTAATGAAGAACACTGAGTGAATGTCCCTAGAAAAGAACCAGATAAGTATCTTAACTACTATATGTGTTTCACATAAGAATAATTTTAATATAAATTGTTTAGTGGCAAGTCTACCCTCAAGCTGCAAATGAGCAAAGCTGAAGATACGTGCAATCCAGTATTTAATCTCATTCTAAATGAAGACTTGCTTCATTTCTGTGAAATGACTACCAAAATGTTTTGTAATACACATTTGTTCTCTTAGTTTAAAAACCAGTATTTTTAAACTTAGTATCCAAACACTATTAAAGAAAATGCCATATGGAACACCTACTGTGCATAGATTAAAAGACAGAAGATGTTTTTTTTGTTAAACATTCTACCCGTAATCAGTCTCAAGCCTTAATCTTCAGAAACCTTCCCTTTGTAGAATCTATGAGAAAAGCAGTGGATATACTAAAAAAACATGAAACATTCCACACGTATACTATACTAAATATAAACAAATATGGTTTTAGAAGTTCAAACTAAATGCCCTCTTATTTAGATACCCTATTTGCTAACACAATCAACACTCTCAAGTTTCTGTTTTGCTCCTCCTTTTTCGTCCATGCAGAAGCCAGGAAGCAATGCTATTACACTCAAGGAGAAACAATGCCGGGGGAGGGAACAGGGGAAAATAATTTTCTCTAGATTTCCTTAGAAGATTATTTCACATCTGTGGATAAGAGATTTCATTAACAAAACAGTTTCAGAATGTACAGCTACATGAACAAAGACAGAGTGATCTTCTTTTACCACCCTTTGAGTAAACACCACGATCAATACAGGCTGCATATTTTTGATAGATGCACAGTGCACTCAGCTTCTACATTACTGTTCTCAGATACAAGCACATCAGCCGACTGTTCCTAGAGCACTGATGATCTCTATGAAGCTACTTGCAAGATGGAACTGAGTATTTTTCCAGAAACTCAGAACAGACAGTTCCTAAGGTTGATGTAAGCAATTGCGTAACAGGTCAAAATGCCCCTTGGTTTGCCATGGCTAACAATAGCCACAGCAAAAACTAAGGTGAGACTATTATTATTAGCAAACAAATAAAAGGTCAAATGTTTCTACTTCTTGACTGTTAGGTTCTTTGCTTAACATTCTCCACTCTCCAGGCTTTTGTATGTTTAAGTGCTCCTGCATCATGTGTCATAATTTTTATCTGTAGAGTAATTTTATGGTTGAGAAATGGGAAATATCTTGAAGAATCAACTAGTTCAGAGCAACACTGTTGGGGAAGATTTTGAAAAAAAGTATTGAAAAGAGTCTTTGCTGACATTTCTTAACTTCTAGTTTAGCTGAGATAATAGCACATTTTTTCTGCCAACTCATACCAACTGCTTTCAACGTTAGTTGAAGAATGAAAAGACCTGTTATTATTTGTTTATTTCAGAAAAGCTTACTTGGGAACTCATCAGAACATTTTAGCAGCCCTGTAGAGCATGGATAACAGAAAAGAACAGGCAACATAGGTGGGCTCGAAACTCTACTTAGGGGAAAACAGCCCAACCCTGTAGTAGGGTTCAACAGGAATTTTACTTTGTGCTATGTGATTCCCTCCACATCCCAATAGTATAATCTTGTGAAAGAAAAAAGTTAAAGAAACGTCCCCCCTTACATGTAGCCATAATTAGTCTTGAACCTGCAAACCTTGGTAAGGTCAACCTGCACATTTTAATTATCAGCTCCTGCAAACAAAGGAAATCACCATTCTCTAAAAACCACTTAACTCCTTCTCAGTTAAGAAGGTGGCAAACTCCTATTACCAATTACTCTTGAAGTACACCGTTTGAACCTTTCTGGAAATAACAATGTTACAATAAAGAAACTTCAGACCAAGGTCTGGCAGCATTTAACTGTCACATCCTCTTCCAGTAGAGCTTGCCATTGGAAAAATGTGACTGGATATACCAGTTATGGCAGTTTACTGACAAAAGATCCCTGTAGCTTTATGGTAAATTCCTTCTTCAGTGGTATTAAAATAAATCATTGTTATTCAGTTTAAACCAATAGGTTTATTCAAACAGCAGCATAAAAAATTGTTGATGTCTGGACTTCATGCTATGTGCCAACAAGAACTGCAGTTCCTAGGTCAAGTGCCAGGCAGATTGCACTGTCATGTGGCACTTACACTCCTCAGGAACTTTGGATAGATAAAAGTGGAAAATGATCCGATTACCAGAAAACCAAAAAAACACAGATGAAAGATCATAACCAAACGTAGCTTGTACTGCACACTCCAAATCCCAGCCCACCATTTTCTCTGACCAGTACTTTGGAAAAGTGATTAAGCAAAGACCAAAACATGAGAACAGTTTATTTCCAAGAAACCTGCTTTGGAACAAGTGTCACAGTTGCTTTCTGAAAGCCAAATTAAATAAAATCCATCCAGAAACTGAAAGAAAGGGAATAACAGAATGAAACATGAAGTGAAAAAAAAACAACTGAAAAACTAGGTGCTTCCTGGAAATAAACAGTAATCTTGGTTTAAAGCAAGATTTACAGGAGGGCACAAAATATTACAAAAAACAAATGTAAGAACTCCAATGTCAAGCTCCCAAAGCATGTACACGATGTAAGTTGGGGGTAGGAAGTTAGAGGATGTAACCCTGAGATTATGTGATTCGCTGTCAAATTTACACATTCGAATGAAGGCAAACCTGAACTGTTGTTTTAAAAGGGTCCATGCAGGACCTTGAGGCTATCAGCAAATGCAAAACTTATTTACATTTGGTGCTGAACATTCACACAGTGATACTGACAAAAAAAAAGAGCAAAGTGTTCTTCATTGTTCTCTCTTACTAAAGACTGAATTTAAAAAAAAAATCAAGACATTTTCCATTTTCCTTCTTCTAAATTACTGGAGCAGATGAACAACACTCATGTGCCAGCTTTCACAAAATATAATCTTATAATCACAAGTTTGAGGAGTTTTGATTCCAATTTCACCAGCTGTCAACGTCTTGGTGCCTGGTTTGATAACTGCCATTACCCTTAACACAGGAAGCCCTCCACCAATCCTACCCGACCCGGCTCGAGCCCTCAGGTGAAAGCAAAGGCCATCGCCGCCGTCGCCACTCCGGAGGACGGCACGCATCGCCACCGCGGCCGGACAACCTGCCCCGCAGCCCGTCAGCCGAGACGGAAACGGCTGAGAAGCAGCCGTTTTCCTCCCTTGCCTTCCCGCTTCCAACGGGCTGAGAGCCAGAGAGGATGTACGGGAGGAAGGGAGGCTGAAACGGAGAAATGCAATAATCATGGCGAGATAACCGCACGGCGGGAGGGGGAACACAAGGCAAAAAAGAGGGCGAGATGCCATCTTGTGCCTCGGATATTTCATCCTTGGACAGGTCCGGCCGCAGCTACAGCCGCCGCCAAGCCCTCACGGGCACTAGCGCCTCAGGCCTAACCGCCACGCCGCCTCCTTCCCTCCATGAGGCAGGCGGGGAGCCCGTAGGGGAGGTGGTGCCCACCCAGGACTGCATGACACTGGCCGCAGCAGCTGCTGGCAGAACCCATTTTCCCTGCCAGGATCCGGCACGGAGCCCACCGAACTTCCCCCTTCCCGCACTCACCTTGCCCGCGGCGGAGGGGAGGGCCGAGCCGCAGGCGCCTCTACCGCCCCTCCAGGTGTTCCAGCGCCGCTGGCGTCACGGCGGCGAACGAAGCCGCCTCTGCCAGCACGGGCGGCCCCCGCAGCGGGGCGGAGCCGCTGTTGCTGCCCGCCCAGCCCCTGAGGCGGGAGGGAGGTGGCTGCCAGGGCCGTGGCGGTCGGGGGTTGCTGCTTCCTGACGTTGGCCTCGGGCGGGTCGCTTTTCTTCCTTCTTCGCTGTGAGGGAAAAACGGCACTAAAGTCTCCCTGTGTTCGGGTCCTTCTGCGACTCCTCTCCCTGCCTCGACCAAAACCCCTTCTAGCTACAGCCTGCTGGGCACTACAGGTGTCCCAGGAGGAGCATCAAGGAAATATTAAAATCTTTTGGCAGCTGTAAATGGACAGTTTTCATCAAGGTAGTCAAAGGCTTTTTGATGTAGCAGGTGTCACTGCCAAAGGACATGAGGAGAGCCTTGATTTTGAGACCGGGTTAGAAATGGGATTCTGTGAGAGCTATTTTGAGTGAAGTAGTTGAAGTGGACTTGAAGCTGATATCGGAGATAGGTAGGAGATAAAAGGAGAAATGGGAGGACAGGAAGATAGGGTGGAAAGTTATCCCACTTCAATGGAAGAGTGTAAACTTCCTTGTAATTGCATGTGAAGAGAACAACAGTTTAGATACAACACAGGGAACAAAAGCAGGAGTAGAGGAGACAAGATTAAGTTGTCAAGGCCCAGGAAAAGGGTTGAAGAACACTGGACCAGAAGGAACTGCAGAAAATGAAGAGAGGAGTGGAAATGAGGACTGTGGTGACACCTGATTTGCTGAACCTTACAGAGATCTGAAGGGTGCATGTCAATGTCCTGGTGTTTCTGGGAGATGTAGCCAAACCACATCTCTGGGAGTTGCACATCTAGGAGTGAAAATGCATGATATTTACAGTGACAGGGACTTTACTACAAGGTAGGAGCTCTGAAAACGGTTTGAGATCATAATGAGTTGATAGCTAAGCACGCACTTCCAGAGCATTAAAGAAGTCAAAAGGAATAATTATCAGTTGCATAACCTGAGGAATTTCAGGTAAGATTTGAGAGATTATAGAGTCTTCACTGGTGTGACCATTTAACAGCCTGTACCCGAGCACGATGTATGTAGCACAGATGGCATGCTGACAAACTAGAATGGGTTTATGGCAAGAAATACAAAATTATTTTCTGGAACTGCAGAAACCCAAATAGTCTAGTCTTTGCATTTAAAACACAGTAACAGTGAGCAATTATTTTCATGGGAGACAGATCTCTTAGTGGGCTCCTTAGTCTTGCAAACACTTCAGTTGTTCGTTTGTCATACGGGAAACTTGATGTTAGATATTTACCTTTAGATGTTATAACGTAGACACTATTAATCTGTCTTGGTCATCTAGAACTCTTAAAAAATGGAGATGAAAAGTTGCTTTTTAGGGTATGATTTACCCAATTTATTTTGGTTTCCAACAAAATTAATCATTCTCTGGACAGGAGTTTTCTTGATTATGAAAGAGCAACAGGCTGAGGTGTAAATACTTTCATTAGAGATATTACCCAATTAAGTCAAATGAGTTCCAAGTATTAATGTTTTTGAAAGAGAAAAAAAAGTTCATGGACTTCTCCAAAGGAAATCAATGCTAGTAAGTCAGAAAAGGTCTCTGCATTGGATCGGGATCTGAAATCCCTACAGCCAGGTCTGGCATTGCGTTTTGGTAGTTTTTCCTTCTTAAGTGAATCTGAAGAACTCATTGTATGTTTTAATGGGATTTATATGTGCAAATCTCCTGAAGGAGGGTAAAAAAAGAAAATCTCACTATGTACTTTAACCAATGCAGGAGCAGAACAAAGACACAGAGGGAGATTTTATTCAGCAAATTGAAAAGTATTCTTTTTTCTTAGTTTTACTAGGGTAAGTATGAGGACAAATAGTCCTGAATAAACCTTGATTCTAAAAAACATTGTATGTTTGTAATCATGGAACTGTTTTTATGCCAACAGTTATGTATATGTGTGACTATACCTAGAACCAGGTACTTAGCTAGTTTACACAAGGCCAACATTCTACAAGTTACAGACAACTTCTAGCATTGTCCAGCTTAAGCTCTTAAAGTGTTATCTGACAATACTAGATAACCCTAAAAAAAGTAGTTTTAAGCCTTTATTCCTCACTGCAGTGCAGGCATTTCTAGTCTCTTATGTTTATCACCAGAAATGAATGTTATAAATATAAGCAAGTACCATCTGGTTGTTCTAGCACCTCTCTGATCTCCTATGGAGAATATTTTTAGTGCAGAAGTACAGAAATGCAGCTACAGAAAACAATTATTGCAAGTGATGCATGAAAGAGGATATACTTACTACTTTTCACAAGCTTAGTTCTCTGGCAGAGCTGGAAGCATGCGTAAACCAGCCTGAAGCATGGTGCTACATTCTAACATTTTTTCTGCGTTTGGGCATCAAAGTACTCTAGCTGCTTAAATCAATTAAATTAAATCCACTGACCGTAAAAAAAGTCCATTTTGCTGTTTAATAGAACTCCTTATCCTCTTGCAAACTGAGATTGTTTACATAACATCAAGATTGCTGTAGGATTCAAGTAAAGATAAACTACAGCCCTGTGAGGTATAACTATTAACCGCACCTCAACTGGAAATGTCACATTTTGTGGTAGAGAACTGACTTTCCAAGCCCCCAGTTGCACAAACCTAGGGCTAGCAATAAATACTAGTCATCTTTGTACAATCTTTTCTTATATTGCACTTTTCCCCAGTTGCATTTAATTTGCAAGACACTAAATAAAGATGGAATCACATATTGATTCAGTGAGATTTACTGCTCTAATCATCTTTATCACATTGTTAGCATAGTATACAATGGGATATGCTCCTCTTGTAACTTAATTTGGTACATTTTCCTGTATTTTGTACTATGTATATAATCTTAACAAATCACAGAATCATGGAATGGTTGGAGTTGGAAGGGACCTCTTACCATGAACAACAACAACTACTAGATCAGGTTGTGTGTGTGGGTTTGTGGGTTTTTTTTTCCCAAATGTACAGTATTTTATTTCTTTAATTAGTGAGATGGAAATCCAAGTAAGAAAATGGAAAACCATCAAGAGCTGAAGAAAGTAAAGTAGAAATTCAAGCATTTTGGAAGCCCAGTAGTGGTGAACTGTTTGTCAGTTGAAGCAATAGGAATGATAATTTTGTATATTTCGTAAGGTTTAAGATTTTAAGATTTTTTTAGTTCCCCATGTAGATGTATTTGTGGATTAGTTACTTCAGAAATTTGCATAGTAACAAGTATCTCAGAAATTACACTGAAGATTTCTCATCTTCTCTGGCCTGTAACATTACTAATTGATGGTTGAACTTTCACATATTAAGATTCTCATAACAGGCTGTTTGCCTTCTGTTTCTCATCCACATAAGGAAATACAAACATTTCATGCTGTGTTGTATGGACAATGATCACTGCCTGTTTGAGTTTCTGCTCAAAATTTGGAAACTGGTGGAGGGACATGATGCTACCCTTAAACAATCTTCAGTCTCTTGTGTCCTATTTGATCTATCCACTGGTCTTTTGTTTTTCTGACCATACTGCTCCCGATATCTGGAATGCCACTACAGTATATAAACAGCTTTTCCATCTTTAAACTGTTTTCATATTTCTTAGCAAAATTATCTGACTAGTTTAATGGTGTTTAATTCTTTAGCTTGTGTTCTGCTGTTGTGTATTTGTTTCTATAGTTAGATAATGTAGCTCTATAAGACATGTAGTTTGTATTGTTTGTGTGATAGACCTGTAGATGAAAAGCAGGTAGAATGCCCATCTATTTTTCATACCTGACATTTTGAATCAAAAGAGCTGTGTGTCTTAATCCTTGTTTAAATATAGTTGATATTTATGGAAATTCACTAGAGAATTAGCGAGGCTTTCAAGGACCAGGTTCGTCCTTAATAAAGACAAATAGACAACGGGAAGACAAAAACTGGCATGGTGGCAATGTGCACTGATTTCCATCCCAGAACAAGAATAAAGAAAATATTCTTTTTAAGTATTTACTTGAAAACATTAAACACACACACAGTCTGCAGTCTTCAGCTGTATGCTGTGAATTGATGTTATCTTTATCTATTGTGGACTTGTATAAGCAATTCAGCCCCTGTAGTATATAATTAATTTATTTTATCATAGTCTGCAACAGTATTATCAAATAATCCCAGCACAAAACCAAACTCTTTAGTTTTGACCATTCTACATACATGTTGCTAATAGTAATTTATTTTCCAAAGAGGCTTACAGAATGAAAGAAAACACAAAATGAGAGAGAGACAGTAAGACATTGCTTCCACTTCATAAACGTGAAATTGAGATACAAACAGATACAATGTTTTGCCAAAAAAGCTCCTATGTCTGATCTGGCCAAGGATTCTTACATTGATTTACCACTGTCTTTAACCGTCTCATTTTCCTTCCATTGTTTTCAGAGGCTAGATATTCGTAAGATGTGTTTGCCTTTTCCACAAGGTTGGGGATGAGAAGGGAGCAAGGTACTTGCAGAAACTTTGCTAAGTGAATAAAACGTATTGGGAGGAGGTTCTATCAGCAAAAGAGATCTGCACTGAATAGATTTGCATGGTGCTAATATCAGCTGAACAACACTTTTTCTATTAAGTACAATTCTTTAGAATATGGTGAATACAGACCAAAGCTCCCAGGTGTTACCATGTTATTTGATGTGTTCATGAGAGTTACTAGATCTATAAGAAAATATTGAAATAATTATATTATTAAAATAATGAGTCATCTATTTTTTAAAGGTCTCCTTGAAATGTTTCAAATGCTAGAAGGATAAAAGGCTTTAAAAAAAATCTAACAGCTGTCATGCAGTGAACTGTAGATACAGCTTATTCCCAGAAGTGTGAGAATAATTCTACTGTGTAAAAAAAATCTTGTAACCCATTAACTAAGCAAGCAACTAAAGAAACTGACTTACTTTCAACCACTCATGTATTGTCTTAACAGTTTTATATTAAAATGTGTATTTACTGAATTTTCTGAAGGTATGTGCTTTAATAAATGTTTTTTACTAAGTAGTACTATGGCTTGGCATAGTTCTCAGGTTCCTATTGAGTACCCTCAAAAATCCAGACTGCAGATAATTTAAAATATTTGGTTTTTTCTAAATCATGTTCAGTTTTGTAAATTATTTTGATAATTGCTTGAAAAGAAACTGAAATGACGTCATTGTGCTTGATAAACCTTTGTAATATGTGCCAACGAATTCTTAGTGATAAAATGGGAGCAAACCCAAGCATCATGATTTAAGAGATCTCTTAAGACTTTGACTGGTTGAATCAGATCTTCTAGTGCTGTATAATCTCTTTACTTTCAAAGGCAATCTGACCTGGCTTTCTCAAGATAACCACATGGGACAGAAAATACTTTTCATCTTTTATGACATAAGGACTTTATATCATTTTTACATCTAAAAAAAATAGTGTGGCATTGCTTGAAATTGAAGAATAGAACACTGGTGAAGTTTCATCTTCTAATGTCCTGTGATCTCCTATCTGAGGGAAATGACTTTACCTTTATTTTTTTTTTTTTTTTTTTTAGTTGCTCCAACAGTAGTTGTGGAAGCTGCTATTCTGAAAATACTTCTTAGTCCAATTTCAGTACATCTTTGCATTTAAAAACAAGCCACTTAATTTTCTAAAGTGTAAATCAAGTTAATTTTTTTTAGAGGGATGGGAAATACCAGTTATGATTGAAAATTCTATAATTCAAGCCTTTTCATATTATGCTTTTGAAAAGCACTTCACCTCACCATAGGAATATTATTGAGCTGAACCAAGAAAAGAAGGTTAAAATATTCTTCTAAATAGATAAAGAGTTTCTTCATCAGAATGCTACTGCATCTCTCATTCAGCAATGATTTTTTTCCCCTCTTCTTCTGGAAGCAGCAAAGATCATTTGTCCCAGATGACAAACTGTACTCTCACAGAGAGAGATTGAATATTTTCTATTTGTGTTGTTCCTTTTTTCTGTCACTTACATGCATGTTCCATATAAAGTGAAAACAAGTAGACTTCCTGCCTGTTGCTCAGCAGTTTATCATCTTGAATTTATCTTCTGATTCAATAAGGAGTGTTTTTATATCCTCAAACATTTAACAAAGGTGAAAATGTGGAAAATCAAACTATTTTGCATACTAGATTAATGTGCTGTAGCTTAACTAATTTCTACTGAAGAGAGATCAACATTTACTTGGAATATGAGATTCAGCTTCTCTCCTAATTTAATGGTTTGAAAGAGGCCAATAAACTCCACAGATATTGTTAGTAAGAAGATTTAAAATATTCATATAATTTTGGAGAAATTATACTGGATTTTTTTATTGTGAAAGCACAGTAGATTATTTGTCATTCTGAATCATCAGAAACATGGATCATCTTAATACTTTTAGAGATAAAGCCTGTTGAAATGTGCTGTTTCCTCAGGATCATTTAATTGATTTGTACAATGGTTTGCTGTACTGAGCTGCTGCATCTAAAAGATCCGTCACCTTTTACATTTTTGTGTCCTTTTTGGAGAGGTTCATGATTCGTTCATTTCAATTCCTATCAGGATAAAACTTGGCTTATAGTACATGTTATTGGTAGTTTTAAATTCATTTGCATTTGGAAATGCAAAATATGTCATATTATCACAGATCTATTTCTAATCTTTTGACTCTACTGCAATAGAATTAATTAGATTGAATTCTGGAAAATAAAATAAAATATTCAGGGCTAGACAGTTCCTTTCAGCACAATCTTGATCTATGAATGATGTGCAGTCTGTGCAACTTGAAGACATTGTGCCTTTAGACACAATCTTCTGTTATTTTAGGGTCTTGATTCCTTGTGGTCTACACCAACAACTAATTTTAACTTCCCCTGTAAGAAGTGGATCCTGTGCAATGTAAAGAAAAGAGAGCTCTATCCTTCCCAGTGAATCTGAGTGGTGAAAAACATGGTATTTACTATTTCTCCATACTAGAATACAGGGTCTAAGTAGCCTGTTATTGGTTTAAATACAAACCTTTTACACATCTAGCTACTCTGTTAGAGGAACTCAACTCCAATGTTATCTGTCCTTTTTAAAAATGCAGTTCACCAGTTTTCAGATAACTATATGTTTTTTTGTATTTGGTAGTATATGTTACAGAGATATAACAAGTAATAACACAGTGCCCAATTTCACAGAATGGATTCATTGTGACTAAGTGAAAATTTAGATTTTGAACTCTTTAAACGTTGATTTCAGGCACTACAGGTCCAACCCAAAGCCTTACTGACTTTGGGGACTGCTGATTCAAGCTCCTGTAGTCCTTCCATTATGTAATTTAGAAGCTCAGGGCCAGTCAACATAGTTCTGTCCTCTAGCAGTGTTTTGCTAATGAGTTCCGTAACATCAAAATGAACACAATCTAAATGATCTAAACCAAAAATTAGTTCTGTAATTCAGACTAAGCCAAGACATATATAAACTCATCTCTCAGGTTAGCATTTCTCAGTTGGTTTTCCGTGTTCAAAAGAAAAATATTTCAGTTGAGTAATGTTGAAGACATTCATCCATTTAGCTGTACTAGGCATGAATGGCAAAATATTGCCAATAAAATTAAATTACAAAACCCCTCCTCCTTTTATATTAACTTTATATGTACCTTTATAAAACTTTTTCTGAGAGCTGCAGAAGAATGTTTACATTCATAAGTATCTTCATTGGTATCTATTAGCAGAATCTGCTTGTAGACCTTGTAAGTACCCGTTCCTTGTGGCAGACTCAAGGGAGGGAAGTACTACCTGTAGCAGATAAAGGCTGGGTTAAGGACCAGTTAGGCATGATGACTGTACAACAGTTGAATGGACAGGATGAAGTGCTGGCTAGTGTCATGGAGAAAGGACTATCTGTCATCCTATAGAGGCTGTGACAATTGGAGGAGATTGCTGATGGCTGGACAAAGGCAAACATTGCATCTGTGTTTAAGAAGGGCCATAAATGATCAAGGAGGTGCTGCCCTCTCAGCCTAGCCTAAGTCTCCAGAAAGGTTGTGAAGCAAATCCTTTCCAGACATTTGAAGGAACAGAATGTAATTAGGAACAATCATCATCAATTTGTCAAGAATAAATAATCTCTGAGCATCTCTGGTAGCTTTCTGTGATGAAACAACTGGCCAATGTCTGCTGCCAAATTGGAGAAAACAGCTGATAAACTTGAGGACAAAGCTGCCCTGTGGAGGCATCTTGAATGACTGGAGAAAGGATTTGATATGCTGCTTGACACATGTGTGTCTCAACTAGTAGATGCGTACTTATAGACTTACCTCCAGACAGATATTATACAGGAAGTGTCTATTATCTTGTCTGCAATGAGACTTAATTATGATGAAAGCTTTAAATGTTGGAACGTTATTTCTGTTTAATTGGTGACGTGGTTCAAATCTTTGAACACTGCTATGCCCTGCCTGGCACTTAAGATATGAAGCAGAACACATACCACATAATGTGTCCTAAAATGACTGTGCTGCACCCAGGTATATTCAGAGTTGATAGACAAGTGTCCAAAGAGCAGTAGTACAAATGTTTTGCCACCAACTTTAGTCATGCCAGGATTTTACTTCTAATAGTACGGTCATGTCAACTGGGCACAGCATTTAGAGAAAATAGCACAATTTTAACTTATGTATTGTTGTTTGAAAACACAGAACAAACTTTATCATAAAAAATCAATCTATTTCCATGTTGTGAAAATGTGTAAACACTGCTACTTGCTCCCTGTTTCATCACTTCAAAGCTGAATTCTTCTAGTACAGTTGTACAAATGTGAAATAAATGGACTTAATTGTTTCAGGTATGTGTTTCTAACTGAAGCCAAAATTTGGCCCATGAAGCTAGAGTAATCAAACAACAAAAATGTCAAAAGACATTCAGTGATCCTTACTGTGTCAAGTAAGTGTGTCTGTCGTGTGGACGATCACTAAGGGGTCAGTGGATTTTTCTTTTATAAAGCTTATACTCAACTTCAATCGGAATTGATTGAAAGAAGTCCTGGTATTCTACAAGGAGTATGAGAGGCAAGATTAGGTGCTTTGTTGTGATGTTGGAGACAGTATATCCCTGTAACATGAATTTACATTTGTTTCAAATTAACTTTAATGATAAAGGAAGAAAACTCCATAAGGCCATTGCTCCCAAGAAGAAATGATACTGTCCTGTGGTGAAGAAATGATTGGTTTATGTGACTAGTTCTCTTCACCTCTTCTGAAAAAAAAAAAATGCTTATTTAATTGCAAAATATGGAAGTATTCCTTTCTATTTAAGCATACGAACATGAGCTTACTCCTCTGGCATTGTTGAAACTTCTTCTCTTGTATACTTTTCCAGAAAGATATCATTCTCTAGCCCTATCACTAAAAAGCAATAGTATATCAGTGTGAAAGAATTATTCAATTTTCTGCATATTGACTCTTTGAACAAAAGTAGGCCATGAATATTTTGCATTAACGTAGACTTACATTTTATTAAACCTTTATCTGTAATGACAAACATCTCAGGTGTTCTCAAATAAGATTTAATCAGTTATAGCCTTTTTTTTTTTCCTGTGATTGATATTCATTAGTGGAACTCATAATTTCTAAACTCCAGTCTGCTGAAAATAACAAAATTAAATCAACAGAGTTGTGTTTAATGGCCTATATTATGCAGCTCATCTGAAAGGGCTCTAAATGTACATTTTCATAAGGCCTGCATAACTGAACTCATTGACCAAAGTGTGGTGATGAGCTAATGCTGTTATTTTTAGTTCCTGCAGATTTTATCCAAGGCATTTTGGAGCTAAAGAACTTGAAAGAATGACTGCACTGAGCAGGGAAGCAGGATGCATTATGAATGACTTAAGTTCTGCTTTTCAGGAATGAAGTTAGTTAGACTTGAGAGGTGGTGTAACTGCCGTTTCCTTATTTTAATGACTTCAGGTTATAGCCTTGGGAACATGCACATTTCATAGACTGTGTCCATGGGCTAAAAGAGCAAAGAAATTCCACTACTGGAATAGGAGGAGACCTGTATACTGTCGTGTGTCTAACCACAGTCAGCAATAGGGGAAGTTGCAAAAAGCTGCACAGGAGCTAGTTGCAAGTCACATATAGATCTCAGCTTGATCCTCGATGCCTCAATTTAAGACCATAACCGTGAAGTTTTCTTACTGCTACTTGTTTGTTACTCATACTGGTCATTATAACTCTTATACCACTAGTATGTACACATGGTTAGGATTACTAGGAGGGAGAATTGAAGTGCCTTTACTGTAACTCTCTTGTTCATTTCCTTTCCAAGAAAAGCAGCATAAATATTTTCATTCTCCTTTTGTAAAATTCCTTCTCTCTTTTATTTCTTTCATTTTCCTCTGAATCCCCTGTAATTCTGCAGTGCTCTTCTTGAGACACTGTGCATGGTCAGATGCACACCCAACACAGAGAAAGGTCTATTTCTGTGGGTTATCTAAACAGCCTTCTGGTATGTTTGGTGATTTTCTCTAGTGCTTTCCTCACACTATGTGCCAGCTTGTCTGTTTTTGTGAGAAGAGGTCCACATTAAAGAGAAGCTTACCTTTTTTCTCCTTACCAGAAGAGTCACATTTGCCTTTATTACCTTTATTAACATTGTGTTGTGAGAGTACCTATTCATCCAATTGGGTCAGAATTCCTGAAACTTACCCATCACTTACTTTCTCCAGAATTCATTAATTGTAACTATGTTTCCAAGATGTAACACCAGTATAATGTTTAGGTTGGCAGCAGAGTCATAGTTTTAATACAGTGCTTTGGATTCTCATATGCAAGGTACCACACAGACAAAATGGAAAATGGTAACATTCTAAAAATAATTAGCTGTTTTCTGTTTCTGGTGGGAATTTTTTAATTCAGAAGAGACTGAGTCTGGTAAAAAAGAAACCTGATTTCCTAACATTGCTTTTGCTCCTTCTAGTCTTATAAAGATGTTTGAAATTTACATGAAGGACTTGGTTGAGTGATTCTTAATGAAACTTGTTGGCTCAGGTCCAAACTGTTTTAAATAATTAGAAAAGAAATTATGGGGCCCCACAGGATATTTTGAAAGGCACAAAGGACAGTAAAGTAACCAGTTCCCAGGACAAATCTAAGGCTCTCTGCCTTAGAGCCTTTGAGCCATTAAAAAAGCCCCATACCTACCTAAGTTTACTCTAGCTGAAAAATCTGGTCCATGGATACCAGCATATTTCTGCAAACTAAATATTGAAAAACATCTAATTAAAAAACCAAAAGAGTGAAGAGTGAGCTGTAGCAGTAGATTGTGTCAAGATACAAGATTCATAATTACAGCACAGGAAATGGCAGCAGATTATGAAAGATCTTTGGCTTGAAATCATGTAGCAAAAATATTTAAGCAGCTGGTTAAAGTGGCCTATTAGCAAGTGCCTGAATTTTGCCAGACCTTCTGTGTGGACTTATGTTGATCATTTTCAGCTGACAAGAACAAGAGTGTAAGACAAGGATTTTGGTTTTTCTTTTGATAAATAGTAGGAAATGCTAGTAACTGATTGCATTAGTTAAGCTGGTACTCAGAAGCATCAGCCCAGACAAATCAGTTTCTTTGGATGAGTTTAGAAAGCAGAGTGGAGCTTACTAGAAATGCCCAGTCACTTACTGGCCTGTGCTTGTTTGCAAACTGCATATAGTGCACCAAGTTGAGAAATATTTGGTGACGTATGACTGTGCTGTGATCCTGTAGTCGTGGCCTTGTTTCCAAGCTGATAGAAGAAGAAAAGTTAACATGGAGGCAGCATTTTGATAGCATCTGGATATTGCTCTGGTTCCCTTGCTCCTTAGCTATGCTACTGCCTCTGTGTTTACAGTCTTTGGACTGCATGGTGTAAATATGCCCAAAGAGTTGTTAGAATCTCTATATTTATCCTCTAATTCATTAGTATGGATGGCCTTCCTTATGTGACTAAAATGACAAAGCTGTTTTCAGTGAGCTGACATTTGCCATGGTATCTATGATTTATTAATAATGTTGTTGTAATTGTTAACAGAATAACTACACTGTTTGAGCACTCAAACATCCTGAAAATATAGAGTCTCGTCTGAGTAAACATAGTGTGAATAAAATGGAAGGCAATCCCTGTCTCTAAACAATTTTAATGGGCAAGACAGAAAAAGGATAGCAGAAAATAAACAGAATTATAGTGAGAGGAAGTGACGTATCTGTGGTCCCATCATACATAAGTGAGAAGGCTGAATGTAGAAGACAAGTCTCTTGAACCTCAGCCAGATGAAGTTCCGTTGTTTGTTAGTCTAATCTGTCTCTCTTATACCTCTTGATCCCACCTAACTGCAATATCCACCAACCAAAATTTAACAGGTCAATTTTAAAGCCTATATTTAGTATTTGTGGTTGCACAGAAAACCTTGCAAATCTGCAAAACCATGCTAATAAGGAGATGCTAATACATAGGCTCAAAAAACCCTGCATTTTTCATATGCTGACACTGATTTACTCATGACAGTATCAAGCTTTGCATTGAGAATATGTCCCATGTAACATAGGGTATTGCTCTGATTGGTAGTGGTGGTTGTTGCCTGACCTCAAAAGCATCATTACATGTGTATATATCTACATTCTTTGTGCTTTTTTCTAAATGAGGAAGCCATCTTTTTAATGATAAGCCAGGCAGTAGACAAGGCCCAGGTAGATTTTTAGCTGGGCAGCCAGGAACTTGCCTCAAAATTGACCACAAATTCAGGGACTGATCCATCAGTTTGGTTCAGTTGTCTGCCTAGAGATAAGTAGGGTTGGAAGAAGAAGGGAACTGGAAATGTAGTCCTAGGTGGAAGTCCTATGAGAGAGAGGAAAGCTTATTGTGGGTAGATGGTTAGGTGGAAATCCAGACTTGAGAATTTATAAGGGGAAAACCCTTCCAATATATGTTCATACTGGCTTCTGGGAAACCTGTATGTATTCTTTGTATGTATTTGTTACTAAAAAAAAGGAGACCGTGGACATAATCTGAGTCACGTATTACATCTCTCTTTCAAATTGAAAGAAGATGGCTTGGGTATTGACTAACATCTGAAGGATTTTGTGGTTGAAGCAGATTAAAGGATTTTAAAGTATGGGATCCAAAAGACATTTCTATTTGAGGATAGGACAAAAAAATTATTAAGTGAGCTTGGAAGAAATTATTGCATGCCCTTATGTTGAATTACGGCATGACTTAAAGCAGATAAGAAAATGAAGAGTTAGGAGTCTTCCATAGACACATTTTTTCTCTGTTCCTTACACATGCCTCCTGATTATTAGACTGTATGAGGAGAGTGGGGAGTGGGTTTAAAAGATCATCAGAAAAGAACATCAGAAATAAACAGGATTGGGTGCTACACCCATCAGAGTGATTGACAGCATCCCTCAGAATTCAGACTGCTGTGGAAATTGCAGTGAACAGGAGATAAGGAGCCTTTCAGAAGCTAAATTTCACAAGGACTGGGCTTTTTTCACCCTTAGCACACGGAGTGTGTTACAGTACTTTGTCTTTATAAAGCTGTATCTTACAAGTTATATTCCATGCATTATTAATAAGGGAAACACTATATTTTATTTACATGTTGTGACAGAGGAGAATGATCACTGACATTACAAAACACTATGTGTGTAATGTGTATATGCTCAATAAAAGCCTACACATCATTTCACCAGTTAGATGAGAAAAATAAATGTGTTTCTAAAGTGAATGCTTTGAAAACAGGCATACATATAAACTTGAAGGAAGCATAAAAGTATATGGACACTATTTCCCTTTTGGTGAAAAATGTCACATGTAAAATATGACTGCCAACTCGGAGGAATTGTTATTTAGCTTCTGCCTATAAATACTGACATATTAATTGAATTTCTCAGTAGGAAATTGTTCCGGTCTCCTCATTCACCTAGTTATAATCCATCTGATGTAGCAGTTGCTGTGGTAACAGCTGTTTCAACATTTTAACTTATATAAATATTGTTGGATATAGACTTCTTTGATAACACAGTTAACTTGTGTAACTCTTACTCGTCAGAAGGAAATTACCATCAATATTAACAATCAGATCAAACAAATTTGCAAGAATTTGCTTGCAAGCCAAGGAAAGGCTGGTTGTGTTAAGCAAGGCTGACACCTGCTGGTTCTTTCTCTGGGTCACATGTATTTTCTGCATGTGGGACACGTCCAGCTTTATTTAAAATAGTCTTTTAAATTCTCTCTGCATCAGGAGAGCTTTGTTTTTCTAGCGTTGTCCTCTATTTCTTATTTTATCCTTCTTTCTGCAGATTGTGAACAATTCTACTATCGGGCTTATAGTTCATATGACAAAGCGTAAGCATATCCTTAGTAAAAACACTCAGATTTGGGGCTTCCAAATCTAACTTCCCAGATTGCTTATTCATAAAGTTTGACATTTAGGACAAATTCAGTGGTGCAAACTGCATTCAGCATGCTGACGGACTCTCTGATTTGAGGGTGAATTAGCCTTTTTAGATTCCTTTTAAAATACTCCTTGTGATTTTTTTTGAGGCAGAAAATGAATGAATATGTAGCAAATAATCTCTTTCAGGCAGAGCTTATGTCTTATTAAGCATCATGCATATAGCCAGTGCTTAAAAATACCATAAATAAATCCAGCAATAGGACATGCATAAATCCTGGATGATGCCTCTTCTCTCAACACTTAGCAAGGGCACAGCAAAATCATGGGGGAGCTGCAGGTGCAGTGCAGCGTTGGTAGTTCCTGAAAGCACTGTGCCTGTCAGCTCTCAAGGGCAGATGGAAATCTCGGTGTCATGGAAAGGATTTCTCCAATGACAAGTAGTTTGTACTCCCTTTGTGGGAGTATAGCATAAACTCCCTCTGTTTAGTTTGGTAGCTAATGTGAGAGAAAGAGAGCAGAGCTTTAACTGCCCTCCCTTCTGCTCTACTTTCTTTGAAAAGTGTCCTACTGCTGGCATTATTAACTCTGAATCTCCCTGTACAGCTGTGGACTGGAAGGACTGACTCTCCTATGCAACCGTGGAAGAGGCACAAAGGTTTCCTTGTGACCACTTGTTCTTTTTGTGTCTCCACAAAAGGCCAGTCACAATGTAGTGTGCTGTTAATAGCTGAAGCACAAGATGTGGTAATGTAAATGAAGCATGAGCAGCTGAAGCTAAGGTTTGGGGGAAACTAGGGCCTAAATGGATGTGCTTTATCTTTCTTACTGAGTCATTGCCACATGACTCTTTTGGCTTAATCCCTCATAGCATTTTATGCAGAAGCACTCTGTTCAGATGTTTAAACACAAGTTCATTATATGCCATGTATTCTCAAATGTCCTTGCATGTGAATATGACTTTGTTATTACTCTGTCCTCGAGTGTGTATTTCACCTGCCCATGTGAATACAGAGGTATTTTGGCCAAGTGCTTCATTGCAGAGCTGTACTTCCCTCTCCTTAAGCTAACATTATGCTCTTCTCATTAGCATGTATGAAACTGTGCTTTTTGGTTTAATAAGGGATTATTAAGAGTCTGTGAAATATCAATGTGGAAGCAAAGAAACTCAGATTCATTGAAGCTGTGCATGCAGTAGAAATGCAAAGAGCTTTGGCTTTTCAAAGCTAGGAGAGGTGGGGGGGGGGAGGAAGGGGGATCAGGGCAGGAGCACTGAGAAGTGTGTGCATGCCATGAATGCTCCTTCTGTTTGTTAGTTCTGCAGCAGTGTCAAAGAAGCTCCTATCTGTGACAGGCAGACCTAACAGACAGCATTGTTTTTGCTGTTTTTATCCCTACCTCATATTCCATTTGGGATTCTTAGATCCCAATGTCAGGATAAAGTAGGTCTAAGAGGTCTCACGGGTCCTGCTTTTCTAGGACTCGGGAGTTCAGGATGCTGGTACTACATGAAATTCATATTTTGTTGGCAAGAACTCTGAGATGAAAGTGAAGGGTGAGATTTTTTTGTTAGGATGCAGGCAAGCCACTGGAAAGATTTGAAACTATTTCTAGACACAAAATATGTGTTGCTCCATAGAGTTCATAATTTGTGCACTTTTCTGTGACAGCTTGCCAAAGTGAGGGAACAGTAGTGGTACAGGCTGATGCTATACAGGCTGTGATAAAAAAGGGAAGGTAAGAAGAAAGTCAGTCTTAATGCTCTGCAAAGATCTGGGTGAGTTCATTCTCTGCCGTTGCAAAACTTTACCATTTTAGGACACCTGGCAACCTCACCATGTTGGTTATTATTTTCTGGCAAACAATTTATGTTCCTTACCTGATACATGCTGCTAACCTGGATGTCTATGACTCTTAAAGTGGAGAGCTACTGGACAGAAATGTCTGGAGTGTTGAGAACCACAATAGGTTATTATTGCTACAGGAGTATAAGTGTGAGGCTACCATGGTCTTTTATCACTGAAATTGTAGTTCTCATTCCAAGGAATCATACACCTCAAGGAATAAATATGGTGTGAAGCATTTTCATCACCAGCCAAAGGAAAAGATGTCCCAATTCTCCATTTCTACTGTCAATAGATTCCTAAAGCCCTCAGATGCCATTGAAAAACCCAACCCACAAGCCTTCTCTGCTCTGTCTCAGAGAACAATTTTCTGAGAAAGCCTGTATATAACTAAGCGTATGTCATGGTTTAGCAAGGACCTGCTTTTGTTTGGTAACCGGGGGAGGGGGTTGCAGTAAAAGCCTGGTAAAGAGTTCTCAGACTTTCCCCCAGCTCTTGGGTTCAGACCCACCTCCAACCTGGCTGGGCCAATCTGGCGCCTCTGCCATCACTATTTAAGGACAGGAATTTGAAGTGCTTGGGAGAAGGTGTAGGAGTGGTACAAGATGGAGGCCACCATGTGGACACCATGGTCAGAGAAGGCGAAAGGAAGGAGGAGTGCTGGACCAGAGACCCCTCTGCAACCTGTGGTGAGAAGGCAGCTGTGCCCCTGCAACTCATGGAGGGCCATGGCAGGACTGAGAGCCACCAGCAGTTCCGGGTGGGTGTGCCTGGAAGGGCAGGAGACTGTGTGGCAGGCTGTGCTGGAGAGCATGCGGGCTGCAGAGCAGACCCACATGAGAGGCAGAGGAGCTGCAGCCTTTGGGATGAACACATATCTGAGTGGCCTGTGCAGGGCTGCTAGGTGTGTAAGGTAACCTGCAGAGGAACAAGGAGGACCAGTGAAAAGCCCATGTGCCTTGAGGAGAGACAAACAGCAGAAGCCATCATGAATAGACTGACTGAAAACCCCATTCTCTGCCCCCCTGAGCTGTTCAGTGGGGGAGGAGAAAAAGACACCCAGATCAGGGGTCTGAGCCTGGGAAGAGGGGAGGATTGGGGAGAAGGTGGTCTTAAAGGGCTGATTGTGCTCTTCATCATTGTACCACTCTGTGTTGTTTTGTGTTGGTTATGTTTTGGGGTTTTATGGTTATGTGTTAGTTGGTGGTGGATTAAATTATTTTCTGTTTTCTTCCCCAAGCCGAGTAGCCTGGTCTGTTTTATCCTGGACCATAACCAGCAATTAAGCCCTCCCTGCACTTTAGGAATTCTCAAGTCTGTGGTATTTGAGTCTAATCGTGGTATTTTGTCCCTGGATGGGCCTAAACCAAGACAGTGTAAAAGGCAGGTGATCACTAAAGACATGGGAACATCTGGGAGTTCTCTTAAGTTCGAAGTTTCTGCAGCCTCTCTTTTGCTTAGGGATCCTTGAGAATCAGGCTAGAGCAGGCAGAAATACTAATTTTGAAGAAATTCACCCAGCACTGTGTTCTGCACTAGCAGTTTGTAAATAAGAGTTTTGTATTCTGTATTTCTGAGCATCTCATACTTAACCTTTTTTCCCATTTGCATCTCCATGTCAGCACATCCTATATTCTTTCAGAAAAGCAAACGTTTTGAAGCAAGCATCACAGATGCTAGTACTTTTCAGTTACTTGCAGTAAAGTAGCCATCAAGTTATTACCTAGAGGGGATCATGAACTCACAGCATCAAAAAGAGGCTGAGATTGGAAGGAACTTTTGGGCACTGTCTCATCGAAGGTACCGCTTGAAACGGGGTCAGCTGGAGCAGGTTGCTCAGGATGTTTCCAGTTGGGATTTGAGTATCTCTGAGGATAGAGACTTCATAATCTCTCCATTCCAGTGTTTGACAACCCCCACCAAAAAAAAAAAAAAGGTTTTCCATGTGTTAAAAATGCAATTTCTTGTATTTCAGTTTGTGTCCACTTGCATTTTATCCTGGACTCTACTGAGAAGAGTCTGTCTCTGTCTTATTTACTCACCTAGGTGTTCATGCACATTGATAAGACCTCAATAAGACATCTCTTAATCAAGCTGAGTAGACCAAGTTCTTGCAGGGTAAAACAGGTAGACTGGGAACTTGGGACATCTGAAATCAGTTCTGGAACTTTGAGAAAATCAAAGTGAAATTCTGTGTCCTGTCTGTATAGTAGAAGCACAGAAATGATGACCTAGGCTAAAGTAGCTTCAAGATACTATTGTGCTTCTTTAACCTTGGATTGCCATGGGGTCTGGTGAAAGCTCTAGCATAACCTGCTCAGCTCAAAATATGGTTCCTCTGCAGTGTCCTATGGGAATGTGAAATAGGATTGCATGAAATAGAAATGTCATGGCTGAAATATCCATAGTTCTGTTCCTCTTGTCCCCACTCCAAACTGTAGCATGCTCCTTACACAAGAACTTTAGGAAGGATGTTAGGAATAAGGCTTATTGTGTCCTTTCATAATGCCTCTCCTAAAGAAACCTTACTCAGTGTGAGGGATTTTTAGGGCCCCTTTCTGCCTCCACATTGCTTTTGCATGAATGAGTGAAGATGACGCCTTTCTGTTTAATCCCTCTAAGTGTTGGGTGTAAGATGCCTGAGGCTTATCCCTAAATGGTAAACTTTTTGGATTGGTTTTGGATTTTTGGCCTAGGAGAGAGGAGCCCATTTTTTATGGGCACTTCTACCAGTCCTGGAGAGTAAATAATATGGAAAAATAATTTCAAACCATAATACCTGACTTTGTGTTAGGTCATTTTACTTTTCAGGAGTGGAAAGGGCAGAGGACCAGCAAATGACTCATAAGTCCAGATGCATGTAAACTTTCTCTTGAAAACTCTCTGCTGTTGACAGGGTGGTAACACTTCACTCTCCATACTTCTTGAGCCAAGCTGAAGTTGCATCTCATCATCCTGGTGATTTTGATGCAGGTTGTCTCAGCATCTGCTGAATGAGAAGAGTGATAAGAGAGTTCAATAGTCTTTTAGTTTCTTCTGATTGGGATACTTCCTGTGTTTATTACCAAGTGATTATTCATTCAGTTGGTTTACTTTAAACACAGCAGCACAACACCAAAAGCCTTTAAAACTTTTGAAAAATGATATACCTGGAGTTTGCTTGTATGAGAACTGATTAAAAATCAATATTCAGGTAGTGAGAAAATCAGGATTTGTCCTTGACCTGGTGACATGTCTGTTGCCATTCACTTTTTAACAATAATACCGGTACCATATTAAATGTTAAACTTTCACACAGTTTCTCAATATTTGTCAATATTCTCATTGTTATTCAAATCAAATGTCCTACTTGTATTCATGCAGCAGTTAAAATTGCAAAGACTGGATTATAGCAGCCTTTGTCATCATAACTGATTTTTTTACCTTGATTTACTCAAAAAACTTTAATGCTCCACTAATATATGGTACATTGGGTATAAGACAGATGACGAGATTTGAATGAGCTCTTATCTCTTTTCATCTATGCATATGCACGGGATAGAAATATGGTCTTGAGGGCAACAGAAGTTGGAAAGATAGTGAAGAGTAAAAGAGTATTTGGAAATATTGATTCAAATATCAGGGAAAGAAAATAGAATTCCAATGGTGTCAAAAAGACAATAAAAACTGACAGCAAAAAACAAATAATTGGTAATACAATAATTTTGGAGTTGAGATTGTGGTCTCACAATGAATAACTTCACTAATTTCCAGTTTAAGCAGAAGAAATAGTTTTCTTAAGTGACACTTTAGATATGTCTTGGTGTGGTGGTTTAGCCCGGTATCCATCCAATCATAAAATCACTTCTCCTCCTAAACTGGACAGAGAAATAAAACAAACGGCTTATGAGTTAAGGACAGAGAGATCACTCAGCAGTTACCATCACAGGCAAAAAAAGCTCAACTTAGGGTGAAAACATTTTTATTTATTAAAGAAACAATACGAGCAGGGATATGAGAAATAAAACCATCTTAAAAACACCTCCCCCACCCCTCCTCTTCTCGGGACTCCCTTTCCTTCCCCCCCGCAGCGGTGCAGGGGATGGGGGATGGGGGTTGCGGTCAGTTCATTACAGATGAACTTTGCTGCTGCTTCTTATCAGGGAAGGCCTCCTCACTCTTCCCACTGCTACACTGTGGGGTCCCTCCCACAGGAGACAGTCCCTCATGATCTTCTCCAGCATGGGTCCTTCCCATGGGCTGCAACTCCTCACACTGCCTCAGTGTGGGTCATCCACCGGGAGAACAGTCCTTCAGGTACCGACTGCTCCAGCCTGGGTCCTTCATGGGATCACAAATCCTGACAGCAAACCTACTCTGGCATGGACACCTCCCCCACAAACTCCCAGGTCCTGCCAGGAACTTGCTCCAGGATGAACTTAACAGAGTCACAGCCTCCTTCAGGCATTCACCTGCTCTGGCGTGGGCTCTTCCATGGGCTGCAAGTAGATGTCTGCTTCCCAGTTGCCTCCATGGTCTGCAGGGGGACAACCTGCTTCACCATGGTCCTGACCACATATCACAGGGGAGCCTTTTCAGTGCCAAAGCACCCTCCTCCCCCTCCTCCACTGACCTTGGTGTCTGTGGAGATGTTTTCACATTCTCACTCCCTGTTTCTGCTGCAGTTTTGCAACTGCGAAACAACTTCTTCTCCTTCTCAAACATGTCATTCACAGAGGTGTTACCTCAGTCACTAATTGGCCAGGCCTGGGTCAGGTTCAGGGTCTGGCTTAGAACTGACTGGCCCCAACCCTGTGAGCTACACAGGAAGCTTCTGGCAACCCTTTTTGTTTAAAGAAACCACCCCTGTAGCTCTTAGGCTACCAAAAACCTGGCCCAGGCAAAACCACTATACTTGGTTCTCTGTCTATGAGGGAATTCTCTGTCTTCCCTGAGGATGAAGGAAATATTTTAGAGTGCCTTTGTTTTCTTTTTTTTAAAGCCTAACTAATCCTGGACAGAAAGGAAGAATATATAAATACTGGTAAAAATACTTCAACTCTGTAAATCAGAGTTGACAATTACTGCCTCATCTCTCTGTGATGATGATGAGCTACATTAAAAATTATCAAACTGTAATTATATTACCTGTCTGAAAAACTGTCAGAATTATCATACAGGAAAATAAGATTATTTTGCATCTTTCCTTGCTTTTTCTGCTTAAACATACGTACACATTTCTAACTGCCTTTTCCTGGTAGTGAGATATCTACTGTCTTGTATTTAATGCCTATATTAAATGTGTTAAATCAGGGCATTATTAACAGTTTATTGCAGTGTACTGTCAATTTGGTCAATACAAGTCATTCAGATAAGCCATATTTTTCTAAAAAATCAGACTTACCCACTCCTGAAGTCTACTGTTGTTTTTCAAGACATACCCTAAGAGTCTATTTTAAAATTCAAGGAGTGAAGATGACTCCTCATGTAACTTGTCTTCTCTCAGTGACCTGGTGTGTGGCACACAGCTGGCAGACCTATAAGCAATTGCTTCACTGCTCTCATTCTGATTTTTTTCAGGCTTTTCTCAGTTATATTAGGACAGTCTTGGTTTTCAGTTTATTCTTTCGGGGTTTTATATTGAGCTCATGACCAAAGCACCAGAGTGACATGCAGTAGAGCGCAGAGCAGCACAAGGAACAGCTGGTGTATGTTTGTTCTCTCATCCTCTCCTTGGGGGGACGAGTGTGTGCAGCTGGATGTTTTTCTTTGGAATTAATTTTAATACTGTGCTAATATGAGAGAAGCGATGGTAAAAGCAATGTGCTTGGTGTTCAGAGTATGAGCAGTGAGATTGGTTATATCCTTATTTTCTTGCTTACCCTAAGCATTGAACTAGCCTTCAGGAAATACCTGTCTATTTCACAGATAGACTTTAAACTTTACACAGAAGACGTTATGGATATTATTGCTTTGCCGCTCTAGGGAGAAAAAGCTGTCATTTTTTGAAGGTTTTTAAGTAGAATAATCTGAAGGAGAGCTAAAATAAAATAAAATTTAAAAAATAAGAATTTCTCTGTCTCCAGATCCATAGATGACTATTTTCCCAAAGAAAGTGGATGCTCCTAAATACAGAGAAATAACTCTGCTATTTCAGTGAAGCCAATGACAATTAGGCTTATCTATAGTACAACCTCTGTGTCTGGAACAAGATGCAAATTGCACAGGAAGCAACAGTGAGAATTGTTCTTTTTGAAATGAGCTTTGGATCCATTATGAATTGTCCATGGCGTTCTGTTTGAAGCAGTAAAAATGAACTTGAATGAGATTACTGACATTTTATTCTTAGATTTTTTTTCTGTCAAAGGATATTTTCTAAGCTAAAACTTGTCTTTAATCAGGCAAAATTTGATTTCATTGTCCTTATATTGTATTGCTATGGCAACACAACATGAAATGGCATTTTGGCTGGCTGTCACCAACTGCTTGCCCTATCATGTCCAGTAACCAGTCTCCATTACATACTCTACACTACCATGAGTGCAGGGTCCAAAGCCTCCTATTGCCTCTAGCAATGCTAGCTTAGCTCTGTGAAGGAGTCTGTGGTGAGTCAGAATAATACCATGGACATTTTGACATGTTTTGACATGTTTATACTTCCACAGGTACTGGGATACATCAAAGGACCTGTTAGTCTATGGTAACACAAAGCAAATGGTCTCCAGGTGCTGTGTCACTCCTTGCCCATGAAGACTCCTAGCTCACAGGGGCCAAGGAGTTAAACTAGCTGGCTTTTTTATGGGTAATAATCTCTGTATGGCACCTGAGGCTTCATAGCTCAGCACTTACCTACAGTTTTAGGCAAAACAGTGCAGTCTGAGAGAAGCTGTACCACTGTAGGCATGCTGCTGTCATTGCCAGTGATGGGCTGCTTATGCCCTCTTTAGCTGTAGTCATACTTCTGTGTTGATGTACCCTTCAAGACTTTGGTTTTCCCAACACCCCCTCACCAGAGGAGGCTGGTATGCACTCAATATGCAGCACTGAGCCAACACAGCCTGGCCCCATTTACCTTATTCCTTAATGAATATGCCACTAAACTGATGTTTGCATTCTAGAAGGGTTATAATGGTTCTTTCTGGAGTGAAACTTTATCCATAGCAGAATAATTACAATGAATTATCTGGGGGTACTGTTCCAAGCCAGCAGTTCCCAGGCACCTGCTTTGAAGAATGTACCTCTGCAAATGTGAGAAGGTTGATTTCTGACAATCTGCTATTGATTATAGAAAATTGTTGGGTTCTAGTTTCACCCTCAATCATTTGTCTCTCTGCTGCCTCATTTTGGAAGATGAAGCTTCACGGAAACCGAACAGTAGGTCTTATTGATATCGACTCTATTTTACCTAACAGCTCATTTACCCCCTTCCTCTCTGTCTGCCTCCCTCCCTTTCCTTTCCTTACTGCTGCTGGCAAGCTAATTAGGCTTCTCCCTCAAGAAAAATTCATCCAAGGCCATAATAGCCATATCAGATGGAAGCTAGGATAAAACTCTCCACAGTATAGCTTTATAAGTGCCTCTCAGCTTGTCATAATGTTTCCCTGCCAGCTTTCTTTTTATTTCTTTGTAGGGAGAATTTTCTCATCCTATATTCTATGCAAGTATTAAGTAAATTAATTAAAAGAAATAATTATGTGTATTTCCTGAAATATGCTCTTTTCTTTCCTTTTATCCCTTTTGTTCATATGTTCTAGGTGGCGAATCTTAAGCTTTGTCCAAAAACCTCACATTATATATTTTTATATCTTTCCTTTTGTAAATCCTTAACCTTCTGTTAGACGAATATATTAAAATTCTTCAGACACAGAGTAGCAATGTTCATAATCTCCAGTTCATTATCTTAATTAGATCTGTTTTATATTATCCCACAGTTTATTCTCATTACTTTAAAGGTGATCAGCCTTAGAAGAGAATGTGAGCAGAGTTTAGTGAATTCTATTGTGGCAACATTTCTCTGATCTGGCTTTGGATCTTTCAGGTGCAATATGATAATACTGCTGGTACAGTTAATTAAAAATTGCATTTGAATAATATGAATATTCATTTTGGGGAATGAACACAGGATTATCTTGGGGGGAGGGGGGGGTAAAATGTCTGCAATGGCCCAAGGATGTGAAGTGAACCTGGATCCCCATTAAACCAGAAATGAATCATTAAAAATGATGGAAATTCATAATCCTCCTACCCTGCAAACTATTAGCAAAGTATTGCCCAGGTGGAACCTGTCTCCTAAGGTGGCAACAGACATTAATGTTCATTCTTCAGTAACAAATTATATGACATATACTTGACATACAGCTCTGCCTAGAAGCTAATACCCAATGCTAAATCTTCATTAAATAATTAAGAAGGGCAACTGGCTTTTTAAAATTCTCAGGTTAAAGTGCTGTATCTGTAAGATCCAGGTTACCTTTAACAGCTTTCTGTGAAAGATCAAAATTGCTTTACCAGAAAGTGATTGTGACATCCAGGATGCTGTTGGGGAGGATACAGACAAGAATAACTGCTGAGACGTTTGATAATGAATCTCTCTATACCCATACCATCTCTCTGACAAATATTCTGGCAAGGGTTTTAATATTCTGGGCAAGAATGTTAAAAATGTCTCTTTTCTTTGTTTTGTGAATAGCACCACTGAAAATATCAAAGTGGTGTCTGCTTTTTTTCCCCCAGAATTTATTTGTTGTCTTTTTTTCTGAACAAAGGAAACATCAAATAATGAAAAGACTGTTTTTTAAAAAGCTTATCTGGTACTGCAAGATGCTTAAAAAAAACAAGACTACAAACTAGATATAAAGCCTCTTTGGTGTAGGAATGTTATGTGAAGTTTAATGGGCGTTTGCCAGAGAATATTTTGCCGTCTGTTAGCTAGCTGCCAAGGGGATTCACAGGGTACATATTCTAAAATAAAATGCTCTGTGAATAAACTGGGGTCAGTTAAGGTAATTTGCATGATTCTTTTGACTGGAGCACGGGGCTCTGGGATTGCTGTGCAGTTAAAGATAAGTGCACTGATGTGTGTCCTCTCCTTCCTCATCCTGCATATAAGTCCTTACGTGAAGTACTTGTAGTTTCAGATCTGCTCTAGATATATGCCTGGAAAAGCCCAAATCTACTCATTGCTTATCCCATACAACACAGAATTTGGCCTTCCTTGTGCAAGAGAGAAACAGAAATATTGTGTCTTAGTAATCTAGTCTGTATCGCCACATAAAAGAAAGAGAGCGTTTCACAGTTAGAACCTCTTCCTCCTGTCATCTTAAGTGAGGACAGATAAAAGTAGAAGGATTCTGCTGACTTCCATGTTTTCTTACTTATGTTGAAGAGGGGATATGTTCGTCCTTTCTCTGGGGACAATGTAGTAAGGACATGGATAGTCTTTGATTTATATTCTTTTTATAGTGAAAATCTCCCAAATAAGCTACTCCTCTTTGACCCAGTGGTGTAGAAGAGAGTTCTGTCTTTGGCTTTGCAATTTGTATTCAAGAGATCATCTTTTTGCTAGTCTCATGTGGTTCCTTTTGAACTGAGCTATAATTTTAAAATAGTATTGTAAGATTAAAAAGAGGAAAATAGGAAAGATTAAAAAGTAGCAAAAAACCATTACCAATATTTAATCTGATTTTATTAGCAACATTCTTTTCTGCATATTAGGCTGAAGAAGTGTGATAAATAACTCAGTCATCGTGTCTGGATACAGCATGCATAAAAGCCAAAAATGTCTTTGTTTAACTTATGAGGCACATTTCAGTTTCCCAATCTTTGTTGTCTAGTGTCACTGAAGATGTTATAGGGTATGTGTCCCTGGTAGGTCTGATACAGGGACTACAGTGGATCTACCCCCTCTAGAGCTGCAGTTCAGTCTGGATCGTCTTTGACATCTTAGACCTATAAAGAGAAACTATTTAGGTGTCAGGACACTCAGCCCTTTCTGAAATAAGATTCCTCAACACCTAAATACAAGCAGAGAGTCACGTAAGAAAATCTCTGCCATAGTACATTAGTGGAAATGTACACCACATGCAAACTCCGCTGAACAGAGAAACTTGAGGGCTTAATTTGGCCTACTATTTAGACTTGAGGAGATTGTGGATAGATAGCAGCTGTTGGAGGAAAGAATGAACAAACTCAGACTTTTTGTTCATCTGGTCATGCTTTTCATCTTTGTTTAACTTATTCTGCATATGCTTGTGTTCTTTAAAAGTGATCCTGTAAGTGAATGCAGATAGTGAACTGCTGTTTCTTTCCTCACCCATGGTTTCACTCCACTGTGAAGTCCAGGCTTAAAGTGATAGTGTATACCTGGTCTTGCATGAGTGCCAGCTGTTTTCCTTGGGCTTTCTTTGGATAAACAATCATGTTAATTTATTCATGGAATGTCACAGTGCTTAGTTCTGAGGAGGTGGGTGCACTCGCTTTTTGTTTCCTGTTCTGTTTTGTATATCTTTGTGGAGTTCATGTGCCTACTGCCTGATAGTTAATCCCACTGATAGTGTGGTTTAATAAGAAGAAAGAATGATATGGCTGCATCCTGCCCATTATGCCCTTAGGAAGGAGATTTTTATTTGCTGTCACTGATGGAGCATTTGGCTTCCTTTCATCAAGTGACAATTGCAGTTTTAAGAGTACAATACAGAGTGCCACTTTAAAGCCAAACATCTCAATTCACAAGTGAGGGAAGGATAAAGTTGTGCAGCTGGAGGATGCTATTTCTTCTCAGCAGCTGTCATTGAAAAGGCACATGAATACTCTAGATGTCAGGTGTCATAAATACTTCATCCAGAGTTTGTCACGTGCCTGGTAATATCATGTAGAGTGTTGCAAAGAAGTTTCTGTACACATTAACGTTCTTCTCTAGACAAACTTGCCCTGGAATTTGCTATACTGAAGTTTAAGAAGATGAGTAATTACTATAAATGAGAACTGCAGCAATTTTTCCCTGTTTTATTAGAGTCACTGACCCTTTTTGTGTCAGTCTCATCAAAATGTGTGACACTGATAGGAAGAAATGTTTATGACAAGTCCTTTGCCCTTGCCTCAACTCACCATATCCTTATCTGTTCTTGCAAGGTGACTCCTGCCCCTTCTAAAGACAGATGCACGTATGCAATGGTATCCATGAATTAAAATGGGGAAGAAGCAGTATTCCAATTCAAGACAAGGCTTTACACTGGGAAAATATTATATTGTGTGTACTCTACTATACTGTTATTATGCTCTATTGGCTGTTTTGAAGTCTTCCTTGTATGCCTCTTTTCTCCTCCTTCTTCACTAGGAGTAGACTTCATCAGCAGGACAGAAGAAGAAAAGAACAGATAAAGCCATGAATAGCATCCATATATTTTCCCTTGATTCACACTACTATCTTCTTTTTCAGGTACTTACCTGGAGGCATGCAATGATTGAGAGAGCTGATGTGTGGAGGTGGCTGGGAACTCTGGCTGTATGAAGAATCCCAAGTTTCAAGTTTATGATTGGTACATTAGGTACTATGTGGAAAGGTTCACAACTTTACATGTAGTTTGATCTCCAGTACGCAGATGGGTACTGAGTTGCATTTTACCCCTTTCTTTCCCAAATGTATTCCATGTGATTTGTACTTGACAGCCACTGTGCTATTTATTTATAGGAGCACTTACTGTTAATCAGTGAAGAAAAACACGAACTTGGGAAATTTTTAGGTCTCACGCCTGGTGACAGCGGGGACAGGAAAGGGTCAGATTTGAATCTTACTTAGTGATATGTTTGGCCTTAGACTCTGTTGTTAATGTACAGGTTTTCTGTAATGTTCTGTGCCTTTTAGATTGGCACTGGTTGGCTTTCTCTGCATATCAGTTCTGTCAACTGTTGAAATTAGGGTCTTTCCCTATTCCAGCTAGCAGTTGCCAAAGCTATGTGAAACAGAACTGGATATACTGAAGAACACTTTCATTTGTTCTTATGTCAAGTGAAGATGTAACACTAGAAACATAGGGGTGTTTATTGATGCAGGGGCCACCAGACACTGAGGACTGGAATTCTGCTCAAAGGAAGCAAGCCGAAGGGGAATAGAAAAGAAATCCCTACCTGTCAAGTGTCACATAATTACAAACAGGTCTAGAGAATAAGAAGTGATGTCTTCTTCCAGTCATGTGCCTTTGGCTCATTTAATTGATTTTTAGGTGAAGGTTATGAAAAAAAATATACAATGAGGCTCACTGTATTGAATTTATGTCAGATTTCACTAGTTAAGGGGTACTGTGACCCTCTACTATGGCCTCCTTTCTGTGTTTATAATCACAGGAGATTTAAAAAGTTTAGATCAAGGCAAACAAGAAGAGTGAGCTATGGAAATACCAGTAACACCTTGCTCATTTTGCATTGGAAGTGACAAATTCATGAATACTGTTGGAGTAATCATTTGTATGAAGTCTCCTAAGGAGAAATCATGATTTCACTTCATGTCTCAACAGGATACAACTGGTTCATGGTTGCACATTGAGGCTTATTTTAGATACTTCTTAATCTTAATCCAAATCTTAATACAGTTGTAATGATTGATAAATACTGCTTTTAGATTTGAGCATAAGATTTGTTTCCCAATTGTATAAATGGTGAAGAAATACTCTAACCACCTGCCTGCGTATCTGGTCTTACCATTTTCTGTCACACATTTGTATTGCGTGTTGAACAAAATATGACTATCAATATGAAAGCATGGTTTGATTTTTATACAAGAGTAATAATGACAGGAAAAAAGGAATACAGAAATGTCAGTCTTTAGAATATAGTGAGGATAGGCTACATTTGTATTATTTCCTGTGCTTAAGTTTCATTACAGTAATTTTCCCAATGAATACATTGCATAGTATGCTATTTCCTCTTCTCATTATCATCTTTCTCATGGAGAGGAGGTTATAAAATCTTAATGATTCAGTTACTTAAACCTTTTTTATAGTCTCTGTATTTTGAATGACCTCTCTGTTTCACCTCTTCCCTAAGGTTACTGAAGTTGAGAGTAGGAGTTGCTTTCAAATCAAATTACTCATCAAGGAAAAGGACAAGGTAGATCCGATTGCTGTTATCACAATTACAGAGATTTTAGCAAAGATGAAAAAAAAAAGAAAAAGAAAGGAGAAAAAGCACAGTCTAAATTTTCAATAGCTTTCTAATACAAAGCAGAACAAATGATAGGAATAGCCTGATGCAAAGATCATTGGAAATCACAGGTCCCCACATACCAGTGATAAGAGATTGTTCAGGTTTCAGACACTATCAAATCAGGGGTAGTTCTGGATTTGGGGTAAAAAATCCCAGTCCAAACTACTGATAATCACTGATTAATTGAGGCCTTTAAAAGTTTTGCCATCCTGAAAAATATCAAAAGATTGTTGGTTGTGTGCATTTTAAATATGTCAGGAATTAAAATTTATGAAACTTCTTTATGTTCAAATGAAAGACCAAATCCCTTTACATTAGGATTCAAGATGCTGGCCAGTGATATGGATTGAAATGGGCTGCAAATTGCTTAGGATCTGTAGTCCCTTCAGGAAAATTGATATGTGAAAAGTACTTTGTAAAACCAAAACTTTTGTGTCAAGATGCAAAGGATGTTGCCACACAGTGTGACTGAATGAACTCTGCCAGCCAAATAACTCTCACCATTTAAAAGCATGACCAAGTAGTCTTGTGATGCTTCACAGGCGTCTGAGATACTCTACCAAGAACGTTAAATGATAAAAGCACAGTCTGAATGAAGTACTGAATTAAGGATTCAGTACTTTGCGGTATCATTAAGACCCTGAATGTGTTCACTGACTGGTCTAAATGATAAATACACTTCACAGGCATACGCCCTGTGCTTTCTATAAAGCTTATTTTCCTACAGTGGGCAGGGAGATTGCATGAGAGACTCATGACAAGTGCACAAAGAACAAATAAAGGCAAAAGATTTACCTGTGAACAATTTTTAGAGTGCAGGGATGCTGTGTTTACTTACATTCTCCAGTCTTCATTTGAATAAATAAAGTGGTGTCATGGGACGTGCTGCAATACTGATAATGAGTTCTGTACTCATTCACCCTGAGAAGTTTCAACAGATACAGTTTGCCTATCAAATGAATTTCAAATTGTATTGTCACTTCCTTGCTCTCTGCACTGATTACTTTTGTATTGCAGCTCCATGCCTCAATAGACACTTTGATTGTCTAGATCTGCCACTTTGTTCACAAGTCCCCCTATAATCTGTAATATGAAACCCTTTGTTTTAATACTAAAACTCAACAGCACTCCTTACAATGATTATTAACTTCAGGATATGGCAGACAAGATGATATATTGCTTTCTGTTCTGTTTTTTCTTTTTTGGTTTTTTTTTCTTTTTTTTTCCTGTATGTACATAGGCAACAATCCACTTAGTTCTTGAGTTCATCTTAGTGAAAGAAGCATGTCATAAGGGATGTTGTGGGAACAAATGCAGCCATTTCCACAGATCTGATTACCATGCTACACACAGCTATAACAATAAACCTTGGCTACCCTTGGCTTAGCCATTATTTTAAATTCATAAGATCTGAATACTAACTTTCATCACAAAGTATGACTATGGTTTAACAAGTCTTTTAAGCATGTGGTCCATCGTAAACACACTACCTTTACAATGAATGTTAAATGTTTTGTAAGACTGAATTTCTAAGACTTGGTCTAATACAGTGTAGTCTCATTTTTACCAGAGTGAATCAACTTGCCTGTAATTCTGAATGTTTATTCTTCTTTTTCTTATAGTACTTGAAGTTATTTCAAACAGATTCAGCTCAGTTTCCTAAAGAAAAGGGCAAATGAAACCATTGCTGGATTAACTTGGGTGTGGGTAGAGGGATATTTTACTCTTCCCTTCTCTCATCTCCTTATCACCACTGAATTTCTTTCTGTGCTGTCGCCAGTGGAGTTCCACAGGGATTGGTTCTGAGGCCAGTCTTGTTCAACATCTTCATCAGCAACCTGGATGAGGAGACAGAGTGTACCCTCAGCAAGTTCACTGTTGACACCAAACTGGGAGGACTGGCTGATTCCCCAGAAGGCTGTGCTGCCATTCAGCGGGATCTCGACCGGCTTGAGAGTTGGGCAGAGAGGAACCTCATGAGGTTCAACAAGGGCAAGTGCAGAGTCCTGCATCTGGCAAGGAACAACCCCATGCACCAGTACAGGCTGGGGGCTGGGGGTTGACCTGCTGGAGAGCAGCTCTGCAGAGAGAGACCTGGGAGTTCTGGTTGACGGCAAATTAGCCAGCAATGTGCCCTCGTGGCCAAGAAGGCCAATGGCATTCTGGGATGCATCAGGAAGAGTATGGCCAGCAGGTCAAGGGAGGTTCTTCTCCCCCTCTACTGTGCCCTGGTGAGGCCTCATCTGGAGTCCTGTATCCAGTTCTGAGCTCTGCACCTCAAGAGGGTTACGGAACTTCTGGATAGAGTCTAGTGCAGGGCCATGAAGATAATCAAGGGACTTGAACATCTTTCATATGAGGAAAGGCTGCTGGAACTGGGGCTGTTTGGTCTGCATAAGAGGATACTGCAGGGGATCTCATTAACATTTACAAATATCTAATTAGTGAATGTCAGGAGGTTGGGGTATCCCTTTTTTCTATTGTATCTAGTGACAGGACAAGGGGTAATGGGATGAAGCTGGAACACAAAACGTTTAATTTAAACGTAAGAAAAAACTATTTCAGTGTTCAGGTGACAGAGCCCTGGCACAGGCTGCCCAGTGAGGATGTGGAGTCTGATACTCTGGAGATTTTCAAGACCCGCCTGGATGCGTTCCTGTGTGACCTGACCTAGATGAACCTGCTTCTGCAGGGTTGTTGGACTAGATGATCTTTAAAGGTCCCTCCCAACTCCTATGATTCTATTCCAATCAGACTGAGAAAAAAATGGTAACCTCAAATATAAATTTCCAAACACTTTGAAATATGTAGTTGGATGGTAAGAGAAAGAAACTTCTTCCTTTTGGCTCAAGGAAGGGCTGCAGTATGAGCATACCCAAAAATATACTAGAGGATGCAATTGTATGATGCAAATCCATAGGAAATCATATATATCAATGCTTGTGTTCTAAGGATGACTACAGTTTCTATTGGAAGGTGTTTGGGATTATGATGGAAGATGTTTTCCATTTAGAGACTTCTAATAAAAACAAGAATATTTGAAGTTGTTTCAGTCTAGTATGAAGAAATATACAAGTAGACTGTGCCTATGATATTCTAATTTCATAGAATCATAGAATGGTAGGGGTTGGAAGGGACCTTTAGAGATCATCTAGTCCAACCCCCCTGCAGAAGCAGGTTCACCTAGATCAGGTCACATAGGAACATGTTCAGGCAGGTCTTGAAGAGCTCCAAGGAAAGAGACTCCACAACCCCTCTGGGCAACCTGTGCCAGGGCTCCCTCACCCTCACAGTGAAATAGCTTTTTCTTATATTTAAGTGGAATTTTTTGTGTTCCAGCTTCATCCCATTACCCCTTGTCCTGTTGCTAGCTACTATAGAAAAAAGGGATGTCCCAACCTCCTGACACCCACCCTTTAGATATTTATAAATGTTAATAAGATCACCCCTCAATCTCCTCTTCTCCAGACTAAACAGCCCCAGTTCCAGCAGTCTCTCCTCATATGAAAGATATTCCAGTCCCCTGATCATCTTGGTGGCCCTTTGCTGGACTCTCTCCAGCACGTCCCTGTCCCTCTTGAGCTGAGAAGCCCAGAACTGGACACAATACTCCAGATGAGGCCTCACCAGGGCAGAGTAGATGGGGAGAAGAACCTCCCTTGACCTGCTGGCCACACTCCTCTTGATGCATCCCAGGATGCCATTGGTCTTCTTGGCCACGAGGGCACATTGCTGGCTCATATTTAGCTTATTATCAATCGGGACTCCCAGGTCTCTATCTGCAGAGCTGCTCTTCAGCAGTTTGATCCCCAGCCTGTACTGGTGCATGGGGTTGTTCCTTGCCAGATGCAGGACTCCGCACTTGTCCTTGTTGAACCTCATGAGGTTCCTCTCTGCCCAACTCTCAAGCCGGTCGAGATCCCACTGAATGGCAGCACAGCCTTCTGGTGACTTTCTGGAAATAAATACTCTGCCAGAGAAGAGAAGTGATGGAACAAGGAATAAAAAGAGGCAAATGTAAAATTGGACTAGGAGAGTTAATTCACAGAATTAAATTTGAGTTCTCTTTCTTGGTATGTGGATTTGTTCTTAGCTCTTTTCATTTAAGAATTTAATAATACTTTATAATGTTTAATTATACTTCATATCTTATGGCCAAATTCTGACTTCCAATCTTTCACTCTGTCAACAAGAAAACTAAGGTACAAGGAGATCGAGTAGATGACTGAAGGCGCTGCTTCAAGCCTCTGGTTCTATTTCCAGAGCATAGTGCTGTGAGCAAGCCTACTTGGGTACCAGAAGCAGCCCAGTCATGCTAATACAATGTTTTTTCAGCAAGTGACTTGAAACTGTAGTATATATTAAAGTTACATCCTCAGTCAGGGTAAGGATAACAATCTCTGATTCCAGTATTTATCCCTTAGATGACTCCCTGAAATTTTTCAATTTCTTTAAAAGAAGAACAAATTTTATTTTTAATCTCTCAGAATACACTGGTTTCTTCTGCTAGCCCCTGGATATAGGCTTTTTAATAGGTACAGTGTAAGAAACCTAACACAACTCCTACTTTTTATTTAAAGAAAGGTGATGTTTAAAGAAAGTATTGCATATGCTGAAATGGAAATATAAAACAGAAACCATATATTTCACATTTAATTATTTTGGGAATGTGCTAGCATCGCAATAATGTAATACAACTTCTAAAACTAATTACAGTATATTGTTTATTTGTAGGCAGAAAGAACCATTTGCATTTCTCTTTGAGATTGCTAGGTCTTCTGATTTTCATATGCTTCTGAGCATCTCCTGAAACACCAGAGAATAAGGTTTTAGTATCAGGCAAACATGCTCATGTCCAGTAAAGCAAAATCGTGCATGCTAGTCTTCTTTATGGATTCCTTTAAAGTGAGAACTTTAAAAATTCCTAAGAAGACTAAAAAAAAAAAAAAAAAAAAAAAGGATGTCAAAGAGTCACACAGAATAAAGATTTTCTTTTCCAAATTCATGTAAGGAGGTGACATTTATAATTATGAATGCTGTATTTCCCCTCCCCCTAACTAAATTCAGTCATTTATTTAACTCACACTTTAGGATTTGCATTGGAGCTTGATGGCAATAATAATCCAGTGAGATAAATTAAAGTAATATCCTTGCAGATACAATTAGTTTAATAACTTTGCAACTTCCATTCCCTTTTTATCTGCATTATTGCAATTTGATAACACATTACATTAAGCCAGTACCTCAATGAACTTCTCTCTGTGCCCAGCATGGATTTCTAATTTTATTGCTCAGATTGTCATATCTTGCCTTATATAGCACCTTTTATTGCATAAAGAAGTCAGATGCTTTGATATGAAGAGGAGCTGATATGTATGTACTTCTTGAGTGTAATAGATACCTTTCACATAGACACTAGCAATATCATACAGCTATTAAAACAGAATACCCAGAGAAACTGTATTGGGATGTGAAAGTTCTGCTGGGGTCTTCGGGCTTCCAGAACATGCAACACTCAAATGCAGTTACATAAATACTCATGTATATTCAGGGATTTTGATACTTGGTACTTATACACTCTCACTGAGGCTCTTCTTTTATAGTCCAAGTATTTGGTCTTTAGGTGGATAGAATATGGATGGTCTGCAAGGATAAATCTGCCTTTTAGCCTATGGTCGCTGAACAAGGCCATTTCTGTTACAACCATTGCCAACAAAATGCAGCTTCCATGCATTATCTGTGCTGGAGCTACTGGATTCGAGCAAGGACAAGTCCCACACTCTTCAAGATAATCTTCTGTGTTAGGTATCATGAAGAGCTTTTTGGTGGGTTTTTAAATATTTCTCAGTGTGAATTGAACATCAATTATATACATATGTATATACAGAAACACTCCCTTATTTTAGGTTTCTTTATATTTTGTTTTGATTTGGTTTTTTTTTCCCCCTGCATAACTGATTACTGTCTTTCCCATCCAGTTTCTGAAGGATGTGAGGACTCAACGAGGTTGTCCTTCTCAGCAGAAAGGACAGGCACCTGCGGGAGTTGTGCAATAGTAATTGTGTTGGGTCAGCAATCTATTAACATGGTGCCCATAATTGTTCTCTGTATGTTTACAGAAGAGATTAATATAGACACATACAAACCTTCCAAGCCCTTGTGTGGGCTGGTTAATAGTTTACCAAGTGTTATCAGCTGTCTTAGTCCTCCCACTTATCCTTGCTCCTGCTGCTGAGTGTGCCTGGAGCAAATTTTTGGTGGAAGGGCTATTCATTATGTGAATAGCTAGTGCTTTGGTCCTCAGGGCTATTCCAGGTGCACTAGAAGGGAAAAAGTCCTTTGAGGTAAAGAATTCAATCCCTCACTCCATCCCAGACTTCTGCATGACCTGCTCTGTGAGTGGAGCAAACAAAATTGTTAGGTGCCTAATGTATGGGGAAATTTAAGCCACTGAGACAAGGATTCCTTTTATTTATGCATCCATGTCAACTAGTTAGAAAAGACAGTGAAATCCTTTACTTCTTTGAAGGTACAGAAAAAAAATAGGGAAAGCAATAGTGCACAGTTTTTATACAGTCATTGAGAGGTGAAATTCTTCCATCAGAGAGTAGACAACCTGGGTAAACAGTTTTTGCAGTTGTTTGTAACTTTTTGTCTTTATAAAGCATAGCAAAGATCCAAAATAAGAGGGAAAGTAAAACACATCTAGAACACTGAACACACTGTGATTTCCCTGTCATTAATTTCAGTAATTTTTCCTATGATCACAATGTCACAATTTATTAGTTTTGGCATAGATAGGCTTTTTTATTCAGCAATAAGGAGTTATACAAAGCTTACATATAAAAAGCATTACTTACACTAATACAATTTCCAAAACATCTGAATGTTGCTGTGCTCATATACACTCTGCTGAAATAGTTTTGGTTTCATCAAGGACTAGAAGAAGAGCTCTCCCGAGGCAACTCTGACGGGCTATTTAACTCTGTAGAGCTCTGTGACAGCTAAACACATTCAGCCTTGCAAAAGAGCTTAAACGTACCAGTAATGAAATAAATGGAGAACAAAGAAGATTTGTAGAGGTAAAAAAGATTGCCATCCTTTAGGGTTTTTTTTAAATGAGCATTAATATTGGGTTAACGTTTCTCAGGACTTCTAGCTCTTTCTCTGCCAGACCCTCTTTCCCACTTTAGGAAGGATTTTTGATACTTTTATTAGAGTGTTGCTCATAAAATCCAATTTTAAAGATATCTTTCTCCTGGCCTTGCTCTGTGTTGTTTCTGTTCTTCATGCTTTAATTTTATGCTTAAAATTATTAAGAGTTAATAGCTCAGGCAATGGCTTATATTATTCTGCTTGGGAGAAGCCATGCAAGGCCCTGAAGACAAACTTCTGTTTCTTTTTACATAAATTTATTCTATGTTGAAAATAACAGTCATAAACAGAGTTCATAAACTAATGAGAATTCATAACTGTACTGAAAAATATTCTCCAGGCCATCACAGATAAAAAATTAGAATATGAAGAATTTTCAAAACTCTATGTAAATTGGTGATTGACCCCAGAATAAACCTCAGGAATCTCTATTAGTGTCTTCCTTCAAGAACAAATACCATACTTATTTGCTAAAATAAGTTATATCAACATATCTTGACTTTGCATGTGCTTCAAAATTTTAAGAAATAAAAATATTTGAGCTTGAAAGAAAAAAAAACAGAATTACATTAGACATGGAATTTCATATGTCCTGACAGTGTGGGGCTTAGACAAGCTGTTCCTAAAAGGTAATAATTTAATTTATATCCATTTCTTTACAATGTGTGATCATTCAGAGTAATGCCAGTCCACAGAATGATGAAAGGCTTGATCAGTAGCTCAAATTTTTCCTGAAGAAATTTAAAGTCATATACTCCTCTCTTTTGACTCCATGTCTACCTATTGATCTGTATATAGCCTTCTTTGAGCCTCAATGGCCTGAGAACACCAAGTGAGTCAATATGAAATTTAGTTTGATTTGAACAACACTCTTTGGGGACATAGGTAAATGAATTTTTTATGTATTTGACGTGGCCTAAGAGGAAGGATATTTGGACACTTGTGGATTGTCTAGTGCAAAGTAACTTCTTACATGTTGTAAGACTTCAGCTTTTTTATTTGAAAGCAATCACAGACCTCACTGAAGTTACTGGGTGTTATGATCAGCATCTGTTAATGTAAATGAGAACAATAAAGTGATTGTAGTTATTAAGTATCATCAGATACAATGAAATTTTTGCTATGAGCATGGACAGAAGATTCCAGCAGCAGCCTGAAATTACTGGAAAGCAGTCTTAGAGCCTAAGGATTTAACGAATAGAGAATCAGCAGCCATGAGAAAAACAAGCAGAAAGGATCAGAAAAATAGGAGGCAGAGAAATATGTGTGACTGGACTGAAGGAAAGCCAAAGAGGAAAAAGCAGCTTTGGGGGCAGAATGATTGTTAAAAAGACAGATTTAGAGTGCTGAAAGACAAAACCCATGACATTCTGTTGCTTGTGCCTGCTGTATCAGGGATTTATGCTTGTTCCTGGTAGAGAAAATGGGTTGTACCAGAGCAATCACAGACTCAATCATCAATTTATCCCCTTAACAATTGAGAAAACCCCAAATATCTGGTTAACTATTTGGATAAGAAGAATAAGGGTATACAAGATAGAACAATATTTCCAGCTGTGGAATTTGCTAGATAGGCAGTGAAGAGTGTTGTTCAGCTGAGTTTTGCATAAGAAATGCATTTATGTTGCATTTCTAATGCAAATTACCCATATTTTACAAGGACAGAATGAATCCTTACTGGCTTGATCTTCAGCTTTTCAAATCAATAGAAAGACTCTAATGTATTTTCAATAGACTTTGGAGCAGGTCCTTCCTCCCATGCACTCAAAATGACTTACAATCAATTTATGGCAAGAATCCACTTCAGAAAGCCTGAAAAATAGGAATATGCAGTTTCATGGGGAAGCTAGCACCAGTCACCTAAAAATAGACTCAATTTCTATGTACTGATCCAGATGCCTGGTTGTGAAGAATTTACTCCCTCTGCATATGCTATCCAGCTTTTAGTGGTTTGAACAAAAGAGGCAGAAGACTGTGTTTAAGGAAGAGACGATAAGTGCTTCTTTTTTATCAAATGTTCTCTGCACCAAAATGGAAATACTCAAGGAGTTCATTTTGATGACACGTTATTTCTCCTCTCCAAATAACTTGTCAGGTGACTGATACCAGAATTCTTATAGAGAATGGATCAACCAATTATATTTGTACAGACAGATCTGTGAAGAATCGTTTAATATGGTCTATTCTAATGCAGTGGCTTTTTGATTGTTTGTTTTTGTTTGTTTTTTCATTCCTGGATATATCTGTAGCTTAGGAATTAGGAGTATTTTGCAGCTCCTCACAGTGAATGCACTCACCAGCAGTGTCCTACCTATTCGTTGAGCTAAAATTAAGGAAAAATACCTTCTGCCCTTTGTGCCTTACATGCAATGGCTGGAAATGAGGACACACTTTACTCAAGGGGTCCACCTATCTGAACGATCAAGATATAAGGATAGATGTTTTGCAGAGTTCATGTCCCCAGAAATACAGATGTAGACTGTATAACTCTAAATTGGGCAATAGAGCATATATGCTAAAAACATCAGTATTCCTGGTATTTGAAAAGAGAGGAGAATCTGAAAGAAGAAGTGAGCAGGCATCTTTTTCTATTGAAAAAGATGGACTAGCAAATCCAGAAGCACAGAATATTTTTGAGTTCAAACATAGGATAAGAAAAGATGGTTAGGAAAGGAGATGATGTATTGCTCTCAGGAGGTAGATGGGGGAGTAAAGAAAGAACAATGGGCAATTCAGAGTAGAAAACTACCTGAAGCAGTCTGTGAATAGAAGAAAAGACGAGTGAGGATGAAGGGTTAGTATTCTGGTTTAGGATCTGATAGCTTACCGTTGTGCATCTGACTCCTTGCAATGTGAAATACAGAAGTCTGGAGAGACCTGATTGGGGTTGAGAGGGGTCATGGGAGTCTTATGTTCCAACAGTGCTTTTCTCTGCTTTATCAGTTAGAGCACATGCTATTAACAGCTTGATGGGACAGCAGGAAAATTGGTAGAGATGTTAATTAAAAGGTCCCTGGCATATTTAACTATTCCATATTTAGCTGCGCAAGAAAGTTGCAATCAACTGCAAATGCTTTGTAAAGATTGCAGATCAGGGATGAACAGGCAAAAGAGATAAGTCTTGATGCATAACTAGCAAGCTATGTTACTCAGATAGTTAATCCTAAAGTAGTAATGAGACAGGGCAATCCTAACCCTGTTGAAACAAACAGCAAAAGTCTGGACAGAGACACACCCCCACTATGACTGTAAGAGAGAATGGTGAAATGTCTACCAGAAGGACTTGACACCCCAGGTACTTGATGATTCCTTAGTGTCAGTCCTTAGGAGGCAACTCTAGCCAACAAGAAAGGTGTCCAGAGTGATGATGACAGAGTTGTGAAGGTACCATACACTCACTCAGGTACCTGACAGTGCAGCCAGCAAGAAAGCTGTAGTCTGTGGCAGAGACCATTTTTTCATTTGCAAATGACAGGAAGACACTTCTCCCTTTTGTTGATATAAACCTGAGATTTCTTGAAAATGTAAACCCCCCAAAAATGAAGCTGAAATATACCCAGTCATTTGTGTACCGCTGCAAGAACTGCCAATGTCCTGCTGCTATAGACAGGGATTTCATTGAGTCAGTGGAACACAAAGCAGGCACCTGGTGTGAATGCACCTGCTAGCGAGGGCTGCCTAGGATGACTTTCTTCCTTTTCTCTCCCTCTGACTCTGTTTTCAAAAAGCTCCCCACCATCTCCACCAACTGTTTGTAAAGAATTTTCACTGTTTACTTCCTTGTTCTCCCAGAGTCTGGGAAAGGTGCATGAGGAGACTGGTCCCAGCACAGACTGAATGCTCCCCGGTGTCTGAAAACTCCTGATGTTGAATTGTGAACTGCAAAGGGTAGAAAATGTTGCACTGTTCTGGCATTTTAGTGGGATTATATCAAAGTGGCAGCTCCGTCTGTGAAAAAAATAGAGACAGATAGAAAAAAACAAGTTGAGAGAATAACTACATTTGTACAAAAGTAAGACTTATTCCAAGTATCCTTTCTTGCATCAGAGTAGAAGAATTTTAACAGTGCTGCTTTTAAGTTAGCAAGAACACAACTCCTGGGGAAAAAAACCCCACTTTGGAATAGGAACTTTTCTTTCTATTATTTTTGTTCTATTTACATCCCATTTCATCCTTAAATCTATTCCTTCTAGACAGTGAATCCTGGCATACACAAACCCACAAATGTGTGTTTTGATGCTGGTACTTCAACTCTGGACTCTTCTTCCAGATCAGATGTTCTGCTTCTCCCCGGTAATGGTTAACATGGTGCTACCTCATTATACACCTCTTTGGAAATTATGCCAGCGCTACTTCAGCATCAGCCAAAAGCCAGGCAGAATCAATGAAGCAGCTGGCACCCTCCCTGGGGATGGAGCACTTTACCTTTTGGGTTCAGGCAGTCACTGGGAGCTCAGATCCCGGATGCTGTGGATGATTTTTTGTAGACAAGTGAGAACAAAAGAGCTTTGAAAACTCATTTCAATAGAATCTGGAGACATAGGGCTCTATTGATTAAAAAAAACCAAAACAAACCACATATAGAGTCCAGTTGCATTTTCATCTTAATCAATTTTTCTATGAGATGGAAGAATGAATTCTGTCGAATAAAAGAGTTTGTAGCAATCTTTTCTTTACATATTATTAAGTAAGCAGATTTTTGCATGCACAACAGCTGTATTGTGTTTGCAAAAATCAAATAATTCCCTTGTAAAGCTCACAAGCTGTAAATTGATCTCTTTGATCTTGTCCACAACATATGCTAATCCTAAATATCTAGGGAAGAAGGGGATGATATAATGCAAACAAAATAAACACTTGTTTAATATATACTTTTGTAAATTAGGGTTTGAGGCCAGCTTGTATTTAGTAAATTCACTTTTTTTTAAAGAAAAAAAAAGAAAAGAAATTGAAGATTTTAAAAGGAGAGTTTACAGAGGAAAATTTCTGTTTGTTCTATGAAGTATCATTAAACTGCAAGTTGTAAAATTCTCCTGAAAATAAATGAGAATAGACTGCATTTAATTTTCTCTCTACAATGTGTATACTTGCTTTCACAGGTAGTACTTGACAAAACCCATCAAGAATAAAGCAGTCAGTTTCTACAAGGACTGAATGACTAAAATAGCCTGGAGGATTCTCAAAGTAATCCTTAACCTTTCTTATGAAACTGCCTGGCTGATTTACAGCATCTAGTTTATACCATCCTAAAAAGCAGACTGTACATTGTACTACTTTCCCTTACCTCTGACACTGAATTTAATTTAGGACTATAAGGCTAGAGACTAGTCTTTGTTGCTGCTTGAAAGTCTTTCAGTCATGTTGGATGCTGCCAGAAACAAGCATTAGTGATAGCCATTATCCTTCCAAGGCAAGTGATCCTCCAGTGTAAAAACTAGAGATGTTTTTGATGTCTCCCTCTGCCAGGACTGCACGGAATAACATCTAACCATGCCCTGTCTTTGTTAAATTTGTTGAAATCAGTGCTAATGTCCAATTTTAAGCACATTCACCTCAAGGGATTAATTTTTCTCACATGTCAAGTCTCCATGTCTGCAAAACTCAATGAAATAGGAATGTAAGTGCAAAGTACCAATGAAAACTAGACATCTGCCATCGTTTTTAACAGTAATTGCACTGGCTGTGTGACTGCTGACAGAGATCCCTCTGTGTTTTTCTTATTTCTTTTAGTATTCAAAGCAAGAAGTAGTTTTACTGAAGTGAAGGAAATATAGCTGAGTCACGTGTCTTCAAAGTGGCTGCAGGAGAAGACCTGAAAATGTATTAATAACAGCCATCCTTCATAATAGTTTTTATACATCCTATAGAGATCATGTCTAGTAGTGAGACCTATTTGCTTTAAAGAAAAGCACTGTGGTTGAATTTTCTTTCCTGTCTGGATTATCAATCAACTGTTCTTATTTTGCTTAATCAACCAGCTTTCTCCTATAAAAAATGGTGAAAGAAACCGAAATCTCAAACACTGATGAACTTAATTAATTGCATTCAAAATTTGTCAATTCCTTGGAAATATGTAGGTCATCTGTATACCCTTGCTGCTTTTTATCACAATCCATTTCAAAAAGAAAAAGGCTTAAACTTCACCACATTCCTATGAGGCAGGTAAGCCTTTTCATAAAAGGATTATTTCACCTTTTACTGAGATACAGGCACCTTCAGGGTGAAACATTGTGGTTGTTTAACCGCCTGTAGCCACACAACACAAGAAGTGAGGGGACAGGAAATGAAACCCATCCTATCCAATTTAATTTTAAGGAGAAAATAGATAGCTGGAATGTAAGGTTCACACCCAGGATTTCACCATAGTAGAAGAAATAATACACCTGAGAGAAAAGTCACACAGTACTCTTAGTGGCTGAAAGCAGCAGACTTTTGGTTTTACACTTTATCTGGAAGACAGAACCCTCTGCAGGTCATTGCTCCTCATGTTGTCTTGCAATAGAAAGGAAAAATGAAAGCTACCAAATTATCATTTTCATTTTCCCTTCCTGAGGAATCTAGATATCCTTAGAGGTTTGCTATGCAAATACCACCCAGGCATCACTGATGTGACGGTATCACAATACAAGGTGGCAGGTTGCAGCAGATGTTTCAAACCACTGTTGCAGAAAAGTGACAGAGGAAAGGTTAGCTACCAAAAACATTTATTCTTTTTCCCTAGAGCCTTAAACCCATATCTGCTTTTTTTTATCCATAGTTCTGTCGTGACTGGAAATATTTAGATGTTTTAGGATCATTTAGATAATCTCCTCATCTAGGATAGGGCTTCTGCACTACAGGTACCAACTGAGGATGGAGAAACAAAAAATTACGCTTTACAGCCCTGAAGAGGTTCAAAGGCAAAAGTAAAAGAAGCGACACTAGCAACAAACATATATAGTTTGATTGAAATTGAACAAACAGAAAGGAAGGGAGGGAGAGAGATGAGGATAGAGCAAACACTTGCTGCATTCAGGCTGTCCTTAACTTTTTTGAGGAGATACGGCCACAGAGCAATTACTTGGTGCTGCTAAAGAGAGAAATACCTGCAGCCATTAGCAAAGCCTGTCTGATGAGGAGGGCTGAATTTACAGCAATGGGGTGGAATGAGGCAGCAAAGCAGAATCAAACAAAGAAATCCCGATCCTATGACAGCCAGAGATGTTAGATTTCAAGAAAGTCAGGATTGTGCTCCAGATGTAGTTTTATGAAGGGAATATAAGGAGGCAGGATATTTTATTCCTACTTGTATAGTGATATCCTTTTCTTCCATTAGATAGGTGTGAGACTTCTTGATCTTTTAATGGTATAGTCCTTCAGTAAATGGTTAAAGCAATATTTTGGACACATAAAAAGAAGGATGAAACCCATTTATGGAAACTCTGCTTTGTACCTTTTCTTTATGAATGAGTTTGAAAGGAAACCAAGTGTCTTTTACTCTGAACAATTAATCAGGAGCCGCAAGACCCATATTCAGAACTTAAGTGACCTCTTTTTTCTGGACACCTCTTCCATAAATTCCATTTATTTATGACTTTCCTGGGTAATACCGAGCAATCTGTAGTAGTATTTATGCATGGTCTTCATGCCTGCCATGTCAAGTTACAACTATTCCAAGCCTTCCCAGGACATTCTTCTTAGGTTAGGAAGTTAGGTGTGCTGGATCACACATTTTGTTTCTACATATTCCCAGTGAGAAGAAATTACTTGAAACAGCATAGTCTGCCTTGCTTTGTATTGCTAGGGCATAAAGCTGTAAAATGTTCTGCAGTTTAAAGAGGGTGACAGCACTGGCAAATGTGGAGATTTCAAACAGATATTGATTTCTGAGTTACACGGAGAAGAACTAGTGTTATTTATTTTCTGATCAAAAGAAGTGGGAACTGACATACCGTTGACCAAGTAATTCTCTGTGCTGTGAAGTAACATTCAGCTGGCAGCCATGGCAGCAGCACCTATGCAGCACTGTCAGCTGCCCTAACCCAGAGTCAGTCTTGCAGCAACAGAAAGTAGGGAGGGATAGACCTCACTCCAGTGAAGTAAGCAGAGCTGGGAGAATCAATGACCAATGTGCCTTCCAGTGATAAGCAGTGAAGGCCTTCACTTTGCCTATAAAAGTGAGAAGCAGAATTGTTAGCAGAAGGGGAAGAAAGACAATGGTTCTGCTAATCTCTGCATGAGAAGGAACAGATGTATGGCCTTGGAGCAGAAAAGATATTGTGTTTGAAATGTTGGAGAGTCCAAGATGTAGAGTTTTCACAGGACTGCCAAGACGTCAAAGATAAAGATGAGGAAAATTTTGTGTTATCCAACATTCACATTCATTGTTACATACTGGAAATCAGTGATGACACAATAGCCTTGAAAAGGTCTCCAGTAGCAGGCAGTGTAAAAAAGTTAACTGAGCTGTCTTTCATTTCATAAATGCCAAGGTCTATCATACCATTCCTTAAGAGAGAATACTTGTTTTGAGTCCATGATCTAAAGCTTGGAGGAGATACTCAAAATCCATCAGTTGCAACAGTGAGAAAGGAGTCACTTTGCATGAGAAATCTAAAATGATTTTAGTGGAGTTTTGCAGAATACACCGAGCTGTTGTCTCTTACAGATCATTTAAGAGATGCCTGAACCCAGCATGAATCAAATATATTCACAGTTTTGTTGATATATAGTCTCATCTCCTTCTCTGCTTTTCTACTATATGCTTGATCTTTGTCTGCTACTCAGTCTGGTACTTTATTTGCTTTGTCTTTAGAGAAAACGGTCTGAGGACTCATTGTTTTATCCCTGGGGCAACATCAGAATGAAAGCGGGAGACATCATTGTTGAAAGATAGTAAAATGATGGAATGTAATGAGAAATACACTTAGGGAATGCCAGCTAATGCTCACAGCTTTCTCAAGATAGTTGTGTCATAGAGCATCTTGCATTTGTCACAACCAGTCATCCTGAAATCATTACGATACTTAACAAATGAAGAGTTTATTATCATGCCCACTTTATCATACACTCCATGAAGAATCAGAAAAAAAGTACAGCAAAGGCAAAAAAACCCCAAACTGAGTAAGATCAATAAAAAATTTAAAAAGTAAATAGGACTTTGGATAACCTGAGATGTTATTTCATACAAGTGTTACTCACTTGAGAGAACTAGAACTTGCTTCTAAAAAGGGTCTTTTGAAGCATATTGACCAAATATTAGCTTATATAGAAGTTTTATAGGTCCATTGTTACTACTTAGTTGTTCCCAAGTCATGTATCTACTCAGGGAAGCCAAACAGGTGCTGTCATCAGAAGATGTAATATGAAGGGATGCTGTGAGGTGGTAGCCTGGACCTAAAGGGAAAAGACTGAGCAGAGTCACACTCATTGTGTTCAGGACAGAACATCTTACATCTATGCAAAGATAACCAAGGAATACTTCAAATAATTTCTGAATTGGAAGCACCTTCAGAAACTAAGGGATGAAAGGAAAAGCATAGAGGTTTCAGTCCTGTGAAGGGCAGAGAAGGTTTCACCACCCTTTCAGTACAACACAGAAGTAGCTAGCTGACACAAGTAATACATTTTCTATAAAGTGCAAATACCAGTGACATTCCTGTGTTTTCTCCCTATTATTATTCAGAGCCACACTACCCATCAGCTGCAGCTTCCAGAGTCCAGCTGAGGCTCGGCACCATGAACTAATCTCACTGTAGCTTCAGGCATCATTTTAGCTAGCATCTCATTTTTTTTTAGCTTAGCTAAGACAGAATACTGTCTTCAGAATCTGTCTCTATTTTATGTGGGCAGGAACATGTAGGCAAACTTAGTCTCATGAAGAGCTACATGACTAAGTAAACACATTGAAGCACCTGCTGTTCTGGCAGCCCCTCCTGCGGGATGAAAAAGGAGAGGGGTTTGTTTCAGTCATACTTTGCAGTTCTGTAACATGATTAGAGGGATGCAAGAGAAGAAGGCAATCTGCAGGCTCCCCAAGACGGTCTGTGTAACCTCTCTTGCAATCAACATGTCCCTTCCCCACTCAACTGCTCAGACAGCTGCTTGATTGAGCTTATGTACCAATGCCTCACATTTTTACCACCGAGCTATGTAGCAGGCAATATGGCCATTTGCACAGTGTTGCAAATGAACACATGCAGTCACATTCCAGCTCCCTGAGACTTTTTTTCAGTAGCATGGCATACCTTCTTGGTTTTGTAGAACAACCGACTCCAAGAAAGTCTTCTCATTGCTAGCATAACTAGAGACACACTACACACTCAGCCACCTCTTTTGCTAAGCCACAAACATAATTCCACAGGCTGGCCTACCACCAGTGGTGGGTTTAATAACTTTTTTTCTTGGGAACACCGTAACAAACTCCTGCAGCTTTTGATTTCTTGCAGCTCTTTCTCAATGGCTGTTTTTGCAGTGTGCCCTGATAAACAGGTAGCATTTTTATAAGGACATAACGTGGCAGGCACTTTCCCACCACTCACTAGTTTGTCAAACAGTTTGGCAGCAATTCCATAGATGCTCTAGCTTTTTCATTCACTCTTTTTCCCCCCCTCTCTTTCTCCTTGAGTAATATCACTTTCTTTCACTAGCAGCTCATCCAGCATCAGTTGATACACAGGACTACAGTGTTTCCATTTTCAAGAATCTGTTGCTGTACGCAATAGGAATCCTTTCATCACACAGCATTCTCTTTAATCTTTGTCAGTCACTGATTCCAGTCCAGTGACCTTTTCACTTCCCTTTACAATGAGCCTGTTTACAATCATTAACCATTTCTTGCTTTCATCTAACTCGCCTTCTATATTTCCAATCTCTTCTCTTGCAAGGAGAGTGTCACATCACATCTCATTGTTGTGTTGCTACTTCTTTATTTGGACCTATTCTTGTGTCTTTTTTCTTTTCCTTTCACCCCTACACACTGGTATCTGTAGTTTCCAGATCCAGTGGGATCACTGGAAAATGTAGAATTTTGGCACTTCTCCCAGTGGAAGAAAGCACAAAGTTATGATAAGTGGAGCTCAGACTACATTGTGCCACCCCCTGCAGACTGTTGTTACAGTAGTTGATCCAATGAGATTCTTTCAAATTCTGTTGCAATAGTGTCTCAAACATACATGTTCAAAATGTAAGTGCTAAATACAACTGTGACTTCTTAATTTTCCATTCAGTCGTAAACTGTATGTTACACATTTTTATGTGGCAAAAAGGATATTTCTGATTGAAAAGCAGCTCAGCATGTTGTTCCTGTAATTAACACAGAGAAAACGCAAATCTTGGTTCAGAAATGCTTGAATGCCTTCAAACACAGGAATGTTCTGACAGCTGGGTATCCACTGGGAATTTTGGATAAGAAATAGATACAAATGGAGCCATTTTTCTTCAGGCTTTTGCTAATGAGGACAATGGATGAGTGAAGTGAGCAGCATATAACTCAGCCAAATGGTACACGCATCTTTTATTTATAAGTTTGCTTATTGGCAGCAGTAAAACTTGGAGGTAACATTGCCAGGTAACATATCCTACACAGTGGATATTAATCTATTAATCTATTGATCTATTATTCCTCTTCCAGAAGAGGCCAAACACTACATAAATTTGACTTGCTGCTCCACCACACTGATTTTTGCCATATTCAGACAGTTTGTCATGACATCCATTGATTTTGATGCCTCTTGGTGCATTTCAGTCTAAGAGAGCGATGAAAGATCAAAGACAAAAATCTAGAAGCTGGGAACTACCAGGTACTGGTTTACTGCAAAGTTAAAGGTGACATCTAAAGTATGTGTATGACTACACTACTTGTCCACTTAAATCTTTGTGTTAAACACTGACAGGGAAATTGTTTTGCCTGGAATTAGGATGCAAAGGTATCCCTGAAGTCTTTGTGCATTATATTATTCATTTATTTTTAACTGAGTGGCTGAGGTGGCTTTCTCAGCAGAATTGATCACTATCCCAGGGAGCTTATAAAAAATCTCCTTGTTTACATAAAACAGCATATGAATAATTCCACTGCTGAAAGCACCTCAGCTGTGTTTGAAAATAACTGCTTCTTCCTGACAGTAAATGTTCCTGGTTCATTCTAAATATACATGTGGTGATATTATGTATATGCCTGTATCTGAGCAAGAGCTTTACATTATCCCTTAGCTGGTGACTGCTTAACATTTGTATTGGAGAAAAAAGGGAAAAGGCTTTGAAGTTTGACCTTCAAAGTAATTTCAGATTGGCATTTGAGGCCTTTTTATTTTTTTTCCCCCTTACAAACAGCTTCTGATTTTGACCATAAAGTAATTTGAAATTTAAGGTTAGAATTTTAGTGTCTGGATGATGTATCTGGAAGCAAGATCAGGCAGTGTGCTGCCTAGATATCATAATTAAAAATCCACAATTAGTGCAAGATAGAGGTCATAAAAAATGGATTTCATTCTCTCTAAGTGTAGCTGTCTGAAAAATAGTATCTCTTCTGTGTTGGCTCACTTTCTTCAGCCAGTGGAAAATGATAACATCTTCAAAACACAATAAAAAACTTCAAACCTGAAGTAGATGCCTAATTGGTGCCGAGAAGCTAAATCAAATGTCAAAGTGCTCCAAAGCTTCATGATTGAGTTAGGTGAGATGGATTGCCATCTGGAGTTTCCTGCCCTGGTCCTTTGACTATGAAGCCTAGACAGCTACCTAAATCTACAGGTCAAATATCTGATGATTTTGCTTAAGTGTGATGAATCTCTACCAGAAATGATGGCTACGAAAACATTCCCCAAACTAGATCTGTTTTGTATTTTTGGCTTTCTGTGCTGATAACACTATTTAAGATCAAGAGGAGACTGAGGCATCCATCTGAGAGTAAATGCACCTGGTTCATGCACAAAGTACACAGAGGGATGTGAAGAATATGAAGCATCTTGCTTTGTATCACAAGCTTGCCAAAACCTTTGGAAATTTCATCCATAGCAACATCTGCTGGCATAGTGATGCACCAAGTTAGTTGTTTTCAACAACTACAAACCGTGGTTTAACCTTAGGTCTGGAGCTGGTTATAGCTTTGTGTTGCATAAACTGGAGTCTGTTTTTCTATTGAGGTTACAGTATATTCAAGCCCTTATATTTGTGTCGGCTTGCAGTTCCCTTCCATATTGAAACTACTCTGCTTCAGTTATTGTTGTGAGAATGAGTTAATCTCCATACATGCTGAATATGAAAACATACAAACACCTCACAATTGAGAGTGAAGCACTGTACTTCATATAATTCTATATTTAAGGCCTGTTAAAGTACTGTCATATCACAGACATAAATATGCTGAAAACTCTGTCAGTTGTGGCTGCAGCTACATCCTGAAGGCTATATTTTTTGCAGCAAATTCCTTCTGCAGAAGATTCTATGTTTTCCATAAATAGGTAAATAAATAAAACCCAGATGATACTACAGTTAATCCAAAGTGTAGATACAATTTTGTTCATAGCACATTTGGTCTGTCGGCAGGGTTCTAGAAGGATGCCCAGCCTTCCTTTGGTGAGAAGATACCAGAGACAATCTGAGATATGAAAGATTCTTTTTTGGGTTTACAAAGTGGGCCATGCAGTGTTGTGAGGAGACAAAAATATTCACTGCAGAAACTACAGCATCTGTGTAGAGCAAATAGTGTAAAATCAATTTTGGTTGGGCATCTTATGTTTTACAGCACCTCAGGAAAAGACAATGTGATTTGCCTGCACATGGACTGTTTTGTAGTGAAAACTGCAGACACACAGTTTCAGTTATCAGTCAGCTTACGTAGTTGCACACGCCTATACCTGCCAGACACAGCTGATCACATACCTGTAGGAATACAAGCTGTGACTCTAAAAATGTTTAAGTTTGTGCCTCATTTAAAGAGTGCTAATAGTACCACTGATACACGGTACTGTTAACGGAACAGAATTAAAGCAGGTGCTTAAAGGCCATAGATCAAAAAGGGATTTAAAAAACTTAAATCTTCACATGGAGATATACTAAAGAATTACATGTTCTGAGTGAATCTGCAGAAACATTCTAGAGCTGCCTGCCAGCGTTGCCTGCAGGGTCACAACAAACCCCACAGGGACAGTGAGCAACTTTTAATTAGAAATCTTCAACACAAAAGTACTACTATCGATCTGTCTCCTCAGGTTAATTATCATTAATTTTAAAATAAATTCTATTACTTGTCCAGCTCTCTGTAAATGCACTATTATGGTTTTGATTCTGGGGAGCTGAACTGTGTGTCAGCTTGTGCTTTACTGAAAGGTGTGGTACTAAAATAATTAGGTTGTTTTGGGTTTTTTTTTTTTTTCTGTTTTGGAAAGCTCTTTTTTTTTTTTTTCATAGTCTTCTCCTCTGCTGAGGTATTTCTTCCTTTTTTCTTTGCATGAGCAGCTTTTGGCATGAGGCCTGAATCCTGCCATAGTGGAGCTTCTCTTAAACACTTTACATTAGCAATTTCCTTCTTCACTGCTTCTCTACTATGAGACAAGCTTTAAGATTTTAAGATTTGAGATGTAGGGATCACATAATAGAGTTGAATAATAGCAGTTCCATTTCCTTTTACAAGAATTGATGTCTCTCTTGCCTTCAGAGAACCTTAGTCACCCAAATGCACCTAAACAAAACTAACAACAGAGAGAATAATAAAGTGACATCAGCCTTTTTAAATGTGGCTCTTAGGCATCTGTGTTTTTAGGGATATACGAACAAACAAGTTGATGCATTTGTATTCAAAGAGGATTTTTTCAGCCACAGCAGTTCAATAAGTTACTGGATTTCTTGCCCTTCTCTGTTGGGTAGGTGTCATCTGCTTTTCGCAATTCCACTTTACTAGGAGAAGGATGTAGAAGAGTAGTGGTGCCCTTCAGCTCTCCTGTTCTCTTCTGGTAATTCACCACAATTATGTCTTCTTGCCTTTTATTTAAATTTGAAGCATGGGGAAACTTTTTACGACTCCTAGTGACTGCTGGTTCAACCGACCCTTTCTGAGCCGGGCAACTGCTGTTGGAGGCCTGTCCTGAGGATTTGTGATTCAAATGGTTTCTTCTAGTCACGTTTTTTGCACCTGCACTGCTATAATATAAGATGACTGTACAGATAAAAGTTCTGTTTAGCCTGAAAGTCTGCCTTTGTTAGTAAGTACTGAAGGAAAGTGTATAAGATAAAGTTTCCCAGCTACCTGTAATCAGCAAGGTAAACAGTGTTTGACCTAGACAGGCGCAACTGGGCTATTATGACTATTTAATAACACCTGATGACTCTACTGTCCGTAAAGTTGTCTCTTTTTCACTCCATTCCAATGTGCAACCTGCATGCCCTTTCATCACAAGCTCCAGAATTCACTTACATCCTGACCTTCACTTGCCTTAAAAATACTACCCTCTCAGTTCACCGAGCAAGCATTTCTTCTTGTATTGCAAAAAGTGCAAAATCATTGTCTGCTTACCTTCTCACATAATTTTGTTCCTGTGCCATTGGTTTTATTAGCAGAGGAGTTAGTTTGTAGAGGCTTTCCTTATGTGGAAGCTGTAACAAAGTGGTGATCTTATCTTTCTCTGCAGCTTCCTATTTCTGATAAAGCCATTTGCAGACAGAGGGAGCAGACCTGTGCACAGTCAACAATGGTGACATAGTAACCCTTTGTGAGGGATGTACTCAGATTTTCTGACTTTTTTTTTTTTTTTTTACTATCTTAAGATCTTAAGATCTATTTGTCTACATAATTTTCACTGACTGTTAAGCTGAACTTTCCACATACCTTTTTCCTGAGTGGAAAGATAGTTTAGAAAGCATATTTAAACAAGAGTCTACCTTTAAATTTACTGACATTGAATTTAACTTTACATTTTATTGCTATTTTATATGCAAGCCACTTTGTAAATGAGATCCCTTTGCAAGTCTTCACTGCCATCTTCATTTTTTTTCCTGTCCTGAATAATTCTGTGTCATCATGGTGTGAAAATCTTGGGCACATCACTATAGTGATCCTTCCAGACCATCTGCAAATCTGTTCTGCACTAAAAATGCCTACACAGATCTCTCTGAGTGCCATGGCTAAATCCCTCCGTTGTGATAATTTTGAATGCATAGCAGGACCCAGCATCACAAAAGTCTCTTGTTCACTGCCCCCCATCCACTCCCACCTTCCTTAGGATGGCCGAGGCCCCAGTGAGATGGGAGGAAAAAAGATAACCAAGGCTGTTGTGGATTGAGACAAGGGCAAGGAGGCCTCACTGCCAATTATGGTTCCAGGCAAACAGACTTCAGTACTCAACTTAGAAAGTAAGGAAAGTTTATTCTACTACCTACAAGAAATAGAACAGAATAAAAGCAAAAAGGGAGTAGGATGATGAGAAAATTACAACCAGCACTTTAAGATCTCCTTCACTCATCCCTCCTTTCTTCCCGGGCCCAGCTCACTGCTCCTGGTATCTCTACCTCCTCCCCCCTCAGCTTGGCAGGGGAGCAGGGAATGGGGGATGTGGTCAGTCTCTCATAGATGGTCTCTGCTGCTTCTCTCTTCTGAGAGGAGGATGACTCCTGGCATTCTTCCCCTGCTCCAATAAAGGGTCCCTCCCATGGCACACAGTCCTTAACGAACCTCTCTGGGGTGGATTCTTCGCAACAGCTACATCTTCTGCTCAAAAATTCCTCCAGTGTGGGACTCCTCTGTGGCCAGCAGCATTCTGGGCACCTTTGGCTGCAACACCGCCTTCCCATGAATTCATGGCATCCTCTGGACACAGTCACTACCCCTGGCATGGGGTCCTCTCCGAACTGGTAACAAATCTCTGCCTCACCAGTCATCTCCACAGGATGCAGGGGAGTCTCTACTCCAGCACACATCTTCCTCTCTTCCCTCACTGACATTGGGGTCTGCATGGTTGCTTCTCTCTCTCTCTCCCAACTCCTTGCATCACCATCAGCTGGAAAAGAAGGAAGAACAGCAAGAAGGAACAGGAAGAAGCCTCCTCTTCTGGCTTCTTCTTCCTAAAAAGTGATTGTGGAGGCACCTAATTGACTCAGTCCCAGAAGTGGGTCTGACTCAGAGCTGAGGAGAGTTTTGAGCAACTTCTTATGAGAGCCACCATTACAGCCCCTTCCCCCTTACCAGAAACGGCTCCACACAAAATCATGACAAGTTTCTACCAATTTGTCCATGATGCGAAACAAATTTCCTTCATCCGTTTGACAACTACTTAAAAAAACTGGCATCACACTTAACATCTATGGAACTGAGACCAATGTACATTTTAAGTTATGAAATGGAGTTGACTCTTCAGCAGTTTCATACGAGAATTCCTTTAGGAGTTCTGAGAGAACATTATTTAGACCTGGATCCTGATTTGTCACAACTTATTTTTTAATTTCTTCAGAAATCTTTTATTCTAATATTTCTGTTTGAGATAGATAGACCATCATATTCTTCCCCTGTATAAAGCACTCTGGTTCCTGAGCTGCTCTCAGATCCTGCACCATGAACAGTAGTGGAAAAATTCATTAAACATTTTCAGTCTTATCTTCCATGAGCATTCCTTTTACATCTTGATCATATATCTACCTGACTAACTAGCTGGCAGGCTTTCTATTTCTGAGGTGTTTAAAAAGAGTTTTTTATGCCTTCAGCAAATTGCTCCTAGAAATATTTTGGGCTTCCTTGTGATTTTCTTTAAACTTACTAGTTTTAAACTTACTTGGATGAAAATTCTTTTTTATTCTTTTTACTTTAAAATCTTGCTTTGCCCTGTTGTTTACTATAACTGACTTGTGATTTTGTTCCTTTTAAAGTTTTTGATAGTTGTTACTGGCTTACTAAGAGCCTCTAGCATGACATCATAAAACAATTTCCACACGATGCTAATATTTTTACCCTTTTTCCTGTGTTTACATTCTCCCCTAGCTTTCTCTTTTTTTAGGTACTTCACTTTTTGAAGTCAAATACTCTTTATGATAATTCTTTCAACTCTTTTGCTGCTGTGTGCATAGTCACTGTGCATGTAAGGCAGGGCTATATTACAACCCACTTTAAAGCAGGCCACTGTTTGGGACTGAGTCAATAATGGCTTTTTCTCATGTGGCCTTTCCAAGCTGTTACGCTATGCACTCATAAGTGGGCAATGTCTACATTGTTTTCTAATAGCAGGTGCCTCTGACATCCTTCTGCACAACAATGGTCCCCCAGGACTTTGGAGAACCTCTAGGAAGGTTCTTAAAGCTCTTAACATCGCTCTGACCTGGCTTTATCATATACATTACATGATCCCATCCTGCCACTGTACTGAAAGGATTCTGATTAATTTATCCACCGGTATCTAGCAGCAGCAGGAGGGAAAGTCTGAAGTGCATGAAAATTCATAAGCAAAAATCTGTCCCCAGGGTATTTAGTCCAACGAGGAGAGAGTTCTCATCAAACATCACCATTTTTTCCCTTATGACTCTTCACTAAGAAGGAATATTTGGTGTTTATTTCTCTAGCTATGGCTGTGAACAAAGAACAGATCCTTCCAGTTAGTCTTCAAGAACACTGTGCTTTCAGGCTTTGTGTTTACTAAGAATGTCCCAAAGCTTTAGCTGCTCCAATTCCCGGCCCTTCTCAGGATACTTTGAAATCAGGCACTTAGCAGTTGGCCTTCAACTATCAGTTCTAGAGCTGGGCTTCATGTCATGGACAGGGGTATCTGCGGCCTGTGAAAGGACTGGGAAATTACAGGTACTCTGGGTGTTTGAATCACCTTGGCATGTCATCATGGAGGTGAGGCAACTCTGCCTCCAGCGGTTGTCCTGCATATAGTCCTTTCTTAATGAAAATTTCTGAGTCCTTTGAGGGACAGAAGAGGGAGAGCATCCCTTAAAATAGCATGGCAGTCAGATACCCCATGCAGTGAGAAACTCAGATGGCTTGTCAGAGCTGTAGATTTGGTGAAGAGGAATGCCATTTGTTTGGATTGAAAGAGGGAGAAATATAACATTACAGAGGGTTGGAAAGAGTATGTGGTTTTTAAGTTTTTTTTCCTTGAGCTTTATTTTAAAAGTTCTCTATAAGTGTTTACATGAATCAATGATTTGGTTCTAGTTTGGCTTTACTTTCCTTCTTATATAGATTTCAGCTATTGCAGAGTTCCAAAAGTTAACCCTTTTACCTTTGCTGTTCTCTCAACCATGCTTTCCAATGTATCTTTTATCTGAGCATGGTATGGGGGCTATTTCAGAGTATACTTTGGTCCCCCAGCCTAAAAGATTACATTTTCTCCCATTGACATTAATACTGTCATGGTTCACAGCTATCGTGTTCTCTTTGATGTATAAGAAACTGTTTAGACGCCATCAAAGGTCCAGCACACCTGCATGTGTATGCTGCTAGATTCCTTGTCCTCTAACTGATATCTTTGATGCAGAAAAAAAATATATGGGCATCCTATAGTTCAGAGAACGCATTTACTGGAGATGTGCACCCCTCTTCAGATGGATGCTGCCCTGCCATAGGTCTGTTTAGTAGCACAGGTGCTGCTGGCCCACAGCTGAGACTGGGCTGTTGTGATGCATCTGTGAGCATTGGTAGTGCTCTTCTATCTCACCAATTTCCTTCAATTTGTCACGTTTACCTGGGGCAGGAGCTTGATTACTATGGGTGCACCCCATCTGCTCAGAGGTGAGATAATTGTACAGATGATACCTTTAAATGAATCAAGTAGCTTCCTCTGTCCTTCTGGCCTCATTAGATAGTTTGCTCCAAGCTTCTACAAAGGAGATAGTTAATTAAGGGTAATTAACCTACTGTTGCAGTGCCCAGTACTCAAGTGAAAACCAAACTATCTATTTATAATTATTTCAGACCAGCTTTTTACTGGATCCAGAAAAAATTGTTAAATCTGTGGATGTAATTCAAGCTAGGAGTTTAATACCATGCTCAAAGATTTACTAAATTTTAGTCAGCAATGGCTGACTAAACCGATCAAGGTTTAAAACTCCATGTCTGCTTCACCTAAGTAGATGCTACCATTCTGACAATGCCCTGCCCTGTCTTAAATGGCTATGTAATGCCCCATTTAGACTAGTCGGTCACTAGAATCCAAATTTACTCAATACATTTTTTTTCTGCAGTGGTTGAAACTAGTCAGCTCAGAAAAGCAAGTTTTATTCTAAACAGTATATTCTCATTGCAGAATATGTACTACACTATATATCCGAATCTGGAAATATTAAAACTTGAAAAAAATAGCTTATCTGAGTTCTGATGTGTACATGGATGCCTATTTAGTTAGCATGTGCTTGACTAAGAAGAGTATCATCATTCATCTTGAGATTGTACTCCAGATCTGTAAAGATAAAATGAGTTCTGCAAGCCTCAATTTACCTGGGAAGCTGGAGTGATCATGGCCACCTTGGTAGATTTAAACACCATTGCTGTTTAAATCAGGCCTCTGTCAACATTTGGTAGTCTTCTTAAATCTATGTATGGATATAAAACCACGGACATATCTTATGTCCTCAAGAGGAAGATGAATCTTCTGAAAATATTCTACTTACAATTATGTTTTATGATCCTATTACCTTATGAGTGGTACACTACATAAGCTCAGCACCTTTGAAAATAGCATAATATATACTATCGACAGATGACATGAAACAACAGATTTGTCAGCATAGATCTGTAAGGAGTATAGACTGAAAAGTAAAAGATGGATCTGTCAGTAGGGTAAATGGTTGATTCTCCAAAACAGGAATCTCAATTTAAGGCCTGTTGTATAATGCTTGACTGGCACTGTGTGATCATCATAATTATCCAAGATTGATTTTGATCTTATTAGTAAATTATGCCATAGTAAACTGGAGATTATTTTCATACACATGTGATTTGTGTGTGTTGTGGTTTGGCCCAGCTAGCAAAGCACCATGACAGTCTCTCACTCGGTGCCCCCCATTCACCGCCATCCTCATTAGGATGGCAGAGGCCCAGCGAAATGGGAGGAAAAAGATAAGCAAGGTTGTTGTGGATTGAGACAAGGGCAGGGAGGGCTCACTGACAGTTATGGTTTCAGGCAAAACAGACTCCAGTACTTGACTTAGAGAAGAAAGCAGTTTCTACTACCTACAAGAAGCAGAACGGTATAAAAGCAAAAAGGGAGTAGGATGATGAGAAAATTACAACCAGCAGTTTAAGATCTCCCTCCCCCATCCCTCCTTTCTTCCCGGGCCCAACTCACTGCTCCCGATATCTCTACCTCCTCCCTCCTCAACGGCTCGGGGTGGGGGGCAGGGAATGGGGGATGTGGTCAGTCTCTCACAGGTGGGCTCTGCTGCTTCTGTCTTCTCAGAGGAGGACAACTCCTGACATTCTTCCCCTGCTCCGATAAAGTGTCCCTCCCACCAGACACAGTCCTTAATGAACATCTCTGGCGTGGATTCTTCCCCACAGTTGCATCTTCTGCAGATAGAGGGTCACTCCTGCAGGACACAGCCTCTTCTGGGCATAAGTTTATGAGCTTTGTCGTGGGTTCCTCCCCACAGTTACAGCTTCTGTGAATATCAGGTCCCTTCCACAGGGGATATGGCCTCTTCTGGCCATAGTTTCTGCCCCTGGCTCAGGGTCTTTAATGAAGAGGATCACTGCCCCTGCCTCGGGGTCTGTAACAAAGTGATTAGGTCCCTCCCATGGGCCTCCTCTGGCCATAGTCACTGCTCCTAGCATGGGGTCTTTAATGAAATGAGTCACTGCCCCTGATACAGAGTCAGTATCAAAATAAGTCTCTGCCCTTGAAGCAGCATCTTTAACAAAATGCAAACTAATCTCAGCTTCACCAGTCCTCTCTACAGAATGCAAGAAAGTCTCTGCTCCAGCATACCCCCTCCTCTCTTTCCTCACTGACCTTGGAGTCCACATGGTTGTTTCTCTCACTTTTCCTACTCCTTGCACCACCAGCAGCCAGAGAAGAAGAAAGGACAGAAGGAGGAAGAAACAGGAAGAAGCCTTCTCTTCTGGCTTCTTAAGAAGTGATCGTGGAGGCACCTAATTGGCTCAACCCCAGAAGTGGGTCTGGCTCAGAGTTGGGGAGAGTTTTGAGCAACTTCTTACAGGAGCCATCTTTACAGCCCCTTCCCCCTTACCAGAAAAGGCTGTCACATCAAACTGTGACAGTGGGTTTCGTGGATTTTCAGATTCATGGAAAACAAGTTACTCAATTCCCCTTGCTCTAATTTTTTATGTGCTCCAAATGTTTTTGCCATCACTGCAAGTCTTACGTAGCTAAGCCTGGCAATTTCACAGTAGCATGTCATGTGAGCCATCCTGGGAAACTGGATGATCTCATCCATGAGAGAGAGTTCACAGCCCCAGTCCAAGTGGGAGTTGTTTTGCAGCTATTGCCGGTGTCACTGACATTGCTGCTGACATTGCTTTGCCTTGCACATTTTTCCTTCTTGAGGATATACCTTTCCTATTTAAACAGGTTATGCCCTCTAGGATATGTGAAATGGATCAATTTTGTTTCTGGGTGATGTATATCTTTTAACTTCTAGTTTTAAGAAGTCTGCTTATCTGTTGGTGGAAAGTGCTTACCACCAAGATATATTATGTGTGTATGCAAGGTGATGTTCTTGCAGCAATGTGGAAGGGCTCTGCTCAGGAACCCTGATCCCATTGCTGTGAGTGTGACATGTGATAGGAGGCTATGTGATAACATAGCCTCAGATTGCAGCAAAGGAAATCCTGGTAGGCTTAGGAAGACAATATTCACAGTGAGAGTGGTTGGGTACTGCAATGGGTGACCTCATGTTGTGATGCCTGCACGTGGTGATGCACTTGGTTACACTGTGAAATAAGAACAGTGGTTTAAACCAAAAAGTGTAGCCTTGGTGCAAAATTATGTGCTGTAGACATAGGTCAATGCTAAATCTCTTTGACATGGCCTATTGCAAAGCCTCTCTGGGAGTCTTTCTGCATACTACGTTGAGGACCATCCCTTGAGTAACACTGAAACATTAACATCAGGTGTCATGAGTGCAACTCTGTACCAGCAAAAGGCGACATTTTGTTGTGGCAGAAGCAGAAGGTTGCTCAATATATAGCATGAAATACTCTCTTCGTGTTCTTAGTTTGTTATCTTAACTTTAGGGACTGCTGCATGCATAGCTGGCTGCAGATGCTTGGCGAATGTGTTTAATGTTGGCTATATTCTGCAGTATTATGCTAAGCCACAAGGTGTCACTGGAAGATTGTGATAATTCAGTATAATTAAGGCCCCCCCCCCCCCCCCCCCCCCCAATCTTTGCCAGAGAAAGAAAGAATTTTTACATTAAATGATGTAAACTATGGGAATTGGTTATTTCGATTTATTCTGATTTTTGGCTTAATTTCCCAGCAATTTTTAATAAAGTTTTCTCAAGAGTAAAATGGAACTGTATCCGTGTGCAGTGTAGCTCTTGCAACAGTACACCAAAGTAACTCGACGAATCAACATCCCTTTGTTTTTAAACATGTATTCATTAATACTGGTGATACTGACAGTTGCCTTTCGTTTTGTAGCCAAGTAGTCATACCTCAGCAGCAACTGCATGCAAAAGTAGGAATTTTCATTTCCTCTGTAACTTCTTTGACATGATGCTTGAAGCTTTCTCTTCCCTTGCAAAATTACTTATTCCGGGTTTTCATTAAAGGTAAAAATCTTCCAAGATTGGACCATTTCTAACAAATATTTCACAATATTCTGATCCAAAATGTCTCACTTGCTTTAATACCAAATCTAGGCTTGGGTAAGCAAAACCACCTAATTATTGTATTGCTGTTACAGGTGCAATTTGCCACATTTTCACACGGTTTTACAAAGTATATACATCTTTCCATATTGTCATATTTCTTTTTTTATCCTCTAAATACTGAAAATATTTAAGCTGGTTTGTAGTTGAGTAAAGAAATGAGATGCTGTCCATTTGAGTGGGCTGATGTGTGACTCAAGATTGTCCTTTACACCTATAACTAAGAAAATTCCCTTCAGATAATAAAAAGTAGACTCTGGGCCTTTTTAGTAGTTTTTATTGTAGTTGCAATGTAAAATACCAAACCTGAAGTGCAAACAGCCCTGAATTATTTTAAAGATATTCCTTGCTGGCCTTAATACCTAGCCACATGAACCCATTTACTCGATGAGGGACTTAGACAAAACCTGTCTTTAACAATTCTCGTCATTGCAAGAGATATCCAAATGAGACTTCTCACAGAGACTCAACTCCACCTCGTTTGAAAGAAGTCTCAAATTTTTCATTTATCTGAAGAGTAACAGATTGGCTGCCTAAATTTATAGGTCTAAAATATGAAGGGCAAAGTTATTTCTTTTTCCTGATAGCTCATTTTGCCTTGCAAGAAAAACAATACAAAGTTATGTCACCATGAAAGGTAAAATATCTGTTTTCTCTCAGATTCTGTTACTCACTGAACTCCTAGCAAAATCAGTGTGATAGGTAGCTTACAAACCCACCATGAGGTAAAAGCAGTCTGAAAAGGTGCAGAGCTCCACATGTCACACTGAAGACTCACCCGGGAGCCAATTTCTTCTTAGCTACAGCCAGTGGCAACAGTATTTGACATGAAGAGTCCAATGCCTGAGTTCACCTCTCAGGCTGTTCTCAGAGAATTTATCCCTTTATCAGCTACTTTATTGAAAGAGAATAAGCTTCCTTTTGGACAGTAGGAATTCCAGTCATTTGCTATTTGTGCTTCCCTTCCTGATGTCATAAGAGCTCCGAGGCTCTTTATTGTAGTGTGTAAAAGCTGTAGCCCCAGCCTGGCTCCCTGTGAACAGGTGCACATGGAGCAGAAGACACAGCACCACTACTTACTGGCCATGCTCTAACATGCTTGGCACAAACTCCAAAGGATGGAGGAGTGTGTGGAAGGAGGTGCCCTCAGAGCCTTTGGTGCTACTGCTCCAGCCCCAAGGAGAGACCAGCTGGTGGTGCAGCCTGCTATCCTGCCCTACCTGACCTCTGCTGTGGCAGCTCTGTAGAGTGTCAAGTGAATTCTGTCTGTGGCACTCTAGGCCCAGCACTGCTGTTGAGCATATACAACCAATAGAGTATGAATGAGAAAAAATAGCAGAGGGAAAGACACTAGGAGATCTCCTTTCAGAGACAGTAACACTGTGTCAGAGAGTTTATTCTTCCTTACAGTGCAGAGCAGTTAACTATGCTGCTTCAGAAATGTGGCTACCTGGCATCATTTTGGTACAGTGAAACAGAGTCACTGACAGAACCCAGCCAGGCCTTTGGGGAGAAGCTTTGCCGTTCTTCTTCATTCTCTGTGGAGTGGCCTTCTGCCCTGAATGCTCAGGATTTGTGCCGCTGTCTGGCCCAAGCCTTGAAGAGCGAGGCACTTCCAGGAACCCAAGAGCAGCTGCTTTGACGATATCCTGCTCTGCGAGCATCTCTCCTTCCTTTGGTCCTGCAGGCAGTCCAAGAAGCCTTCAGGGACTTCTCTGCTTTCTTCCTTGCTGTCACACAGACATCTGGCTTTGCAGACTCTCTCCCACAACAATTCCTACTTCAACACAATTTAACTCTCATATTTTAACTCTTTTGTATAAAGCCTTCCCAGATGACATTATATACATTGTGTTATTTTGCAATTAAAAACCATAAACATACACATAGGGGTTTTAATAAAACTTTTTTTTTTAATCAAATTTTATTATTTCAACAAGTGTTGCTGTCAGCTAACAATCCCTAGAGTGCCATCTTGAAGTATTCCAATAATTGGATTTTAATTAAGAAATTCACTTAGTTCTACACTATTTTTGAAATCCAATTATGTCTTCAGGAAACTCACCCAAGTTCTGATATTTTCTGGGCAATGTAAAGACTCAGTTCAGACTCCTTCAGTTACTTTAGGGTATTGATTTTTTTCTTTTCTTGTGGGTATTATTAAAACCCTACTATTTTCTGTACTTCCACTGTAGAAAATTGTCAAGATCTAATGGATAAAATAAATGTGGAATGCAAATACAAATGTCTATTATAGACACTATGGTAGAAAAGACACTTCCTCTGCAAAGAAGGTTAGTAAGCTTTTTACTTATTATATTCGTAATTTTGAGATTCCCCTCTCCACCCTCCTTGGATGTAAAGGCGTCATTAATGAGAAAGCCCTGCAGATAAACTTGACTGTAAATTTTAGTCATACAGACAATTTATGTCTCACATCATCTCAAGTATTTTGGGAAAAATTCTGAGTATATATATACACACTGTCACCTGGAATAAGTCTAGTGAAGTCTGTAGGGTTGCTTGTATTTATATCACAGAAGCATTGAGTGACACAGACACTGCTGTTTGTATGTTACCTTTTAGTCTTCTTTGATTCTAAACGTCACATCTCACTCCAATATTATGTGTGTCTTCATGATGTAGCAACAGGAGAAATAATTCAGAACACCATGAATCCAAGACATTTCTCTTGAAGTTATTGGAGTATTCATGTATTTTTTCTGTATGGAATACAGAGTAACATCACTTTGTGGTATGTCTTTGACTGTAACTAGGTAGAAATCCATGTAGTAAAAAATAAAAGTCAGATGGACATATTTTGTATTTAGAAATATGAATGGTACATACAGTGACCTTGAAAGAATGGAAATAAAATGTGACAAGGAACTCTGTTTATAGTATTTATACTAACCATAAAAATACTCTCTTCAAACATGAACATTGCCTTGAAACAAAAGAAATCTATATAAAATGTGAAGAGGGGAAAGGATAAGAAGAGAAGATCTGATGAATTAATGGTTGGCAATGTGAAGAACATTTCAGCAGGATTATTTACATGAGTGATGTGAGGCATCTGGCCTGTACACTATATAGTACAAATATAGAAAAGCTGTGGAGGCCATAATCTGTCACTGTAGTGCATATGCAACTCCAGTTGAATTCAATAGTACTTCAACATGCATATAGATGAGATGATTTTTCCTTATAGTACAGGCTGATTTTTTTGTTTCAAGACAGCTTTTGTTAACATTTTAATATATCCTTTACAGAAATGAGGCAAAACATCAGTGGACTTTATCAGAGACAAAATTACCAACCAAGGCATTGTCTGCAACCACGAAACACTGAGAAAAAAATCTGGTTAAGAGCAGACTGAAAAATGTTGTTTAAGCTGCATTAGTTTTTCATCTTCTTAGACTTGCTTCAGTCCTTTGTACTCTGGGCCACTTTTACCTTCTTTGCTTTACATTTTTTTTTCCAAGCTATATTTCCAAAATAAGAAAGATGATCTATATGAGTAGTATTGCATGGGATTCAATGCTGTTTACTGTTTTTATACTGTCTGTGTTTAGAAATGTTAGTTATGTTGTGCAGTAAGTTTAGCTGGGTCATTGGATACTTATCGTTACAGTATTGTATTTTCTTCTAGTGCCTCAAGCAATTAAACCATGTGCCCAATCTTCCATTGGAATCTGTAGCAATTATTAATCACTTGCCATTGTCTTTGGATTTTCTGCTTGTGACCCTTTCAGATCTGTAAGCCAGGAAGCTATCTTTGCAGTAATAGGGAAGATGTCTAAAGGTCAGAATGTCTTTCAAAGCTTTAAAAATAGTCCAATTGCATTCTGAAGTTTAATTTGTCTTTTTTAAAAGTCTGTTAGTAAACTCAGAATTTGTGATTCTTCAGATTCTTGATAGCTGACACTGCCTTGCTGGAGACCTTGTTGCTAAGATTGCAAACAGCTTCCAAATGGTTGAAATTAAAATTCACTTTCAAAAATCTAATATTCCACTTAAGCTGCTATACCAATATTACAGAAACAGATAAAAGTCAAAAGACTGTGTCTGAAAATCCTAAATGTCAGATTTTCATAAGCATTGCATTCCCTTTGAAAAAGTAGCACATGTTCACAGCTGGAATACTTTGGAGACTGATTTTCTTTTTTCTTTTCTTTTCTTAGACAAAAAAGATCAATCCAAGCTCCCATATGCTTTTGACTCCTTTCTTCTAGAGTTATAATGGAGGCAAGGAGCAATCTGAAGAGCATTTCTGAAGGAAGGCTCAAATCCACTGGAGCTGAAGCGTTTGTGCCAGTGGCCTTTGGCTAAGGAAGTCAGCTGAAGAGTGAAGAAACCCGTAGTGAAGCCAATGGGATCCATAACAATTTGATGGAAAATAGATTTGTCCATCCTTAAGAACTTTGCCTCAAGAGCCTGCAGACAACTCAAATACATACCATACAGATCGGACTGTTTATAGAAGACCTTGCTGAATTTACAGGGGGAAAAAATTTTAGTGAACTGAAGTAAACAGGAGCCATGCTTGTGGTTCCAACAGAGGCAGGAGTTCCTCCACAGTGGTCCCCTAAATGAGATGTAAGGATCCGGATGAGAAAGACTGGGATGACCTTCTGTTTGACCAGCTGAAGGTGTAATTCTTCAAGGACTACTTTCTTATCACTTCCAATATGAAGACATTAGTAATCAGACCTTGGAGAAAGCTGAATCAAGTTACAGTCAGTACAGTTAAATGATTCCTTCTTGAAGAGGAGATCATTCCTTCTTGAAGAAATTATGTCTTCCTCGATAACATGATTCACTGAAATCTGGAAAACCGTGCATTTGCTTTTCCTGTTCCATATTAACCTGACAATCTCATACCTAAGGTAAGAGTAACCATGATGGCTCTAAATATGTAACAGCAACTTATTGCAAAGATCAGCAGTATGCTCCATGCAGCTTATGGTGTTTGTTTGCTATGAAGGGAGAAATATTTCTCTCTCTCTCTCTTATCTTTATGAAGTGTGTACAAAGCCCCTCACTTACGGGAAAGAAAGAGTGGAATTGATAGGAAGGAGCAAGTTGAAAGGGAGAAGTCAGGTGTGATTTTTTTGTTACCCATTTGAAACAAGAAGTCCCTAGGCAGCTTTAGCCAGCACCGTAATGCAGAGGCTGTCTGGAGAGGCAGGATGACAGCATGATTCCTTGCAGGCTGCACACTTCTGTTCAAAACTGTGACGTGAGCACCCCACATGTCTAGCAGAATAATGGTGCTGAAAACATATGGAAGTGTCCATCTTCCAGGTGTTTGGAGCAGAAATGGCCATGGGGGAGGCTCTGGTGCAGCTTTTTCAAAGACTACTCATTACCTTCCCCCTCCTTTTTCTGCTCCCCTTTATTACAGTGTTCCACACTCACACAGCCAAATTAAAGGAGTATTTTTAGATTTTCATGCTGAAGCCTCAGATTGTGGATGTGTTCAGAGGAAAGGAAGGATTTGGCAAGAAAACTTAAGTCCTCTGTGTCTTTTGTTTTCTACTCTGTATAGCACGCTGTTTTGCTTCTTGGTTCCCCTTTGGGAGGTGACAAATCTGAGTTTTGCTGTTGAGGCTGGGTATCTGGTAGAGCTACCCTATATTGTTGGTATCCTCCCCTTCACCCTGTCCCAATGTCATACTTGTAATGATATGGTTTGTGGGATGGAAAAGGGAAAAATAATTCCACATGACTCCTTGTAAGGAAGAAAGTAAACAAGGTCGATGAGACCTTTTCTTTAGCATGACAACTGGTGGAATTAGCCACAGCACCGGGCAGGAATGAGCTTTCCAGCTTCACTCCGAGGGGCTGTGCAGCTACAGGTTCCTGCTTGCAGGGGAGAACAAACGGTTTAATCCCAGAGTTTGGCTCCTGCAGCTGTTCCCCAGCTTTGCTTCAAGATCCCGTCGCCTCAGTGCCTGGTTGGTGGGCACCTGCTGCCTTCACCGGCTAAGCAGTACTGCCGTTCCACGGGACACCCCTGAGGGAGGTGGAAAAACTAAAATGAAAGAAAGATGGAAGAAGTGCTCTCCCAGGCTCCTTCCAGGCGCTGGGCAGACAGCTGGCTCCCGCGGGCTGGCGGAGAGCGAAAGGGGCTTTGCCCCGGGCGGCAGAAAGGGCGGCCAAGCAGGCAGTGTGGACAGTGGCCGCATCCCAGCAGAGGTGGGCAGCAGCGCGGGCAGCCCGGGTAAGACAGGTAGCAAGGCAAGCAGCCCGGGTAAGGCAGGTAGCAAGGCAAACAGCCCGGGTAAAGGCAGGCAGCAAGGCAAGCAGCCCGGGCAGGGCAGGTAGCACAGACAGGGCAGACAGAATGGTCAAAACAGGCAGCGCAGACATCCCGGGCAGGGCAGGCTGCACAGACAGGGCAAGCAACAAGGCAGGTAGGGCGAGCAGCGAAAGGCAGCTCTGATTCATCATCCCCGTTCAGAGGAGACGATGGGACGCCGCTAAACTCCCCTTTCTCCCTCCTCCCTTCCCCCCTCGCCAAGCAAGCCCCCCCCCCCCTCCCCCCTCCACTGCTCTTTCTCTCTCCCTAAGCAGTGAGGCTCGGACAGTTCTCAGCTCCAGCGCTTTATTTTAAGATGATCAGCCAAGGTCTTTGCAGATAGATTTTTATCTGAAGTTAAATAGCAGGCACTCGCCGCTCCCTCTCCAATAAGTCATTTTTAATAGAGACAAATCGCCCTGGACGCCCCGGAGCGCCGGTGCCGCCGCTCCTGCCCGCGCCCCCCGCCGAAGGCGAGTGGGCAGCCCGGGCAGCTCCCTCCTCCCGTAAGTGTCCTGCTCGGTGGAGCCGGAGCGCGGCCGTGTACGGAGAAGGGGAGGAGAGGGTGGGGAGAGCCTGCCAGCCGCCTTGCCAGTGCCTGCGCCGGATGCACAGCGGCCGCGGGACACCTCTGCGCGGAGCGCGGCGAGGAGACGAGCAGGGGCGGCAGGCTGCCTCGCGGCGCTCGGCCCCTCTAGGCTCGCCCATGGAGCGCCCCGCGGAGCCCCGGCCGCCGTCGGACCCCCCACGCCGTACGTATCCCCGCCGCGGCCCCCCCGCGCTGGCGGGGCTGTCCGTGGGGCGCGGGGGCGGAGGAGGGCTGGGGCCGGGGATGGGGATCCGAGTCCGTCGGGGCGCCCTGGGGCGCGGTCCCGGCCCGGGGCATGGCACGGCGCACCAAGCAGCGCCGGAGGGAGGTGGGCACTTGCGGAGGTACGCGGTGTCTGTTCGGGTGTCCCGGAGGCGAAGCGCTTGGCCTCGGCTTTAGGCGCACCCGGAGCCCCGATCCCAGCGTCTCCTGCCCCTTCTCCGCGCTCTGGTGCCGCTCCCCTCTTCGGAGCTCTGCTGGGGCTCCGCGGGAGGGCGCGCAGGCAGGCAGAGCAGGGCTGGCGGAGGAACCCCCGGGCCGTCCCAACCCACACCACGGGGCTCTTCCCGCCTAGTGAAAGGACTGAGCGCCCGGAGCGCTGTCTACAGGCGCTCTGCGGCCAGCCCGGACCGTGCGATCACTTTGCTCTGACGCTGGATTAACTCGATTTTAATCGTTTTTTGTTTCCTCCACCCCCATCCACACACTCCATCTCCTCCTTCTTTTCCGCCCCCCCCCCCCCACTTCGTCTTCCCTACACACCTCTCTTCCCCCCATGTTTCAAGCCTAACCTTGCCTGTGGTCATGGGGTCTATAATTTCATTTTTGTCTAGGCTGGTGAGAGCTCTGTAAAGTGGATGTCAGGTGGATCTATGTTCTGGAAGGAACAAAGAGGCAGCGAAGGCAGCGCAGGGGAAGTTTGAGCGGCGAGGATGCAGGCTGTGTACTGGTACGTCGTCCTTCTGCTGCAGCCCACCCTCTACCTGGTGAGTGCTCCCGACCCCTCACACGGGCCGGGGATGGGGGAGCTCGGCGGGGAGGAGGGCACCAGCCTGGCGCAGAACGAACGAACTCATGGCAACTATCGGCGCCCCGCGACCTGCCTTGCCCCATCCTCCCGGGGTCGGGCCGAGGCCGGGGCGGCCAAGTGCGGGGCCCAGCCGGCAGGTCTCGGCGGGGCGTGTCGGGGAAGCAGACCGGTAACTTCTCCGAGGGGAAGGGGTGCGCCGCCGGGCGAGAGTAGGGTCGGGGACTCTCGGGACGCGTCCCCTGATGCCTACGGCGGCACTGGAGCGCTGCCGCGAGACTGCCCTCCCAGTTGCGGGCTGAAAGCAACTTCTTGCCCGCGGCTCCCTCCGGGGGATGAGAGTCCCTCCGGAAGGGACATCCCCCCACTCCTCTTCTCCCTCAGTCTGCCAGTACGGGCGGCGCGGTACAGGCGTGGGGGCACACGGCACAGTATTTTGCCACGTGAAGTGTCATTGACTTTCGTAGCAATTCTTCTTTAAGATTACCGAGGGAACGCGAGTAAACAGCAGCGTTATCTCCTTTAACACACACTTTATTCCCTCTACGATCGCAGGGAACAAAAACAAGGCAGGCTGCTCCTTTGCAGCCCGTACCCTGCCTCGCTTGCCGTGCGTTAAGCAGGCAAACGCTTGGCAGGAGCTCGTCCTCGCCGCGGCGGGGGAGGCAAAAGCTTCTTTTCCGGGAGGGCTGCGAGAGAAGCACCCGTGCGCCGCTACCGGAGGAGGCTCCGGCTCCGCGGCCAGCGGGCGCTGCCTCTGAGCTGCCGCTCCCTGCACTGGCGCGGGCGCGCCGCCTGGGGGCGCTGCGGGGCAGTGCGGCGCGCGGGGCACCGCCAGTCCCGCGCGGGCCCGGGCCCGGGCCGGTGCGGAGGGTATCAAGCCGGGCCCCGCGCTCCTTCCGCGGCCGCGCAGCGCCAGCACTCGCGCCCGTCCCGACCCGCGCCGCGCCCGCCCGGGGACCCCTGCCCTTCGTCTGCCGCGGGCGTCTCTGCTCCCCATGAAGTTTATAGCCGCGTGGGGAGGGAGATGGGGGCGGGCAACGGGTATTGGGGGTGGGGGAAGCGGGGAGAAAAGTGCTTGGAAAATAATCTATCAAAAAGCCAGAGCGAGATCGATACGTCGTGTTAAATTTTAAATGTGTTTGCTGGCAGTTAAACTGCTCTCGACTCATTACAACAACAGTGCTGGATTTATTCTAATGCGCTGCAGTCTGAACAACAAGCGCATTAATTCTCCTTTAATTGTAAACTGGGAGCATTTGAAAACCATTCAGTGTGCAAATTATGCTGATTCAATTACCGTTTAGTTACAGACTTCATTACCTGAATGCCTTTTTTTTTTTTTTCCCGAAGGCTTGGCATTGCAGAGTAAAGGAGACAATTTCCCAGTTTCCTTCAAAACAATGAAAATATGATACAAAACACCCCCCTCCAGCCAAATATTGCAAATAAAAGAGGAACTAGTGGGAGGGGATGGACTCTTCTGCCAGGTTGTGTGTTCTGCTAAAACACCTGGGGGGTAACCAAAGGATATCCCTGTCTAACCTGGTTCTTCTTTATGAGTCGTTTATACCAATGTCTCCCTATTCTCTTATTTTGGGAGTGACTCTGAAAGTTTGCATTAGGTCCTCATGTGATAATAAACTGTCTATTAACATTGAAGGGTGAAGTTTTGATTAAAGCTTTAATGCAGTGCCACAAACCAGGAAGGTGCAGCACTTCGTTGTGTCTATGTGTGTGCGTTGCCCTCTGTGAGCTAGAGCAGTTGCACTTAGGAATTGAATTTTCAGTGCCTAACCTGTTAGGAAGGGTAAATGAAATGGCAGCACAACCAGCTTCCTAACAAAGTTTCCAAAAAAAATTCTTTTTAAGAGGGGTTAAAAATACAGGGGAGAATGAAGATAGCAGGTTTCCCCTGTACCTGAGCCAGGCAGGATTCAGTGACAATGAAGAGCCGCAGCCAGGCTGGGCTGCCTCCGAGTTACTCTTTTACTGACACTCTCTGGCTTGTAATTTCTCTTCACCCAGCAAACCACTGCTCTTCCCCCCTACCCCTCTGTCTCATCGTTAAACCTCTCTCTAATGAAGTCTTGGGGAAAAAAAAGTGTTTCTGCTTTTCTCTCCCTTCTTAATAGAGCTATATGCCATCCAGCCTTATTGCCTGAAATTTATAGAGGTCACGGCCGACCAGAACGAGTAAGAATTTTGCTGGGTTGGAAATGGTCTGCCGTATTATGTTTATTGATAGGAACATTAGTTAGCCTCTGTGCGACATGCATTTTCTCCCGGTTTTGAGCTGAGCAGTGTATTGAAAATGTTGTATTTGATTTGCAGTGGAAGTGCATTTCCTTTGGCCTAAACAGATAACTTAGTACTTATTTGGTAGAATTGGGAGTTTGCCTTTAAAGACTTACAGGTATTTTCTTTCTTTACATTTAGAGAGCTGCAGGAAGTGTTGAAACAGCTACACATGGTATTATTTACCACGATACTCCATCTCTGTTCTTTCAAAAACATCTTAGTCTTATTCTAATGGATAATGTTTTTTTAACTAACAGAGCTGTGCCGAGATCAAAATCGTCATTAAGGAAGCAAGCAAATATTAAGAAAAAACCACCCGGAGATCGTGGCCTCTTTTAGGTTTGCGATCTGTTTATAAGGACACCGCGGTTTTACACCGTTCCCTTAATGGAGTCCTCCTCGTTTAATTCCTGCCTAATTCCCGGTGAAATTCCAGTGTGACACCACAGGACAATAAAACGCCAGGCTTTTTGTTTCAATTTCTCTTTTTTTTAATCTCCCTCCTCTTGGATGGAAGCAACATACTGTAGAAGCGACAACAAAACGCACGGGCTGCTGGCAAAGACGGCAAGGATCCCAGCTAGCTACTTCTCACTGGGACAGGTCAAGCACGGCCCAAAAGGAGGGGGCAGATGGTTTCTGTGCCGGCTACCGAGGAGCCCCCGGTGCCGGTGCGGGCGCGGACCGGCCGCCGCTGCACGGCAGTTCCCCGCCCGCCGCCCGCGCACCCCTCCGCACCCTTCCGTAAAGCCGGGGTACCAGGCGGCAAAATGCCTTGCGGATTGTGGAATTTTACCCCCACATCATGGTTATAGGCTCTGTTTTCACATGCTCTAGAAGGAACTTCCCGCCTGGTACAAGCAAGGATTTGCTGGGACCACCCTGGTTCGAAGAGACTTCGCCTCACTGCTTAGGTACTCCTTACCCGGAGTAGCCGGTACGGAACTAAAACCAGTCGCAGTTTTGCCTTGCATGCTACTAGGATAAGGATCTTTTGCCCCATCCACCCCCCGCGCCCCCCCCCCCCCTTGTCATCTTTTCCCAGCAAAGTGTTTCCTTCACCGAGGGGTTTGTAAATTAGGATATATGCACCAGAGATGACTGCCAGAGCGTTTTACTCCATGCAGAATTTAGGCAGCACAGGAGCGAATGGAGTGGTGATTTTTCACCCCCTATGAGGGCTGTGAGCAGGTTGTTTCGCGACGGGAGCTTCTCTGCGCGGTGCCTTGTCAAGAGAACTAGAGCTGCGGGGCTCCGGGGCACCGCGTTTCACAGGGAGATGGCTTTGGCAGAGGGTCCTGGAAACAGCCCGCTAACCTCCTCCCCGGGCCGGGCTAGGATCTTAAGGTCTGTTCCACACCGTCACCGTAGTCTGGAGGCCTTCTGACAGCCGAGGGGAGCTTTCCTGCAAAAATGTTGTGAATAATAGAGGTTTAAAATTGTCCTCTGCGGTGGCACACTTGGTACGGTATTTGCTGAGGGGCTAGACAGGGAGTTGGTGGCTCTAGAATTTGTGTACTTTTAATTTCGCGCTATGTCGCACTGTTTGCGGTCAATTCACCCCAGTTAATGAAAGCTACGAAGAATGTGAAGAGGTGTCACACGCCAGCGAAGATAAGTTGATTCTTTTTTTCTTTTTTTTTTTTTAAAGGTAGTTGCTAATCGTGTCCTACTTTGTGGTGGGAGGGAAAAAAAAGCCCCACAACCCTCTTTAGGCAGCAAAGATAAAAGAAAAGAAAACAAACAAGCAAATAAACAAGCAATAATCACCACTCACAGTAGTTTGTCAGAGGCACTTGATACTGAAAGCATTCGGGTATTGCTTCTCTCCCCCATAAGCGTTTCTTACAATGTCCAATTTTACGTCGAAGGCGGGGAGGGGAGGGAGAGGGCTTGGCGGGTAGGGAGAGAAGTGGCTTTTTGTGTGAGGGAGCATACATAGCCTTGAGACAATCACACACTCTCCTTCTAAAGGAGTTTGAGAGATGCTTTCGCTGCGATGTAGGGGGATTAATTACCCTTTCGGAAGGTAAGGAATGGAAACAGCACCTGGTCTCTGTTCTCGTGGAGGCAAAACAAACTTACTTGCTCTCTATTTTTTTTTTTTTTTTTTACGTTAAGCGGAGGAAGGTACTTTCTTTTCCGGGCTCCCTTCCTTGCCAGCCACCAGGGACCTGTGCTAGGAGCTTGAGAAGGGGTTTCCTCGTACTTAAATGTTTTTTTTTTTTTTTTCCCTTGGTGCTTAGTACATACTATTTTCATTTCTTAAAACGCTCAAATTTCTTAAAAAATGTTCCAGTCTGTAAGGGATTTCACCTTTTAGAGAGGCACCAGAATGTAATCCAATATCCCCACCTTTCCCTGACCAGACAAATCTTCCAAGTCAGCACCTAGAGGTATCCATTTTAAGCTCTTTAATATTTCCTTGCATCTCTAAACCGCCATTTTAATTAACAAAAAGCCAATTTCCCAGTCGTCTTGGAAAGTGCAGTGAAGCAGGTTAAGAAACCAATTGCTCGGAATAGCCAGCACTTGGATAAAATGAGTGTGTGAGCCATCTTTCCTTCCCTTGGCTTGGCTTCTGTTCTCCTGATTGGGTTTGGGTGAAGTTATACTGTGATTTATCAGATAGTTTAACACCCAGCTAGCTCTTCTTGTAAGTCAGCATTAAACCACCTCCTGGGTGTTTTGTAAATACAGCTTTAGCTTTTTTTCATGCAGCAGATTGACATGTTGACGATTCTGCTTTAAGGAATGTGACAATAAAGTGAAAAACCAAAGGCTGGCAAGCACTTCATCAAGGATAAAAAGGTTCTGCTGTAAGGATGTCACTCAATTTATTGTGAAAGTCGAATGAATTACGTTTAATGAAAGTGCTCCCCAGATGAATATTACCAGCAATTTCCTGAGTTGGCTCTGTCAGATTGATATGAGGAAATGCCAACCCATATCAAAAAAGATCTCCAGTCTCAATTACTATGCAAGCTTTCGAAGAGCTGCTTTTTATTGATATGATATATATTGGCGGGTTCTCAATGCTGTGGAAACTGCTCTCTGTTCAACAGGACAGTATATTTCCTAGTTTATTGGTTAACCCTATGTTTTTCTGTCGGATTTTTAAACTTCTGCCAGTGCTCTTCTTTTAGAGGGCAATCTGCCTCTTATCGTTTTTCCCTTTCTGTGACCCAGAGAGAACAAAGTTGCATGTCTGGCAGAGAGCAAGGGCGATGTTCCTTGTAGAAAGTTTGTGCAGCCTGGATGGATAAAGCCGAAGGTCAAGAGGAATAACTCAGCTGAGACAATGGCGTTGGATCCCCTCATTTTCAGAGTATTTTTAAGTGACAATCCAGACCACGGTAATATTTGTTATGACTAACAATCCTAGTATTCCCGCCCTTTCTTCTTCATTTCTCTAGGGCTTCTCTGGGCAAATTAGAAATTCACTAAGCCCGCAAAGAGAGAGAAAAACTCTTATGTCGCCTCATCTACATGAGAATCGACTTTGTGAGAAGCTTTTTTGTTGTAGCTACTATGACACCAGTCACTGCTTAGGAATACAGCTTCTTTTCCCAGAATCCGTCGTTCTGGGCTTGTTTGTGATTAAAGGAGGAGTTCAGTCAGCTTTCTTATACCACTTCCCCCTTCTCTTTCAATTTTTAAATCAGAGAGAGAAAGAGACAGTATATAAGTGGGAGGTACTTGTTACTCTGCGGTAGGACGGTGACATGGGCACCACATGTGGAACTGTGCTCCGTGTATGCAGCATTAAGGAGAAAACAGAAAGAGCTTGTTCTTGTCACATGACGAATTAGTTTGGGTTCACATTTTCCTGTTCATTACTGAATCCGCGCCTAAAAACTTTCTTCAGTGCACGACTAGTCCATGTGATTTAACACTATTATTTTTCTTTTTAAAGTGTGTTTTTCCCTGTCTGTCGGAGATGCGGAATGTTCCGAGCTGCGGAAGGCTGGTTGCAAGGAGCTGCGAGGAGAGAGGGCGGATATGGGCTTACAGAGGGGCTATGAGAAAATTGTCCGAGGCGCGCCGCTGCTCCGGCCCGGGTTGCCGCCCCGCCTCCGGCCGCCCCTGCCCCGGGTCCGCGCAAGTGCCCTGGAGAGCTCCTGGGGCGGGCGGGAGGCGGTGCCAGCACCACGGACAGCTCCCGGCCGCCTGCTCTGCTTCCCGGCACCGCGTCGGGCCGCGGGAGTGCCGCTGGCTCCTGCCTCAGGCCGCTCTGTCGTTAGGGCCACTGCTGCTCAGATCTGCAACCCGCTTTGAGCTTGGGGTTTGGCCGCCCGCGTTAGTTTTCCTGAAGGAAGAAGCAGAAAGGTGGACCAGGAGATCGATGTATTCACTGGTGCTGCTGAATGGCTTTATTTTCATAGTGAAGCAGCTGCTTTATTTTCTGGGGAAAAAACTGACCAGAGGGGCAATACTCGAATGTGGAGTGGAAATGGGATGGGATCTTGTATTTAATCTTCTAAGACCCCTGGCAGGATGACTCTCAGGATCAGGAAAGCTGTTCTTGAATGCTTGGGTTTGTCTCATTCTATCCCAGGACCATGGCATCCTCTCTTTGTGGAGAGAGACCAGAGACACCCAAGAGCAGTGGAGTCAAAATAGGAGGTATGATACTGTTGACAATGAGACGTGAGAGCAGGGAATGATTAATTAACAATGACATTTCCTATCTCATGGATCATGGCAGGAGTGGCTCCTAGATACAGCTGATGTAATTTTTTGAATGGTGAGACTCTGAGACACAGACAGATCTTTCTTTCTCCACTTGCTTGTGTCCTGTCAGCCAGTGCTCAGGGTATCTACCAGCTCCTTCCTTGCTTTCATGAGGAACTAATTGCAGGCAAGTACTTCCACCTCTCTAAATCCTCATTCACTATCAAGAGATCTGTTGTCTAGGGGCCTGCTGCCTGAAAAGTACTTGTCAATAAACCAGTGATTTTTGACAAGGCAGGTATAAGTGAATGACTGATGGAGAGTCCTTCAATAAAGGAATGTGATAGGAATTGACTGGGCTGAGAAGAAAAACAACCCACAGTTTCCACCACTCCTCCAGACAAAACCATAAGCCATTTATTCCTGATCCATATTCTCTCATGAATATCAATAGCAATTGTGATGCTTCTGCTAGACATGAACATTTTCCAGTCCCTTTTGATTACACTGTGTCCCCATGTGTGGTGCCTGGAAACTGCATTGTCTGCTTCACAGATACTGCTTTTATCTTCCAAATGCCACCCTCATTAATGTCACTGTCTCACAGTCCAGCTAGTGACAAATGTCTCAGGGACATTCATCTGCCTTGCACAGTGCTTCCATCTCTCCAAGTGCCCTGTCTTTTCCTCTCCAAGGAGTGGTTTAGTAATATTTTCTTCCTTATCTCCTGTGTCTGTTGTGAAATTATTTGTCCACTAGTTGGTTTCTGTTCTGTCTGTTCACATGTTAGTTTTGCTGGTGCCCTCTGGGGTATCACTTCCCCTGTTAATTTGTTTCATCACTTTGGTAACAGGTTGACCAGTGCATGGAAAAATATTCTTTCCACATCTGCAGATTGTTGAAGGTAGAGAAATTAGTCTTTTCCTCATTTCTGGGAGCCTACAAAATAATGATACTATTACCCTATTTTCCTTAGATGCAAAAACTAAAGAACAAAGAGGCTGGTTCTTTCTTATTGTGTGTGGCTGATTCATCAGAGGCTGTGCTGCCATTCAGCGAGATCTCAGCTGGCTCAAGGGTTGGGCAGAGAGGAACCTCATGAGGTTCAACAAGGCCAAATGCAGAGTCCTGAACCTCGGATGGAACAATCTCATGCCCCAGGACAGGCTGGGGATTGACCTGCCAGAGAGCAGCTCTGCAGAGAGAGACCTGGGAATTCTGGTTGATAATAAACTAAACATGAGCCAGCAATGTGCCCTCATGGTCAAGAAGGCCAAACACATCCTGGGAGGCATCAAGAAGAGTAGGTCGAGGGAGGATGCTCTCTCCCTCTACTCTGCCCTGGTAAGGCCTTTTCTGGAGTCCCGTGTTCAGTTCTGAGCTCCCCAGCTCAAGGAGGACAGGGAACTTCTAGAGAGAGTCCAGTGCAGGGCTACCAAGATGATCAGGGGACTGGAGCATCTTCCTTATAAGGAAAGGCTATGAGACTTATAACTGTTCAGCTTGAAGAAGACAGGACTGAAGGGGGACTTCATTATTACAAGTATTTAAAAGGTGGATGTCAGGAGGATAGGGCAGCATTTTTTTTCTGTAGGATCCAGTTGTAGGACAAGGGGTAATGGACAAAACTTCAAATTGAAAGTGTAATTTACAACTCTTAAAAAAAAAATAACTAGTGGAATTTCTGTTATGGATAGTGCAGATCACTTGTACCATAACATTTATCTGTACAGTCATTTCTTGATTCAACTTTAGCAAAATAATTCTTCTGCTAGGCTATTTTGTCAAGAAATGTTGTCATGGGCCTTCAGGTACATAAAAACTGCTTGTATAAAATTAATGAACTGCTTTTTATATTTACAGTCTCATCCATAGCATTTAATGTCTTGCAAAAGAAGGTATGGACTTAAAACAGGAATACTATTAAAGCAGTGTCCTCATGGTTGTTGCACTGTCCATAACAATATTGCAAAAGGTTGTTCTGTTTAAAATCAGAATGTTAGTCCATAATTTGACTCTAATTTAGAGTAATTTCTGTGATCACTTTCTGCAGCTACTCTGTATTACATGCAGAGTTTTTTCTTAATGTTTGTGTGGGGAATGCTCTGCACTTTGAGAAGATTTTATAAGCAATATTGCTAGGTAAAAGACTGCAATATTACTGTAGCTTTATGGAACACAATTGCTAAGTGAACAGATCTTTAAAGAGCACAGAAATACGGAGGAGTACAAATACAGAGTTGTGACGTAGAAGATGGGCAAAATAAATAGTACATGAAAACCTTCACCATTAAAAAAGATGGGCTTCATCCTTCTGCCTTCATCTGTAGTGGATATTACTTTAACAAGGCCCACAATTTTATATTCCTTCTTATTTCTTTTCCCTGCTTCCATGAACAATCCCAGTAGCTTAATTGGCTTGCTTGTAGTAGATGATAGTGCAGTACAGGTTGCAAATGGAAGTGCAAGTGTATGACCCTTTAGTAACACTACTTTCTAAATCTGATTTATAAAACATTGGGATTTTCAGTGGTTACTTGCACAAAGGATATCCTAAACTTCAGTGGAGCCATTTCTGTGGGTTGTAACTTGGAGTGAGTAAGGAATGACATCGTCTGACAAGAAAGTACTCTGTGTGAATCATCTGTGTCTTCAGCTACTTTCTACTGAATCAAATAGTGATACCTCTTACTGTGTATCTCCTTCCTCTGTGAGCATCATTGCTGGCTCTGCTAGTACTAGTCATTGCAGTAAGATATTATCCCACACCTCTATAAATATATCAGCATGTAGTTTATGTTTGCATTTTAGATGCACAGAATATTTGCTGGCTAGAGCTGGGTATGAATCTTGGAAAAGTTATTGGGTGGATTCAGAGATTACAACGATATGGTTCAGTTTTTCAGTGTAATGCAATCCAAAAGACAATGGAAATATGTGACTAAGTACATTGGAGGAGGTGTGAGTGCTGCTTCGATTCCCCACAATTTACAGAATATTCTGAAATTGTGGGGTTATAGCACACACTTCAGAGTAGATGGCAATGGTTTGTAACTGTTTTGTAGAAGCAAAACGGAAGCTTAACTGAAGTCAGAAGACTCGCTCACATATGCTTCAGTGCTTTACTGAGTAAGAACATAAATGAAGTATGGCTTTTGCATTTGTGTTTTTAGAATATAAAATTTCCTTCCATGCCAGAGAAAAATCACCCATCTATGACTTTATAAATGTTACAAAGTAGTATTTTTTTGTTGAACTTGCTGAATTTACCTCTGGGTTATTTAACAGTCTATTACAGTGTTATGTTAATAATCAAGAATTACATTGCCTGCCATCTCTTATCATAGATATAATTTCTTTACTATTATGGAATAATAATAATAATAATAATCCATTAATTGTTGGTAGTGTTTTTTTTTCTTAGATCTGAATCTTTGTAATCATGATTTGTGTCTTATTCTGACTCTGCTTATGCTTCTGAAGAAACAGCTTGCCGAATATTTTTGTCTTTGAAATGAAACTAGAGTTAGGCTTTTCAAATACAGAATTCATCTGTCTGGTTTTTTTGTTTGGTTTTTTTTTGGTAAATGGGTTTTTGAAGTAATCAGGCAACACTACTTATTATTTTCTAGAATTACAGAGAGATATAAATAGTGGCATATCTGAGAAAGACATGTGTGGCCTGCATGAAGTATTATACTTGCTCTCTAAATTGGATGTCTAACTGCTACTGTTGTACAGTTTTTAAATACCACTGCAGATTTGTTTTCCGTTCAGAAGAAAAATGTATTTGAATGATGACCATGTAAGACAAAAAAATTAATATTTACCCTTCCCCCAGAAACTTGCATGTTGATTCAAGACCATTTGGACTCATCAGAACTTTGCCGTTAATTTTTCTGGTCATGAAATGGTGTACTTAGCTTGACAAATATTTCTGGTTTTATAAGATAGTTTGGAACATTTCATTACACTTTAGATTGAATTATTTTGTGTAAATTGGCTATTTATAGCTATCACAGGAAGGAAGTAAGAATTTCTAATGAAAAGGAAAGAATATATGCATGTGGCTATGTAGTATTCATAGCCTTTGGTCTGAGCAACTTAGTCTCCTGTGAAGTTAAAAATGCTGAGTGGGCTCTATACACTTTCATTTCTAGCATTGTTTGTGTCATTGTTAGGTGCTTTAGTAAATTTACCTAGAAGAATTTCATCCTGTCTTTGGTCTACCATGAGACCCTTCCTTAATATCAACATCTTTTTGTTCTCTGGCAGAATGGCTCAATAACTGCAGTACTACTTCACCTAGTGTAATGATTACATGATTTGTCCCTAAACTTTTGTGTTTTGTTTTTTCCAAGTGGTACAGTGTTAGTCATCTATTGTCTGGCAAAAAAAAATGAATCTGTACTGCCAGCTGTTTTAGGTGGATGATTTGCTTTAGCTCAACAGATGGAGCTGTGACTTTGCTAGCCTGTTGACTCAGTCTAAAATTCATCTAGCTGGACAGGTCCCTAACTCAATCTTGCTTGTGTATCATGGAATCATAGAATGGTAGGGATCGGAAGGGACCTTTAAAGATCATATTGTCCAATCCCCCTGACAGAACAGGACCTCCTAGATCAGGTCACTGAGGAACACATCCAAGCGCATTTTGAAAACCTCCAGAGAAGGAGACTCCACAATCTCCCTGGGCAGCTTGTTCCAATTCTCCCTCACCATCATGGTAAAGAAGTTTTCCCTTAAGCTTAAGTGGAACTTACTTCTAAGTATTAATGAGGTCCCCCTTCAGTCTTGTCTTCTCCAAGCTGAACAGTTCCAAGTCCTGCAGCCTTTCCTCATGCTTACTTGTTCATCAGGAGAATTTGTTCATTGATGGAAATGGGATAGTTCCAGGAGACTGCTGTGGAAGTTTCTTTCTACCCCAGCTTTACATATTAATGGAGCAATTAAACTGAGTCTAAGATAATATATCCACTTAGCCCTCTTTGAGTATGGTCTAGCTTGCAAGATTGATTTAGGGTTAATCGCTGGATTCTAGTAATTTTCTGTGCCCCACCTTTTTGTTAGGACATCAAAGACTGTAGAAATGTTTGGAATAATTATCTCTTCAACATGTTTAGAAAGACTAGTTACAGTGGATTTATGTCAATAATTCATATAAAAAGAAATTCATAACCTGTACCTCTCATAATTCTCATTTCATAGACCTCTTGCAGCTCCTTTGGATTGTGGTCCAAGGAGCCCTTTTAAACATGATTTAGCTGCAGCTGATCCTATGGTGAGTGGGGAAACAGATGATGGTTCATTCTGGGTTGGGAAAATGTATCACAGAAAAACAAGAGACTGGCTTGAAATGAATTGGGTTTTTGGCATGAGGATCCACCCATAAAAGTTCTTACTTCTCAGAAGCTTTAAATTCTTATATATTCTCATCCTTTTATTATATTTTTTTAACATATACCTTTGGAAACTTGTTTTGTCTGTTGAATGTTTAGAGAAAGATTGTTTCCATATGGATTTGTGCATCCCTTGCTAAATCAGTGCTTCAAGCAAAATACCTGATACTACACTTCCAGTGGTAAAGTAAATTAAGGGAACAAAGATAATAGTAATTGAAGATTTCAAGTCACACCATCTACAGTAAAGAAATAATCTTTGTGATTAGATAAAGCAAAGATCTCTCAGACAAATTCCAAACTAAAACATACTTAAAACATTCACTGAATGCTTATGAATAAAAATGCAGAAATCAAAATTGAAGTCTATTTCATGAACAGAAATTACTCAAATAAATTGTTTGCTATTAATAATGTGACCAGCTACAGTCAGATTCCAATAAATATTCCAATAAATTCCAATATTCCAATAAATAAACTCCCAGTAGAGTTGGAAAATCCACCCAACTGAAATTACATTGATAAATTTATCCTCCTTTCTAATGCCTTCTGAGTATGTATTTAGGAAACAAAAGCTGTCATAAAGATAGCCTGACAGAAAATGGACTCAACTATTTTAAAAATTGAGATAGTTCTCTTTGACAATGGAAGTAATTTTCAGGTTACTTAAAAATATTAAATGTATCACTGTTTAGACAGAGAATTTGTAGTAGAAATTTCAGCATAAATATGACCTCCAAAGACCGTAAAAAGAAGCTTGAGGTTATACTGGTTTGTTTTCATGAAAGGTAAATATGATATGGGAGCTACATTTAAAAAAATCACATGTTTTTTCCTGTGTAGTACTTAAGAAATGTTTGTTGTGGTCACCTCTACTTTTGCTAGAGGACTCATTAGAAATAGTAGGGAATGCATGTTATTAGCTCTCATGCATGAAGAAATAGGAGTTTCATATTTAATGAAATCCTATTGGTTCTAAAATATGAGTCACTGAAGTTGCATAGAAGTAAGTACAGTAACTGAAAGGCGATCCCAGCACAAATTCCTTCTTAAAAATCAAAACAAAATCTCAAAGAAAACAGAATCTGTGTAAAAGTTAATTCTGTCGCAATTGCTTAGCTTTCACAGTCTTTTCTCCATTGGTGTCTATTTACACAAGAGTCTGTCTGCTCTAGGCCTGGACCTCTTTTTCATTTTTGGCTACTTAAGAGTCATTTACATAGCATCTGGCATTATTAGTGTCTGAGACAGTGTTGTCCACAAACCTAAGTCATAGGTTTGGTTGAAAGCTGGACTCTTATTTTTTCTCATGCGGTGTTAATACCATTGAGCATAGTAAAGAAAACATTGCAAATATCCAATGAAATAACTGTGCAGAAAATTTCTCTTAGATGTAATATTAATTATTTTTCATTTTTGTTGTCTTGTATCATAATTTCTAACTTTAATAAGTTAATCACTTCATTTTCAGTTACTTCATAATTACGTTGCATCAGCCCTCCATTTAAGCTCTGGCTTTCTTTAGTATGGTGATTTCAGTTCATGACAGTCTGAATATCATCTTTGGACATTTCTCAGTGTGCATGTCCTCACTATACAGTAGCTTTTCTGTGGCTGATGTAAGTCAGATCATAGCAACCTTGTTTTGACCATCGTAGGCTCAGCTGTCATACATTCAAGCATCCTATTAGTCAGTTATATGAAACTAACAACACATAGCTCAACTCTGCTCCCAGATAAATGGCTGCACCTCACATTCAGCTGTCACTTACAAGAGTATTACTATCAGCTGTGATAGACTTCTGGGTGATTTTTGAGCTTTAATGCCACCACTGCAGCCTAAAATAGTGTAACTTCTCCAGTACTGGCCATTGGAAAGTAGTTCCAGTTGGGTCTATAACACTTCAGACTTAGAAAAGGTATGATACAGTCACAGGACTTTTGCAATCTCTATTTCTTTTGACTCCTATTCATATTTTTCTCATCAGCCTGGTGGCTGAAGACCAGTTTTGCTTGTTTATTTTATTCTGCTTCATGTAATACACTCAGATACTTCATTTGGGAAACAGGTTCTCCTTGTAGGTAAGTTCTGAGACGTGTGTAGTATTAAGTTATTCTCTCTTGCTTTTTAGCCTTATGTATATGAGTTCATTCACAGTGGAAGCACTTCAGGTTTTGAGAGCTGATAACAAAAAGCCCTTTATGATGATGTGAAAGAATTCTGGAACCAGAAATTTGAAATTATGTTGCCTTGCCAACTCTAGACATTGGGCATATTAGCAACAGTAAAATAAGGTACCCAACTCTAGAAGCAATTTATGCCTCATAAATGTCATAAGTGTTTAGTTCCTTGCTTTCCTTTAGTTATTTAGCTTGGACAGTTTAGTAGTTTCTGAGAATTATGCTTTCAGAAAAAAATTTTCAAGCAGTGACAAATAGGTATCTAATTCTAGGGTATGAACCCTAACATTCTTGGGACAGAGGGAGTGAGCAGTTCATAGGCACCATCTGGATCTCGCCTTAAGGATCTTCCAAAACTGCTGATACTAAGTATAATCAGTCTTGTGCTTTCCTGTTTTTAATCTATGTGCTGGACTTCTTTTATATTCACAGCTACATCCAAGTCCAATTCTTATCCTTACATTTTAAAAAATCGGTTAATCTGTCATAGCACAGTAAATTAATTACTTCTAGAAAGCTGTTTATGTGCCCAGGATCTTGAAGTCTTTTATTTTTCTCTAAAAGCAGTACTCATGGTTAGCCATGGGTGTACATGATTAGCTTGAAACAAGTTACCAATTTGCAGACCACTACCCTCATTCCCCATCCATTATTTTTAAGCTTAGAATTGGCTTTGTTTAATGACTTGTATCACTCGCTATAAAAAAATCTTATCAACTAACTACCGTATGCTCTCTTTATGTCTGGCCACCTCTCCATCCTCAGTGTACCAGCAGCGACTGTCATTAGAAGAGAACTTGGCTCAAATATCTTATTGTATTGGTCTAGAACACCAGAAGCAAGAGTATCTAGCTCTATGGGTTGAAGAAAGTGAACTTTGTTCTGCAGAGCTGAAAAATCTGTAGGTTATTCCATGCAAATAGCTCTGAGGGTTGAAGCATGTAAAGAATACTAGTGTTTTTAGCTGTAAAAGCTGAGGTGCTTCTGGGAAGAAGTAGTTAAGACTTGAGATTTAAAAGACTCAACAAACTAGAATGGCTTTGAATGAGCATTTCAGGAATAGTAAAAATTATATACCTGATGAAAAGGCCATACCCTACCACATTTCAAAGGATTTTTTTTTCTTCTGAAAAGGCAACATTAGGACTTCTGAAAGAAGAACAGTTTTTTTTCAAAGCAAGGTATATTTTCCTGTAATCTTGTTCTCGAAACCATTTTGTGTTAAACTTTTCACAAAGACTAAACAAATATTGCGGCAGATACCTTGCAGAGAAAATTTTACTCCAAGTGGTTAGAGTTCAGCAAACTTATAAGGAACTGAAGAAAAGTCTTATTATGAGAAGTTTCAGGCAACCTTAATCATAGCTGTTGCTACCAGAACCATCTATAATTTATAGACACATGTACCCTCCCAGATGCTCTGTGTGACAGTACTTTCCAAAATGGTTATGTTCTATAAATACCTTTTGCACTGTTTCTAATGTACTTTGGAGAAGCTCCAAGTGTTAAATAGAAAGGTTGGAAGGATGCAGTTATGGTTATTATTTACAATTTCTTTATATCACTGCCTACTGTATAGTGGCTACAGAGTAGACTTTTAGTAAGAAGTTCTTCATCATGAGATACTTTGAAAGGGTGGAAGAAATGCTGAGATGTAATAAATTTGTTTTTTTTTTTAAATGAAGACTGGCAGATAACCATATTTAGTGTGCATAGAATGAAAATTGCTGTTCTTTAAATACTTAAGTGTGCAGATTTTATCAAATTATAGATAGCTTTGATTATTTTCTAAATATACCATTCTAGAAGTTTAGATATTATAGTAGCGTTGGTCTATATAGAGTGCAATATATTTCTTTTTGAATAAGGCGTTTTCATCCTGCCATCTCTTTATGGATAGACCTTTTAAATCTGTACAGCTGAAACATGTAGCTTGTTATGGCAGCTCAAAAATAATTAGTAATCAGTTTGTCTCTTAGCTGTTTCTGCACAATAGAACAAGTATCTCATTATTTCTCATTTCCTCATCTTAAAAGAAGGAGATTTTTCAACTAGTAAATGGAAATAGATCACCAATGCCACCAGATCTGGGTGAAATGTACTGGTATCATGATTAAGAAAGTCTTGCTTCATTTCAGTCTACATGTGACCTTGAGAGAACTCAGTTATGTTTTGGGACAGAAATGAAAAAAATTCACTTTTTAGCGGTACCATCTTTCCACCTTTATGTGGATTTAAAAATGCAAATAAAATGTATTTCTGTCAATGGTATATGTGAAGGTCATAGCCATATTAACGAGGATAATTCAAACTGCCATTTGACCCATCATTGATTCAGTAGATAACAAATACTTCTATTCATCCCAGTAATAAAATTGGTAAGTATTTTATAGCTTAATATTTTATGCCTAGTGGCTAAGAAGTAAGAAATAAATCTTTAAGCACTTCATTGCAGATTTATTTACAGAATAACTGTGTATCAAATAGAGAAGATGTTTTAGAATACCAGGACTTCTTGTATTGTGATTTTGCAAAAATGGCAATATTGAGTGCTACAAAAGATGGGAAGAATGACCAGCATAAGAATTCAAGTGTTCTCTAATAGTTTTATTTCCATGTGCTTATCTCATGCAATTCTCTCACAGATCATCTTTGTGGCAGCTTTGGCATAAATTGTATTATTCTAAAACTGAAAACAAACCAAAGCCACAGTGTCTGCTGTTTAGAGGTGAATATGGATAAACAGTATTAATTTAGATGATATTGTATAAATGGGATTTTTCTAGTTTTGGCCATGTAAGACCTGGGTGTGTGAGGTTTGTTTGCCACAATGCAGACTACCCAAGTGCCTGCAGATTTCTCTCTGGATATTTGGAACATTTGTTGGATGGAGCTTCATCTGGTATTAAGTCTGGGTGGTTCCCTTGATCTGGTCATATGTGACTATATATACCTTCTGCTGCTGCTTCCTCTCTTGATTAGCAGACCAATTTTTCTGAAAGTGTGTAAGCTGTTGTGCTTCAGGACAAAAACAAATCCTGAAATGTGAAAAACTAGCAGAAGACTTTCTTACATGCAACTAATTATTCATTTGCACAGTACAAATAGTAGATACTCCCTTCATTGGAATGCAAACAGTATCTTATTCTTAAATATTTCTGTGCATTGTTATTTACAGCTTCCTTGGAAACGCATGTTGTTTGTCATAGGTAGAATCAGGAGACTAGGACATGGGAACTGATTTGACCATTACTTTTATTTTATATCAAGTGGAACACACCTTATCTCTGCATCTTTCAGAGTAACTGGTGAAATCTGACCGCTGTTAGACCCTATAAATGCTTTATGGCAACAGAATTGTGATGGAAACTACTTACCAAACTCCCCCTAGATATCCACAGGTCTCTAACAAGATCTGACTTGTTGCATTAAGTGAAGACACTGTGGGCTAAATGTTTACAGAAATATTCTGTGGTGTGATTTCATATAGTTTCTTATACTAGTAACAGAAGGAGTTGTCACTATGGCAGGTAGTGGGAAACTCAGCACCTCTCATAAAGTAGAAGTCTGTAAAGAGTTACTGTAGAGAACAAACTTGTTGCTATTTCTTAAAACACAGCTGCAGGCATATATGTCTTTGGTTAGCCTACCTTTTGAACTAGGAGAGGAGGAAGCATCCCTAATCTTGAAATCATGTAGTTGAGTTAAAAATGACAGTGTTTGAGCAAAGAAGTCCTGCCTCTTAGATGAACTATTAGTATGGGTGCAGCTATGCACAGATGTAATGGTTTTAGCTTGGAAATTGCTCACATAAAAGCAAAGAAAGGCAGTTTATTTAACCACACATATAACATTCTTGGTGAGTTCTGTCCTGAATCTTAGCATAAATAAACAATATTAATACTGTATCTGATACACTGCAGTGGAAGATCTTCTTGAAATGTCTCGTCCTTCCTCTTGTCAGCTACTTTTCTTCATCTCTGCTTACAAAAGTATTTCTAGGCTCAATAAGGGATATGAGGATAGTGTTTATTTGTAGTATTCACAGTAAGTTTCAGCTTGAAGGAAAATATGTGAAAACAAGCACAAGAGTCTAAAGGAAATGGTTCTTGTCTTTATTAACCAAGAGGGAGTATTTTTCAAAATAGTTGTGCTTAAAAGGAGTCTCCTGTTAACCTCAGTGAGATGTAAGTGTATGTCTTGACATGACCAAGACTACTACATGGTTTGGAGAAGTAAATCTTGTTTTGTTTTTCTTCTTTCATTTGCCTTTTTATGTCAGCTCTTTGAGGAAAAGTGCAAGCAGAAGAGACTCCTAAGGGTTATAAACTGTACTCTCAATGTTTTATAAAAAGCAGTAAATGTGGGAAGAAAAGTATAATAGTTGCTTTAACTAGATATAGTCTGACCTAAAACCCATCAATGCAATAACTGAGTATTTTTCCCACTGCCTCCAGACAAGTTTAACAGAGTCTTCCACTCAAAAATTTTGAAGCTTTGTTAAAAGTAAAAAAAAAAATCCTACCTCACTTGACAACAGAATGATGTCAGCAAACAAACAAATGAGAAATGCAGAGGAATAAAAGATGCATCGACTGGATACTTCTTGTTTTAGATGTTCAACTCCAAATACCTTCAACACTTGTTGAACTGACTAACCACAAAGAAACTGATGGTGAAGTTGGAGGTGGGAAGCAGTTCTCTGCAAGTCATATTCTAATTACAAGCACACAACATAACAGTAATGCTGGATACTGAGTGGGACATAATACTACAGCCAAGTCTCTGTGTGAGGCAATTGTCTTATCTGCAATAAACAAGGACATTAATACATAAGTAGGAATACTTCACTAGAAGAATTAATGGTATGGTAGCTCAACACAGTTAAGCTTTAATTGAAATTGCAGACCTTATGAAAAAACAGAAGTGAGGCAGAAATAGTAGAAAAAGATATCGATTAGTCAGTAATTGACTTAAAAAAACCCCACAACCAAACCGAACCAACAAACTCATGAATCCTGCTCTGATTATGCCATCTCAGATTGATGTTTTGGGATATTATGTGCTTTTGAAACTAACTTATTTGTAACAAAAGCCCCAGGGCAGAGAAACAGAACTCAGAAAAGAGCTTAAAACACCAAACAAAACTGAACCCCTCATGTTGCCTTAATGTCATGGTTTAAACCCAGCTGACAGTAGTTAAATCACACAGTCACTAACTCCTCCTCACCGCACCAGGATGGGGAGGTCAAGAGAGAATTCTAGAGCTTTGTGGGCTGAGATAAGGCCAATGTAACAGAACAACAATGACCAGAGAAGCAGAGCTGCCCAGTGCCGCCGCTCCCCACCTGCAGCCCCGAGACCCTGCGCGGGGTCCCATGACGTCACATGGGAGCGGATGCGCAGCTGTGGCACTGCAGGCGCCTGGCAGGACTGAGTCCAGGCAAAACAGGGCCACTTAGAAAGCTATTCATAGCTCATCGTCATTGACAGAGGTAAGGCAGAAGAACGGAAAACAACCTCCCTCCTGATATTTGTAACGTTATGCCATAATCTTTCGATGAGAAAAGTTTTGTGGTTTTTTTTTTTTTGCGTTGGACCCAGTTTGAGTTGCTGGGCTGAGCTCTTTGCAAGTATTTACACAGTACTTATATGCTTTCTGTATTGTTTTGAACATAATGTCAGCTAAACCAAAGGCTATTTGCACAAGTGCCTGTTGTACCATTGCAAAGAAATCCAGGCTGAATGTTAGTGTTAATTTTTACACTTTTGCTACTACGCTGAAGTGGAATTTCTTGATGTCACTTTTTTCCTGATATGGGAAGCCTGTTAATGCCAGTCAAGCAAAACACAATAACAGGTTCTGAACTCTGAATATGCAACAGAAGTTGCAGTGAGACTCTTCACATGTTTAAACATTTGCTTCCATTCTCTGCTGGATTGAAGCATATATCCTGGAAGAGCATCTCTTGAGTACTGTAAGAATGGACTTAAGGCTAAATTCTTGCATTATTAGTGAAGTAATATTGAAATTGATTATTTTTTATATCTGAAATATTGCATTCTAATATTTCTTAATATAATACTGCCTCATTTTTCTCTACTGTGAATTAAAAGTTAAACACCTGAGCAATGCCAAAGTTCACATGACAAACCACTGCCTGAATTGTGTACAGCTCTTGAGGCAATAGCTTGAGGATTTAAACTAGAAAATACAACTAACAAATATAACTTTATTATTTTATATTGTGTCTTACATCTTACCTAGCTTACTGATGTGTATCTGATCAATGAGGGATAGTGATTATTTTATAAGGTACAGAAGCTGAGGACCTTAGCGCTTCAGCAAGGTGAATAGAAGATTTAGGTACTATCCAAAGCAAGGTTTAGCAGGATAAAAGGATAATAAAGGGTCGACTTTCTAGCTAGTCTTCACTTATGATAGATACTGAGAAATAATTCATCCCTCAGGTGCTTGAAAGTAGTTATTTATATGACATCAATGAAACCAGCTGTAATATGGTTTTGATGCTAAGCTTATTGTAAACTTTAAGCTATTGATATAGAAGAGAAAATGGTGGAATGACCTAGTGTTTGACTATTGGTTTTATAAGATAAACTCTGGTGCATGTTACAAAATAACTCTGCCCGGTGCTGGAGGAAGCTGGTTGTGCACTACATGGCAGAATGAGAAGAGTCCGTGGTTACACCAATCTGAAACTGTCTGCTGCAGCTAGAGCCTACCTCTTCCCCACAGTTGTACAAGATATATCTGAGGGAGTTCAGGATCTTGTGTAGTAGGTACAGAATACCAAGCAGGATCACAATCCTGGACTTATCAGGGCCAACTTTGGCCTTTTCAAGCAACTGCTAGAGGTTATCCCATGAGACAAGGTACTAGAAGGTAAAGGGACCCAAGATAGTTGGTCTCTATTCAAAGATCACTTTTTCCAGGCTCAGGATGAGAACATCCCAGAGGGCAGGAAATCAAGCAAGAGAGCCAGGAGACCCACATGGTTAAACAGGGAACTGTTGAGCAAACTCAAGTGGAAGAAGATAGTCTATAGATCATGGAAGGAAGGGATGGCCACTTGGGACGAATATAAGGCTTTTGTCAGAGGATGTAGGGAGGCAACTAGGAAAGCTAAAGCCTCATTGGAGTTGTACCTTGCAAGGGAGGTCAAGGACAACAAGAGGAGCTTCTTCAAATACATTGCAGATAAAACTAACACTAGAGGCAATGTAGGCCCACTGTTGAATGCAGTGGGTGCCCTGGTGACAGAGGGTACAGAGAAGGCAGAGTTACTGAATGCCATCTTTGCCTCTGTCTGTCCTGCTTGAGACTTTCCTCAGGAGCCCCAGACTCCAGAGGAAGTCAGGTTAAAGGAGGAGTTTTGTTTGGTTGATGAGGACTGGGTTAAGGATCAGTTGAGCAATCTGGATGTACATAAATCCATGGGCCCCTATGAGATGCACCCACCCACGGGTGCTGAAGGAGCTGGCAGAAGTCATTGCTAAACCACTCTCCATCATCTTCAGTAAGTTGTGGGGAACAGGAGAGGTGCCTGAGGAAAGCAAATGTCACTCCAGTCTTCAAAAAGTGCAAGAAGGAGGAGCAGGTAACTACTTCATCTCCATCCCTGGAAAGGTGATGGAATGATTTATCCTGAGTGCTGTCTCCAGGCATTTAAAGGACAAGAGGGTCACTAGGAGCAATCAACATGGTTTTACCAATGGAAAGTCATGTTTGACCAACCTGATAGCCTTTTATGAATATGTAGCCAGGTGGATAGATGGTGGTAGTGCAGTGGATGTGGTTTATCTTAATTTCAGTAAAGTGTTTGACACCATCTCCCACAGCATCCTCGCGGCAAAACTGAGAAAGTATGGGCTGGATGATAGGGTAGTGAGGTGGATTGCTAACTGGTTGAAGGGAAGAAATCAGAGAGTGGTGATCAATGGGACAGGGTCTAGCTGGAGGTCATTATCTAGTGCAGTCCCTCAGGGGCCAGTGCTGGGACCAGTACGCTTCAATATATTCATTAATGACCTTGATGAGGGAAAAGAGGGCACTGTCAGCAAGTTTTTTGCTGACACTAAACTGAAGGGAGTGGCTGACACACCAGAAGGCTGTACTGCCATTCAATGAGACCTGGACAAGCTGGAGAGTTGGGCAGAGAGAAATCTAAAGAAACTCAACAAGAGCAAGTGTAGAGTGTTGCATCTGGGAAAGAATAACCCCATATACCAGTACAGGCTGGGGAATGAACTCTAAGAGAGTAGTGTAGGGGAAGGGACCTGAGGGTCTTGGTGGACAGCAGGATGAGCATGAGCAAGCAATGTGCCCTCATGGCCAACAAGGCCAATGGCATCCTGGGGTGTATTAGAAGGGCTGTGGGCATATGTTTAACAGAGGTTCTCCTCCCCCTGTACTCTGCCCTTGTGAGACCACATCTGGAATATTGTGTCCAGTTCTGGGCCCCTCAGTTCAAGAAGGACAGGGAGCAGCTGGAGAGAGTTCAGTGCAGGGCCACCAAGCATCTCCCTTCTGATGAAAGGCTGAGGGAGCTGGAGCTCTTTAGCTTGGAGAAGAGGAAACTGAGGGGTGACCTTATTAATGTTTACAAATACGTAAAGGGCAAGGGTCAGGAGGATGGAGCCAGGCTCTTCTCAGTGATGTGTAATGATAGGACAAGGGACAATAGGTATAAGCTGGAACACAAAAGGTTCCAAAGAAACATAAGGAAGAATTTCTTCACTGTGAGGATGATGGGGCACTATAACAGGCTGCCCAGATAGATTGTTGAGTCTCCTCCTTTGGAGACATTCAAAACCCACCTGGAGGAGTTCCTGTGTGACCTACACTGGGTGGTCCTACTCTAGTAGGATGTTGGACTAGATGATCTTTTGAGGTCCCTTCCAACCCTGATCATTCGATGTTTCTATTATACATGAGCAAAATTGAGTCAGGGACCTGTCCAGCCAGACGAATTTTAGACTGAATCAACAGGCTAGCAAAGTCACAGCTCCATCTGTTTAGCTAAAGCAAATCATTCTCCTATAACAGCTGGCGGCACAGATTCATTTTTTTTTGCCAGAAAATAGATGACTCACTTTGTACCACTTGGATAAAACAAGACAAAGTCCCTTCCAACCCTTAAGATTCTGTGATTCTGTGATCTTGATTTAAATGGAAATCATGTCTTCTGCCTTACATGCTTTTGCTGTGCTTGTCAAGTGTTGAGAAAAATGTATCCCAGATTTGGCTACCATCTCTATTACAAAACCTTGACATCAGATAGTTACAGTGGCTTTTGGTGGTCAGCACAACACGCATAAGTACACTTGAAATTACTTTGACTTTCCAGTTACCACAGGACTGTGGCTGCTTCTGCTTGGTCCTACATCTGCTTACCTTGTGTCAACCAATGGAATAAGTTCTAGCTTTATGGACCTGTTGAGTGTTGAAAGGACATGGTGCTTGAGTGCAGAGGCCAGTAAGGAAGGCCGTAAATCTTAAAGAATGTGTTTTCTTCTGGTGTTTTGTATTGGGGATTTTGGCTATTAGAATGTGATCTGCCTAGAGGGTTTTTTTTTGCATTATTGCTTCATCAGATGGTAGCCAGTTTTGATTCAGAGATTTGCCAGGGTGGACAGAGAGTAGCCTTTTGTGAGTAAAGAACAATGTTTGTATGGATCAAAATTAAGTATAAAGAGCACATACTTGCACATATAAATATATTTATATAAATTTATATATATATATATAAATATATACTTATTTGACTTGTTGATATGTAGCTCATTTCCTGCCTGTATGACTTGAGAAAAGAACCTGGGCCTTAGTAGTATCTGTTCTACCACTGCCTCCTTACTCCTTCATGTAGACTCAAGAAAGTTGCATCCAATGTTGTGTGATCTATCCTCCATGCTGTATATTTTTCTTGGTGACCTCTGATGACTTGAGGTCTTCTCAGTACAGGACGACTGCTCCAGTACAGCATGAGTTATACAATGGAGGAAAATGATGTAAGCAGGTCCATAGTGCCTGTTGAAGTGCTCTGGCTTGGATTCTTGGGAAAACAGGTGCTTGTTTGCTACCCAGGCCTCTTGGACTGCCAGCTACAATGTCCCTATATGCCTGATGAAAGACTGACACCAAAGTCCAGTTTCTGGTCTCCTTTTCCTTTGACTGTAAGTTAATCAAATCACAGAATAACAGAATCATTACAGTTGGAAAATACCTTAAAGATCATCAAGTCCAACCACTGACCTAACACTGTCAGGCTCATCACTCAGCACCTCATCTCTGAGTCTCTTAAATATCTCTAGGGATGGTGACTCCACCACCTACCGGGGTAGTCTGTTCCAATGCTTAGTAACCCTTTCAATAAAAAAGTTCTTCCTAATGTCTAATCATAGAATCATAGAATGGTAGGGGTTGGAAAGGACCTTTAGAGATCATCTAGTCCAACCCCCCTGCAGAAGCAGGATCACCTAGATCAGGTTGCATAGGAACACATCCAGGCGGGTCTTGAAGACCTCCAAGGAAAGAGACTCCACAACCCCTCTGGGCAGCCTGTTCCACTGCTCCATCACCCTCACAGTGAAATAGCTTTTTCTTATGTTTAAGTGGAACTTTTTGTGTTCCAGCTTCACCCCATTACCCCTTATCCTGTTGCTAGATACTACAGAAAAAAGGGATGTCCCAACCTCCTGACACCCACTATTTAGATATTTATAAATGTTAATCAGATAACCACTCAGTCTCCTCCAGATTAAACAGAACTGGACACAGGACTCCAGATGAGGCCTCACCAGGGCAGAGGAGAGGGGGAGAAGAACCTCTCTCAACCTGCTGGCCACACTCTTCTTGATGCATCCCAGGATGCCATTGGCCTGTTTGGCCATGAGGGCACATTGCTAGCTCATGTGTAGTTTATTATCAATCAGGACTCTCAGGTCTCTATCTGCAGAGCTGCTTTTCAGCAGTTTGACCCCCAGCCTGTATTGGTGCATGGGATTGTTCCTTCCCAGATGCAGGAGTCTCCACTTGTCCTTGTTGAACCTCATGAGGTTCCTCTCTGCCCAACTCTCAAGCCGGTTGGGATCCCACTGAATGTCAGCACAGCCTTCTGGGGAATCAGCCAGTCCTCACAGTTTGGTGTCATCAGCCAACTTGCTGAGGGAACACTGTCCCCTCATCCAGATCGCTGATGAAGATGTTGAACAAGACTGGCCCCAGAACCGGTCCATGTGGAACTCCACTGGCCACAGGCCTCCAACTTGATTCTGTGCCATTGATCACCACCCTCTGGGCTCTGTCATTCAGCCAGCTCTTGATCCACCTCACTGTCCACTCATCCAAGCCACACTGCTTGAACTTTCTGATGAGGATGTTATGGGAGACAGTGTCTAAAGCCTTGCTGAAGTCAAGGTAGATGACATCTGCTGCTCTCCCCTCAGTTAGTCAGCTGTTTATGCACTCATTGAAGGCTGTCAGGTTGGTCAAACAGGATTTCCCCTTGGTGAATCCATGTTGACTCCCCTGATAACCGTCTTTTCCTTCATATGTTCAGTGATAACATTCAGGATGAGTTGTTCCATCACTTTTCCAGGGATGGAGATGAGGCTGACCAGCCTGTAGTCTCCTGGGTCATCCTTCCTGCTCTTTTTAAAGCCTGGAGTGACATTGGCCGTTCTCCAGTCGTCAGGCACCTCACCTGTCCTCCATGATTGTTCAAAAATGATGGAGAGAAGCTTAGCAATCACATCAGCCAGCTTCCTCAGGATTCTAGGATGCATCCCATCAGGACCCATTGACTTATGAACTTTAAGCTTGGCCAACAAGTGTTTAACCTCTTCCTCTTCCATCCAGGGCAGGTCCTCTGCTGGCCATCCTGTTTTCCTTGCTGGACTGGGCTTCCTGAGGGCCGGCCTTGGCCATAAAGACTGAAGCAAAGAAGGCATTCAGTAGCTCAGCCTAATCTGCACCCTCAGATACCAGGGCACCCTCAGTGTTTAGCAGTGGGCCCACATTCCCCCTCACCATCCTTCTGCTGCTGATGTACTTGAGAAATGCCTTATTACTGTGCTTAACATCCCTGGCTAAATTTAATTCTAGAAGGGCTCTAGCCTTCCTAGTTGCACCCCTGCATGCCCTGGCAATGTTCCTATACTCCTCCCAAGAAGCCAGCCCCTGTTTCCACCTCTCATAGATGGCTGCTTTCTGCCTGAGTTGTCCCAGCAGATCCTTGCTCATCCATGGAGGCCTCCTACCTCCTTTTCCTCCTTTCTTGTGTGTTGGGACACACTGATCCTGGGCTTGGAGGAAGTGGTGCTTGAAGACTGACCAGCATTCCTGGGCACTTCTGTCTTCTAGAATCATATCCCATGAGATCCGTCCAAGTAGATCTTTCAAGAGGCCAAAGTCAGTTCGCCTGAAATCCAGGGTCACAGTCCTGCTTTGTGTTCTGCCCCTTCTACCTACACAGGATCTTGAACTCTACCATCTTGTGGTTGCTGCAGCTGAGGTTGCCTCCAACCTTCACAACCCCAAACAGGCCCTCCTTATTCGTCAGTACCAGGTCCAGCAGCACACCCTTCCTTGTTGGTTCCTCGATCACCTGTGACAAGAAGTTGTTGTCAACAATCTGTAGGAACCTCCTGGACTGTGTGTGCTTGGCTGTGTGGCTATCCCAGCAAATATCAGGGCGGTTGAAGTCCCCCATGAGGACCAGGGACTGTGATCGTGAGGCAGCTCTCAGCTGTTTGTAGAAGGCGTCATCGACTTCATCCTCCTGATCAGGTGGCCTGTAGCAAACTCCTACAACAATATCATCTGCTTTGCCCTGCCCATTAGTTTTTACCCATAAGCACTCTACCCGCTCCTCATCCCCACCCTGGCACAGTTCAGTACACATTAATTTTTCCCTCACATAGAGAGCAACTCCTCCTCCACACCTTGTCAGTCTGTCCTTCCTAAACAATACATAGCCCTCCATGGCTGTGCTCCAGTCATGGCAGCTGTCCCACCATGTCTCTGTGACCGCAATGGGGTTTTAGCCCTGCATCTGCATCTACATCTCCAGTTCCTCCTGCTTATTCCCCAGGCTGGGTGCATTGGTGTAGAGGCAGCGCAGGGGCTTACTCAAACACACAGGTTTCCCTGGACAGGTGCAGGAGGTTCCTCCCTGGTTTGGCTCTCCCTTGGGGTGGTCAGCCTGCCGTATCAACCCAGTGTGCAGATGAAGGGCACTTATCGTTGCATTCCCTGTCCTGCCCTGTTTCCCAGCTAGAGGGAACAGCTTGTTCTATGTTGCTTCTCCCCCCACTCCCCAAGTCCCTTAGTTTAAAGCCCTCTTTATTAAGTTTGCTACCCTATTCCCAAATATTCCAGTGCACTTATGGAAGAGATGAATCCCATCCCATCCTATCAAGCTGTAGTCCCCAAGGAACCCAAAAGCCTTCCCGCCAGCACCAGCCTCTCAGCCAGGACCTCCCTTGGTGCAACTTGAGCCCATTTCCTCATATCCTATCATTCATTATTGGAGAGAAGAGATTGACCCCCACCTCACTACAACTGCCTTTCATGTAGTTGTAGAGAGTGATCCTGTGAGCTCATACAAGGTGGACAGAGTGTGGATAGCTGCCTATAGGGCTGTAAATACATGTTGCCCTTGGTGGGAGAAACCTAAGCGAGTGATGTAAATGGCATCACAATGTTCATTTCCAAGGCTGCAGGCTATTGATATTAGTGGATTTTGTACTGCACGACAGAGTGTCACTATGGAATATGACATAAAGGTAATTCATTTGCATATGATCCCCTGGGGGAGCTTAATGGCCATTGGAAAGTACATCTCATTATACTCCCTTTAACAGGAATCACATCAATACACTAAACCTTATCTGGGAGATGCATCTGCCATGATTTGGCACTTGGTTCATGGACATTCAATTCGTTAGATAATTAATAAAAAACTCCTCTATATTTTTAATAATCATGATTTCACAATAGCTACACTTTAAGCAGAATTTGTATTTTACATTTCTACATCATGAAAAGCTGAAAGGACCTCATCTTACTCTTTTGAAAGTCAAGGGAAGACTGACAGTCAGTAAGCATGATAGGGGCATAATTTGTAGTTACATTCATTTTCTATCTGATCTATTTTTCTCTCTGCTGTTTAAAAAGTAAATGAATGAGGAGATCAGAATGAGAGAGCTAACACACCCGTCTAGAATAAAGCTTTATCTGCCTACTAGGCTGCCATGACTCACAATAAAGTGAGCTTCTCTTACATAATGTTTTTTTAAATTTGGAAGTCTTTGTAGGCCAAGCTGTACAGGGATGCAAGTATTGCCAGTCAGAAATCTCAACTTCAATTGTATGCAAGGCCTACAGTGTTAGCATTCATAATGAGTTTATGAATAGGAATCAAGAGGAAATTACCTACTTCTTATCAATACTTGCTATTTCCTCTATCTGTTGAGGTGGTTGGGGGAGAATGTTTGGTATCTTTATTATTAAAATGTCAAGTTATTTCTTTTGTAGATTTTGGAATGCCTGTGTTGTGTTACAGCACAAAGAGTGGATGTCCCCTGTGCGCAGGGAACACAAAGTCTATTATACTTTTTAATACTACTGTTACATGGTGTGTGGAACGGAAATAACCAGCATTATTTTCTGTTTGCATATAGAAGGATTGCTTAGCTCTCCCTAGTACTGTGGACAATGATCAAGGAGTGAAGTACAAGGTTTGCAAAGGAGAGACTTTTAGGAACCTTGTGAGTGCCTACCCAAAAACACTGTCTACTCTAAAATGGAAAAAGGAGAGGGTGGGCCCTGGGACTCTCCCTAAGCTCTGCAGCAGTCACAGAGACAGGTGGGTAGCTAGGCCTGATTTGCCTTCAATAATCATTTTAGAAGGGTGCAACATGTATGGAATAACTCATGACTTACAGCAGAGGGAAGGCCCCTTATGCCTTCTTGAGATAACGTGTGTTCAGGATTTTTACCCCAGTGCTTGCCAAGACTTGTGAATTTAGGACCCCAATGAGCCCATTCATGATTTTTATGAAATAGAGGTAGCCATTTGTTTTCTGTATCTTAAACTGGCAGAAGTGAGGCAGTGGGCAGTGGGCAGTGTTTTTCAGAAAAAGTATATTCTGGCTCAGAGACCTCTCTGAGCCACAAGTGGCACTGAAAAGATATGCTAGGGAAATTTCATTACAGACTTTCTTTGTTCTTCTACTTGTCCCTGAGGACGTTTTGTTTGCTGGTGTTGCAAGTAAAACTTTGATCTCACCTATCTGCTTGTTCTTCTGTGCCTATGAGTGATCCTGAGGTGCATCTCCGGAGGTTTTCAAAACCTGGCTGGACATGTTCCTGTGCAACCTGATCTAGGAGGACTTGCTTCAGCAGAGGGGTTGGACAAGATGATCTTTAGAGGTCACTTCCAACCCCTATCATTCTGTGATTCTATGATTCTATGGTTAATTTGCTCTCCTGTGGTGAAGAAAGGAAAATAGTTTTCTGTTCCACATTCTGAGATGGACTACAGCTACTGAGTCTTCTGATGTCTGCATCTATCTCTTGAAGGAATAACAATTATTTGAGATGCTGCAATATAAGTATCAATTCTTTGCAGACAATTCTCTTTTCTACAGCTAAAATATACTCCTGCAGGTGGACAGTCTAATGCAATTTGACTACATTTTTCAACTTAAAGGGAGCAGGTGTCTTATCTAAGAGACATCTGCCTCTATTCCAGAGATTAAATATTCTAGTTCAGATGATTGATAGAAAATAAAATTGACAAATTCTAAAAAAATCAACATTATGACAAACTTGAGCTTGAGATTGGTCACCCGAAAAATGAGAATGTCATTGGGACTTAGTTTTAATTTACCTTGTTCTTTTGCTATTCAGTCAGCTTCCTTTCCTTAAAATTATTTTAGAAATGTGTATTGCTGAAAATTCTCCCACAAATTAAGATTATGTACTCTGTTTTCACAGTGCTTCGAATTCTGATATGGTATGCTTTTCGTCTAGCAAATCTCTATAATATTTACAACATCTATGGGTTTCTAAAGTCATCATGGGAATTCCAAACTCATCAAAGTTCCATTAAAAAAAAAAATCATAAGATTGTATCTATATTTCAAAGCTTGAATTTAAGTTTCAGTCAAGTTTTTCTATAAAGAAGTACCAGTGTGTAACTGAACTAATGACTGTTTCCCTGTTTCCATGTTCACATATCAGAAAGGAAATGTAACAAAATATATCTGTCTAAAGTATAGTTCAGATTATGTTTTTTCTATACAGTGTGCTACAGATTTCTTTGAAAGGTGTTTTTAATTGCATTAAAATAACTGGTTCAGATTTTCTGCTGTTTAACAACAGTGCTGACATCCCTTTGTTCACCAGAATGATTAGAAAAATATCAGTGTATTACACTTTGTATAAGCATAAATGGCCATCTAAAGCCCAGAATGATAAATCAAGATCAATGCTTATCTTGCAAATAGAAAACTAAGGAACAGCTGGTCACTATGATTGAGCCTAAAGAGATTCTTCAGTCCATGTTTAAACAGTTCAAGTTGTAAGAGATAGTGAGAATCCGCTATCTTCCATTTCTTACAATAGTTACTTGTTTAGAGTTTTTGAAATGAAAACAGTTTATCTAAACAGGTTTTTAAATTGAATACTATCTGGGGATGTCTATTTTGTACTCTGTTTTGGTATTTTAGTACTCCTTGCAAATAAAAGATATCCCTAGAGCCCATTTTTTTGATTAAAAAAACCCCAAAACACAAACCCAAATCTTGCTTTTCATAGTATGGAATTCCTGTTGTTTCAGTATGCTGTAATTTTTGAACACACCAAGAACACAAAGAATGAAAACTTTAGGTTTGGGAAATTGTCTTGGCTGCATGTGGTTATGGCACTTCTACATGTATCATATATTTGTATTTCAAGATCTGTACTTGAAATTATGTTAAAAATAAAGACAGGTAACACAGGGACAGATTCTGTAAAAGTGAACAGAATAAACTCTTTGGACATGATTATTTTTGCCGTATTTACAATTTATGAATGTAAGTATTAATTGCAGCTATTTGATCCATTTTTACTTCATTCACTTCTACTTATTAAAAGGAACTTTAAAAACATGAACAGTGCATCTGTGAAATGCTTAAGACTTAATATCACGACATCTTGAATGATTATAATATTCATGTGCCCAAAACCAGAGGTGAATACAAAACTATACTAATGTGTACGGGCAACTAATGCAATAAATTTGCTTCAGGTTTAAGAATTCCTATATTCTCAATATTAGATCCATCAATAAATATTGTTCCCCTTTCATTATCCCAGGTGAAGAAACTTTAGTGGAAAATGCTTTTTTCCTCTATATATTTATGTAAATGAAAAGGTATGAGAAGCAAAATATTGATTTTTGCCATGTGTACCAATTGTATTTTCCCAAATTAGAGTAAAAAACACTTCATGTAAATTCCTGAAGATGTGACAAACCTATTTATACTCAATTAATTTAACTCTGTTGGAATGAATCACAAATCTTGAACAATAAACCCAGAATTAACTAGATTGTTCAATAGTGCAACTACATTTGTATCACCAATGACAAAAAAAAAAAAAAAAATCACAGTTCTAGGGTTTTCACAGGGTTATGGATAAACAGCTCTGAATTTTGAGGCCAAATCTAGCCCTTTCTTATTGTTCATGATGAGAAGGAGACCAGTTCTCATTGCAGCATTGGCCAGGGACAGGCAGAGGGAGATGTAGTTTGGGATGATCAATGGGTTTGTGAATGGGATTGCTTATAGTGAGGAAGAGCTCTGGAAGGGAAAAGCAAATGAGTTACTTGAACATGTAGCATCGAACTGTACATCCTAGACACTTATGTTGAATGTGACAGACTGTTTTGAAAAGTCTGTTATGGTGAGCATTACATCAGAGACCTTCTTTTCACATATCTTTCTGCTACCCTGATTACTGATTGAATTGGTAGTAGGATATGCCAAAGAGGAGCAGAAAATATATACAGCAAAGGACAAAACTATTTGAGGAACAAGGGCAAATGGTCTGAACTATTAATGGAAACATATGTTATGATTTCCTATTTGTATAGACTGTATAAAATCCTAAGAACCTAAGAAACACTACTCAGCTTGTGGATTTGTGTGCATGACCTGGCCTTTTCCTGAATTATCTTGCACCAATTTTATTCTTTCTCTTCCTCTCTGTTCCTGTGCTTTAATTTTCTTAAGGGAAAACTCACAGGAGCTTTGAGGGAGCTTGAATCAGCTTTGGGTAGATCTCCAACTGATTCATCATGAACAAAGACTATAAGTTGCATCCTGGAGTGCATTCAGTGCAGTCTGTGTTTAGTCTTTGGGTGGAAGCTCTTGCTTTTCAGTTGTGGATGGACAACATAACTCAAGAGAAAAGGGAAGTTGTTTTAAGGCACTTCTAATATGCTGTAGTTTTGGAGGTTGCATGTTCCCTTGACTTCCTTGTCCATCTCTACAAGGTTACCAAAAGACATTTAGCTTAGAAATGACCTTTTATCCTGGTCTTTATGCCATTCATTTCCTTAGGCTATGAAGATAGTCTAGATGCTTTCCTTTGTGTTGCTGAAAGTCTCACATTTTGAGAAGTTAACACAGGAGAAGACTGTGTTGTCTTTAGGCGTGTTTTCCACTGATGGTATAGGAAATACTGTTCAAGTATAACTAAGGTACAATATGCTAACTGTCAGACATGATTATTTTCCAGAACTATAGTCACAGAAGTGAGTCCTTTGATCATATCCCAAAGGCAAGAGCAAGAGGCTCTCTCTGGTCATATTAATGTCATGCTGGTTTTCATTTATTTTTCAACCAAGTCTTTTTCCTTATTATGGTGAAAACCCTCATAAATAAATAATGGAGCATTAATCGATTCAGTATGCACTTGCTATCAAAAGTATTTGTCTTTTAATTTTAGAATACTTTAAATCTTATTTTAGATGACTCTGTGCTGGTGTTATATCTAGTGTTCAGTGTTCAGCAGCTGTAGCATTTCTGCTGGTTGCTTGTCTCTGATGAGGAGATGCCTGAACACTTGCTTGGAGAATTGATTTCCATAAATACCTTATTTTAGGTTTTTTTCTACCATGAAAACTACCTTGTAGGTCATCGTGTAACTCATCAGTAGACTATAGGGAGTGAGCTTGTACTTCAGCTACCTGAGGTGCTGTTAACGCAAAGATAGATGGTGTCTAATTTTGGGTATTATACTCTTCAGTCTCCCATGACTGAGAAGTCTCCACTTCAGAAATTTCTCTCTTGACAGATAGAGAAAAAAATACTTCTATTGAGGTTAACATGGTGCTGTATTTAACACTAACACAGGTCCTGTGATTGACCCAAAGACAAATGTCACTAGAAATTTTGGATTAAAATTTTGAAGTTGAATAATATATACCTAGTTAGTGTGCTTTCTTTGTTTCAAATCTGGAAATACAAGAGAACTTTTCAGATACTAACATAAAGTCTTTTCTCTTCCAAGGAGAAGAAAGAGAAATTTTATCATCTGAAGGTAGTCATGAGTACGTACTATACCTGTATGGCTGCTGAGCAAAGTAAACTCTTAGTGTCTGTATTTTGAAATGGCTGTCAGCAAGTTAGTTGAATTAAGTTCAATATCTAAATGCAGATGAAGCAGTGTGTTGTGAATACCTACCTAGCTTTGTTGCATAAATACATCTGGATAAAATGTTTTCCATGTAATTCAGATGGGTCTGCCACCAAGGCTTCCAGATGATGATGACACTTTGGAGTAGAATGGTGGATGTCACAGAAATGTAGGCTGTATCACAGATACTGAATTTTTGGGAATAGGTTTTATGCTGGCTAAGAAAATATTAGAAAAAGCATATAACAGAAATGGCATGTCCACATGAATATGACCCATCAAATACAGGAAGAGATTGAAAATTTTATCTTCCAAATATCTATATGTACGTGCACATGCAGAAGTGCTACTAAAATCAACAATGTAGCATGTAGAAGGTGTATGGTCATGAATTTCTGTGAAATAAACCAACCATGGCAGGTAGCATGAGCCCCTTTGCGGACTAGAAATGAATAAGAAAACAAATGTATTACTGCTGTGGCTTTTTTTTTCCTTTTGTTTCATCTGTTGTTACTTGGAATGTGACTATTTTTTTCCAAAGACTTTTACCAGTACTTTATATTCTGTTAGGCTAACTTATTTCTTTCATCTCCAATTTCATTTTCTTCCTCTAAAACTATTTCCCAAGACTTCTCCCTCCTAATTCTCTCTCTTTTTTTTTTTTGCTACCATTTCTCTTTTCAAGGTTTATTTTTGCTTTCTTTTTCCTAGTGTTCCTGTTTCATGTCTATGTATTTGTCTTGGTTTTCTGCTACTATTTAACCCTTTCCAGTCTATTTCTTTTGCTCTCATTTTCTCAGTCTTATGCCTTTCCGTTGCTAAGGCTTTTGTCCCTGGCTTTGTTACAGGTGTATGGGAAATTGCAGAAAAGTGATGTATAGCAATGACTGAACACAATCAAACACATTTTTTTAAGAATCTATATATTTCAAGACTGTAAGTAATGTATTTCTTGTACTGCAGTATGAGAAAAGGAATACAGACAGATATGATTTGGAAGTTTTATTCTGTTTAACAAAATAATGTTTTTTATAATTTCTAGCTGTTAGTCCATAGAAAGTGTAATAATTGTGTACTAAAGCATCTAAAAATAGGGTTAACTTGAGCCAATTGTTTAGGTTTACAAATTATCTCAACATAAAGGAGAGTGAGATATTTTTCAAGCTTAAGGAAGAATTGCTGATGGGAGCCCTTTAATGAGGTTTGAAATATACATTCTTCTAATTTGCTTTAGTTTTGATTTTATTTATTTATTTTTTTTGCAAGGCTGGTTAAGTGTACACTACATCATTAGTCTTTAAAAAATGGTCAGTTACTGAGAACTGCAAAATTAGCTCTGCCTGTCGGTGTCTCCAAAGGGAAAGTTTTGCTCATCTGTAATGTAGGAAACAAGAGGCAAAGCAAATGTCATGGAAATCTCTACATCAGCTGTGGCAATGAGTAAATCTATTTTCAAAGAGAATTAAGCCAATAGCCCTTCCTGCCAGTGAGGAATTAAAAAGGAAAAGTTGACAAGTTCAGAAGCAGCACTGCAGGGTAAGGCTAATATTATTAACAGGTCAAAGGAAGCAATATGAAACACATGAACTAGGCAAACCAGGATTACAGGCTACTTTGTTAAGCTGAACCATAGGTTGTGTTCCTAAATTTATCTTATCTGCCCTTTCACTAGCCACTATCCCAAACATCCTTCAAGAATCTGTGGCGCTTGTCTTCCATACACTGTGGCAAAGTGGCCCATGCAGTACAGCAGTGTCATCTTGAGGCAGGGACAGAAGGCACCAGGAAATCTTAGGGTCTTCTCACACTTTGACAACCTATAATATTCTAAAACTAATATACACAGGTAAGGAAAAAGAAATCTGCACAGGTGAAGAAATATCAGGGTTTTGGCTAAAGCAACTGGATGAACACAAATAATCGTAGGTGTGTGTTTCAGTTTGTGAAGAATTTCCTGAGGCTACACTTATCCTGTAGGCTAAATCTCTATCAGCCACAATGAAACCTTAGACACTTGGCTGTCATGCACAAACCTACATGTAGTCACCTAAATTTAGCTCACTATCATTACCATTCAGAAAGATTCTTGTGAACATTTCTTAAGTCACTGTGAGTTTGTGTGGAGCCATTGCTGGTAATGGAGAAAGGGCTGTAATGGTGGCTCCTGTAAAAAGTTGCTTGAAAATTTCCCCAGCTCTGAGTCAAACACACTTCTGGGTCTGAGTCAATTGGGTGCCTCCATGATTGCTTTTTAAGAAGAGGCAGCTGGAAGAGGAGGGTTGTTCTTTCTGGCAGGTAGTGGAAGGAGTTGGATGAGAGAAGCAACCCTGTGGACCCCAAGGTCAGCAAGAGAGGAGGAGGCGTAGTGGAGTAGACAACCCCTGCATCCCAGGGTGAGATGGCAGCTGTCCCCCTGCAACCCGTGGAAGGTAATGGTGAAGCTGAGATCTGCTGGCAGCTCGTGGAGGACTCCACAGTAGAGGATGGGGCTGTGACTATGTGGGGAGGCAGTGTTGGAGCAGAATGTGCCTGGAGTTCTGCTGTCATGGAAGACACCCACACTGGAGGAGTTTGTGAGGAGATTCAGCCCTTGGGAAGGACTCATGCCAGAGAGGTTTGCTGTGGGAAGGACCCCACGTTGTAGCAAGGGAAGAATGTGAGTCCTCCTCTGAGGCAGAGACCATCTGTGAGGGACTGACCACATCTCCCATTCTCCTGTACTGCTGAGTGGTAGGAGGTAGAGACAGAGGGAGCAGGGAGCTGGGCCTGGGAAGAAAGGAGGGGTAGGTGAAGGAGATCTTAAAGTGCTGGTTGTATTTTTCTCATCATCCTGCTCTGCTTTTGCTATCTGTTCTGTTTCTAGTTAATAGTAAATGAAACTGTTCTTGTTTTCGTCTCTAAGTCGAGTAGTTTAGTCTGTTTTGCCAGGAACAATAATTGGCAGTGAGCCCTCCCTGCCCTTGTCTCAATCCTTGGTTATCTTTCCTCCTCCCATCTCACTGGGGCCTCTGCCATCTTATGGAAGGGATGTGTGTGTGGGTGGGGGATGTGAATGAGTGGCTATGTGATGCTTTGTTGACAACTAGCTTAAACCACAACAGTCACTGTGTCACCATTGCTGGTATAGGAGAAATACTTTTATTGTTTTGTTACCTGTTGATGATTTCCTTTAGGCTTTAAGATGTGGTAAACAACTGAGTTTCATAGAATCGCAGAATGGTAGGGGTTGGAAGGGACCTTTAGAGATCATCTAGTCCAACCCACCTGCTCAAGCAGGTCCACCTAGATCAGGTCACACAGGAACATGTCCAGGTGGGTCTTGAAGGACTCCAAGGAAGGGGACTCCACACCCTCCCTGGGTAGCCTGTGTCAGGGCTCAGTTACCCTCACATTGAAATAGTTTTTTCTTATATTTAAGTGGAACTTTTTGTGTTCCAGCTTCATTCCATTACCCCTTGTCCTGTTGCTAGAAAAAGAGAGATGCCCCAACCTCCTGACACCCACCATTTAGATATTTGTAAATATTAATGAGATTCCCCCTCAGTCTCCTCTTCTCTAGACTAAACAGCCCCAGTTCCCACAGCCTTTCCTCATAAGGAAGATGCTTATGCTTCAGCCCTCTGATCATAGCTTATGTTGGGTGTGACTCCACATTGTAAGAACAAGTGATGGAATATTTCTTATCCACCTTGTTATTTTGGCAGGCAAAATCTGATAAGGCCAGTTTTCCAGCTGAAGTATATTGACTTGATTAGGATGACTGAGCAATACCACTTCACACTTGCCGGGAAACAGGCACAGGAGAATAGAAAGATTTTCAGAAAGTCTCATCAGTATTATGATTTCAATATTTTTAAGAATTGGGACCTGGAGGATCCAGGCCCTTAGCCTGGAATAAATTTTCTGTTAGGGATCCTTAATTTCCTTGCTAGAAGGGTGCTGACATAATATAAGTTTATTTGTTTCCCCTTGAAACAGGCATTTTTTTCATGACTGTGTTTAATGAAATGCCGTTACTTCGAAAGTCTTCTTGTATTAGTCAAATACTCAGCAAATATTCATGTTTCATACTTTGAAATTATGCTGAGGAGCATAATTGAAGGAATTGTCTTATATGACTGAAAACAGCATATGACATTTGTAGGTCTGTGGAGAATGTCACTGTCCTGATTTCAGCTGGGATAGAGGTAGTTTTCTTTCTAGTAGCTGCTAGAGAGCTGTGTTTTGGGTTTACACTGAAAAGAATGTTGATAGCACAGGAATGTTTTGGTTATTGCTAAGCAGTGCTGGCACAGTATCAAAGCCTTTTCTGCTTCTTGCCCTGCTCTACTAGCAAGGAGGCTGGGGGTGCACCAGGGAGCATGGCCAAGATAGCTGGCCTGAACTAGCCAAATGATATTTCATAACATTGTGTTGTGCCCAATATATAAAATAGGAGGATTTGTCACCTCCATTCCTGGAAAGGGAGGTTGTGGTGTTTGCTTCTCTGGAGACTTTCAAAACCTGCCTAGACATGTTGCTGTGTGACCTGATCTTTGTGGACTTGCTTTGACAGAGAAGTTGGACTAGATAATCTTCAGAGGTCACTTCTGACCCCTACAATTCTGTGATTCTGTGAGCCTCAAATGCTGGAAAAACAAGAGTTTTTGTTTCCCTAAGGGAGATGTCCAGCAGAGCCCTGTTGTAGAATGGTCCAGGAAATGATTCGCAGCATAAGCCTACCAACATGCTGGTGAAACATTGAAGTGGTATGCAGCAAACTGTGGGTAAATATAGAGTATAAGTCATGATATCTTTTATGAAAAAACCCATATTCTGGCTTTCCATTTATGATTTTGATCACTAGAATTTGCAGGGATCACTGTTATGGTAATGGTAGTAGCCTCTAATTTGCAGTTGTTTCTTAGAAGCTGGTTTGGCACATCAGTGGGACTGAAAAGAGAAGGTATATGAAGAGATAGTCTCTTTTTGCTGACAGCTTACAGATTGAACCTTGGCTTGTTTTCAACAGGCAAACATCAGTATCTGAAAAAAACTTCAAATGAGTTAAAAAAAAGATTTAAGTACTCACTACTTTTCCTTAGGACAGAGAGGCTGGAAAGTCCCCTGAACAGTTCCTTGCTAGGTGAAGGTCTATTTTTATATAGAAATGTTGGGAGGTTGCTTCTTTACCATAGCTTGCATTTCTGAAGTGTTGGTTGTCTTTTTAGTTCATAATTTTATAGTATCATGCTTGCAGAGATCCCGTGGCTGCTACCTTGCTGTAGGAATTGAGGGGCTAGACATCACCTTAGGAACCTTAAATTTCCCAAAAAGGAAATTTGCACCACTTTCTTTTTTGTCCTGTGACACCAACAATTTCTATTGAATAGATAGGAAAATGAGTCTAGAAAGCTGAGTGTCATGGTCAAGGTCAAACAGAAAAGAATGGTAGGTCTGGGATTTAAACCTACTTCTCTCCCAGGTGTCTTAACTGCAGATCTAATCTGCCGTTCTTCGTCTTAAAGTTAATTTATTTTGTAAGTCAAAGTCTCGGTGTATTACTCCTAAGATGTAGCAGGGTAATAAAAATAATTAAGCAGATGTTCAAATCACTAAATGAGTGTCATTTTTTGTTTGAAGGCTATCCCAACGTGAACTCAGATCTTAGTCTCTAGTGAAAATGTCTGATATAATGTTGGGTTTTAATGTGTTACCAGAGAGAAGAATATTTAGCTACCTTCAATGTATTCAGCTATTTGATGAATTGAAGGGCTCAGCAGTCAGCGGACATCTCATTAGCCAATTCACGTAGGCATGCTGTGACTATTTTGAATCACATATCCACAATTCAAATTGACGGTAAAAGTCCAATTAAAAAGTAAATGTATTTTCATATATTGTAGCAGTGGTAGTGTCATGTGGCTTGGGTTTTTCCTTTTATTTCATTCCCAATTACTCATTTTAATGATGAGCTCCTGAATGTGAAAAACTAATGTTCTTATTTGGAGCTTTGCTGAGAGAAATTGTCAGGCAACCTTTCCCATACTGTTCTGCTCAGCTGCTGCAAAGTTGAGTACTTTGACTACATGTGCAGAGGTTATTGTGCCAGATGGTGTGGTTGTTTCTGGGATGTGAAGAACCACAGAGAGGACCCTGAAATATATCCCTTATGTCGTAAAACATCACTTTAACTGGCTTTTCAGAAATTAGACTTATAGGTAAATTAAGATGCAGAGAGCCAAATTGTATCTTAACACTGAACATCGAAAAGATCAGCTGATACAGTTCCAAAGACATTCAATTTATTTCCAGTATTAGACTACTTTTAGCAAAATGATCTCTACTGACATACATTTCTTGCTTTAGTGTGTTGTTTAATAACCAGAATATTAATTTATCCATCAAAATAATTGTTTGTCTCCAAATGATGTATTTTGTTATTCATTATCTATAGATATTATAAATTATACATAGAGATTATATATCAATCTAGGTAGACCTACTTTAGCAGGAGAGTTGAACTAAATGATCTCAAGAGGTCCCTTCCAACCCCTATGATTCTGTGATTCTGTGATAAAATGTATTTGCCAGTACTTCAAAACAGACAGAATTATACAGTTCTACTGAAGTAGTGCAAAGCACTAGTCTGAATTACCCCAAAGCCAAAGCAAAGAATTAGGTAGCTGTGTTTGATTTCCTATCTACAATCCTGCATCCCCCAAGAAAAAAACTAATTAAAAAGAAAGTTTTCTAATGGCTTAGCTCCTTCAACAGCCCTTGAAGCATATGTCATTGCTGGAACAAAAGAATGGTCAAGAGAAGGGACTTTTTCAAATACAGTCATCAGCTCTGTGGACTGAGACCTCTTATGAACCTGAAATGTACCCCCGTATCCCCAGGAAGAACATGCAGAGGAGGGTATAATGTACATAATGAACACTGCTAGCTGGTGTAGGTTAGTGAAATTTATGGTTTTACAAGTCCCTTTCTTCCGAATCCAAGGGTAGCATCTGAGCTTGCTGACCTGCAGGTGGATTCTTGGTTGTCCTGACAGGGCTTTGTGAGCTGTGTACGAAATCCCTTTCCTCCATTGGTGCGTGTGTTCCACCAGATTGCAGGTGAGCTCCAGGATACCAGTTTTATGTAGGAATCCTTTCTCCCACTGACCATGAATAATGCCTGTGCATATGCATATTCTACATATTTTTTAATAAATATAATTCTCTTTTCCTAAAAGCTCTTGGAATAACACTTAGCCATGCCTACTAATTGAGCTCCAAGAATATCCACAAGAGTTGAATGTCAGGGAGGTGCGCAATGGATCTGAGTGGGCTATATCACAGCCCTAGGTGGCATATATTCTTTAGATTTCAATGAATAGCAGCTAACATCTTATGTAAACTGCAGCCCCCAGACACTATTGTAGATCTTTATTTAATCTAACTGCTCAATGTGTCAATTTGAGCGTTCAATTCAGCCTGTGTATTATATGAGGGGAAAAAAGGATCAGAAAAGATTTGCTAGTGACTGTAGACAGAAGACTGCAAGTTTTTTTCCAGTCTTTTCTGGAAATTAAAACTTTTTTCCTGTGGCAGCTTGTAGGTGTGTGTAATTCAAGATCCTCACATTTAGATGTTGGCAACATGGTTGCTACTTCAATATTTTTGATGTTTCATGGTCAGCTACTTTCATCTTCAGCATACTTCAATTACTGACAAAAATGGCGTGTAAGTGCTTTGAGCAGTAAAGTTCCATTTGTAAATCCTCACACAATAAGGAGATGAACATGGGTACTGTGACCAGAGTTTAATGAGAAGCAGTAGGCTGATCCATTCACATTAATGCAGACATTTGAAGTTCATCATTCAGTGTCTAAAACAAGCATTTTACTAACTTCATATATAGATTAAACTAAAAGGTTATTTTGATTAAGTTTGTGTCATTTGTCATTTTGTCAGGTGAACTAAGAAAATATCATTTAAATTCTACAGATGTTTATCTTCATTAGCATCTCAAAACTTACCAGAGGATTACTTTATTTTTCTATGCCATATAATAATACCTTGCTGCTTTGAGGTGCACTGACTAGTCAGTGTTTTGTGTTTACCCAGTATTCATTAAAGTATCATTTATTCATTATGATTAGTAATCAGATCTGGGTGAGAGAGATAAAACAAATGTAAAAATATTCCTCTGTCTCTGAATTATTTCTTCCTTTTAAGGCAGAGGAAAAGTAAAACAGGTCATCAAGAAATTAAATACATAAAGATCAGAGGTGAGATAATGAGCTCATTTGCATTGCGTTCAGGATTTGTTTTGAACTTCAAAACAGGAGATCATAAACCAGTCAACATCTAAATACTGACAGCTATATGAAAGACTAAATCAAAATGGGCTTTTTTCTTCTGTTAACAATTATTCTCTCACTGAGTGTCTTCAGTCTTTCATTTGATGGTCTCTGAATGTGAAATTCTGTCATCTATTCTTTTACTTTAAAAAGCCAAAACTAACAAACCAAACAAAACCCAAAACCCCCAAACCAACCAGAAATAACCCCAAAAGTTTACTGTAAATGGCAGTTAGTGGAGAGAAGAAGAATAGAAGAGATATTCAGCAGGAAACAGAACTGTACATGTTGAGTTGTTCAAGAGGCTGTGCATTAAAAAAGCTTTTCTGCTGGTGCAGTTCAGAGCTTTACTTTGGGCAAATGAGACTTGTGTTACACCACAGAAAAACGGAACTGAGGTAACTGACCCCAAATTCAGTTTTCCTGTCCATTAGAGGATGTTTTATGTGCCTTTCACAGTAGTGTTTATATCTAGTAATTTTACAGGCGTAATCCACTATTCGGACTTCTATGTGGACTGAAGGAAAAGAACCTTATTTTTTTTTTAAGATTGTGGCTTTACAGTTCCCTGTGAAATGTTGGAAAATACACAGGACAGCTGTGCTTGCCCTACTCCAAGAACAGACCAAAGGAAAATTGGAGACTGGGATTAAGATGATGAAGTGTATGTATTGCCATTTCTGTTAGGATGCTGCCAGTAACCCTTGGCCTAGCTACCACATTACTGTAAAGTCTTTTGATTTTTCATTATCTAGGTCATTGGTTCAAATTTGGTCCAAGATGTTACTTGGCCCAATCTTCTGCAAATTAGACACACTTCAATCATAGAATCATTATGATTGTAAAAAACCTTTAAGATCATTGAGTCCAACCACTAACCTAACACTGCCAAGGCCATCACTAAACTAAACCATGTCCCTCAGCACCTCATCTATGTGACTTTTAAATATCTCCACCACCTCCCTGGGCAGCCCGTTCCAATGTGATTGTAGACAGTGATCAGGTCTCCCCTTAAGCCTGCTCTTCTCCAGACTAAATAACCCCAGCACCCTTAGCCACTCCTCATAATACTTGGGCTGTAGACTCTTGACCAGCCTCGTTGCCTGACTCTGGATGTGCTCCAGCACCTCAATGTCCTTGTAGTGAGGAGCCCAGAACTGAACACAGTATTTCAGGTGCAGCCTCAGCAGCATCCAGTACAAGGAGAATATCACTTCCTTGGTTCTGCTGGTCACACTATTTCTGATATTATTTCTGGTCTGACTAGTAGTATCGTCAGATACTCATTGACCATAAGTAGACATGCAAAATTACATCTTTACTTTGCCAGTATAAAAATAGAGGCAAAAACCCATAATGATATGACTAAAAAGTAGCTCAGGTGACTTTTTGCAGGAAGACTGATGGAGTCTCCAGTCAGTCCCACTGATAAAGCTGCTATTACTGCTTTGCAATCTATTTTCCACTGAATATAATCAGCCAAACAAACACAAAATAATCTTGTTTGGTGCAGACTGTTGTGTTGGCACCTGAACAGCACCTAATGTGCCAGCTGCTACTTTTGTTTTGTTTTGTTTGTTTCTTGGTGTATTAATGGATTTTACATAACTTTTATTATCCAGTGAAAATATAATAAAGACCATTTAGGATATGTGGATGCCAAGGTGGTTTTGTGGAGAAATTTGGATGAGTAGCATCTGTTTTTGGAATAGGTGATCTTTGTATGTTTTCACTTGATTACACCTGTACAAAATGTGTGGCCTGTTTACCACTTTAAGAGGACACTAGGGATCTACTATGGATTTTGTAAGTGTGCTTGTATGCTATACACTGTATTGGATTACAGTAGACATTCTGTCAAATTACTGCCATCACCCTGAAAAAAATCATGCTATACCTCTCATTACCCTCTGTTCCTTTTCACGAGAAAGCCTGATTTTAAACATGATAAAATTTTTAGTGATAAGGTGAAAGAAGGAGGGAGGTTTGAGTTTTTAATTTCCTCAGCATTTCAGATAATAACTTTTTTTGTTTGCTTTCACCTTCTCAATGAGTGCTCTCAGGTATATCAGTACCTTCCATTCTTGGACAGTGAAAATAGTGTGAGAAAATAAAATATATCATTTTGACCCATAAGAGACTAATCAGAAAAAAATACTCATAAATGTGAAAGCCAAGATATTTAGAGCTCTGTTAAATTTAGTTGGACAGGCTTGGTTAACAGATCATTTACTTTCCCAGGTGAAATTAGGACTGATTTCTGAAGCAGGTAAGAGATGAATCTTAGGACTTGTAAGAAATTTTGGATAGCTGTGGAAGGAAACAGCAGAGAAAATCTGATAGCTAAACATTAGTTACCCTTTGAATACAGAATGGCTGTTACATTTCATATTTCTGATAAAAACTTCATGCAATATATCTAGGCTTTAAAGAGTTTTAGACTGGAAGTGTTTGTGAAATAATTTGGAAAAATTCTTGATTAAAAACATTGGGATAATGGCTGTCCATAAAAACAGTGACAGAATTAAAACAATGTAACATTCAGCTTATTTTTATGTCTGATAGCCTAAGCCATATAACTTAACTACACCTACCTCAACCTTTTTTTTTTCAATATAAAATGCATTTCAGGAATGAAGTAAACAAGTGTGTTATGGCATAAGATTAAACACTCGCAGTAATATAAACAACTATCTATAGAGCACAAAAAATATAGACAATGGTGTGTCAACAGAGACAAACAGACATTAAAGTGCATGCGCAGCTTTTCAATATATCAGGATATGGAGCTTTTAACATCATTATGACCAGTGTTTACCATTTGTTTGCTTTCCAGTTTGCATGGCTTATTGGATATTATAATTTGAAAACATTGTCTTACTAGGGTAATGAACAATAAAAAATTTGTAATTCATCCTAATAAGCTTGAATGGTAACCCACGTGCCTTGGACATTTTTAGCCAGGCATAATTTATCCACTTCTTTGGCTGTGAAACAGTGTGGATCTTCTTATCTGAGTCCCTGACAGATGGTTTAGGCTTTTTCAGGACTACATTTCCAATCATTTTGCCCATATTGCAAAATTGGCCTTGAAAAAGGGTAAAGAGTTGTTATGCTGCATTAACATCTCTTCTGAACTGCTTACTGTGAAGGACGTGAAAAAAGGAAATCGGAAGAGGAATGTTTTTAAAATACACTTATGAAAGCTTATTAGATAGGATTATGATCTTAAATCCCTCACCTCAATCTGAATATGAATATGGTTACATTATGTGTGATAATGAAAACACAACTTTACCTTGTTTCATAAATAATTTAGATGGTGATCATGGCATAAGAAGTGTTAAAAGTGCTTTAATTAGTAAGACTTCCTATAGTCTTAAACTTTGCTGCTGGATAACACAAATAACTGCTATTAGGTGAACAGGGATTTCTGTGTCACTTTTCAAGATTTTTGCTACTCTGAATTGAAAGGCTGAAATATCTGCATTAATTTCTGCATGAAATGTGGATAGATCACACATACTGTGCCAAATTTTCATTTTCTTTTGTAGCTTCAGCTGACTCTCTTCTTCATATAAAGTGCCATTCTTCTTGACATCTTTTAGTTTATGATAAAAATCAATGAAAACTGAAGCCTTCCACAATCATCTATAAAATGCAATTACAGTATACAACACACAATAAAAGTCTTGTGGTGTATATGTTGAGACATAATTTATGCCACTTACCTCCAGAGAGGTATTGATCTTATTCTGTGAATATCTTTCAAAAGAGCTGTTGAATGCAAGCTCAAGGAAATATGTGCCTATTTGGTCTGATCTATAATTTGATTAATATTGACCTATTTTTTGAACTTTGCTCCTTACTGCACTATTTTCTCTGGCTGAACCTTTTATCTTTGAATATTGCCCCTCTGCCTCCTTTGGAGGTCCATTCCTCCTTTTGCAGTCCCTCACACTCACTGTGGTCTTTGTGATCCACACCCGAGGAGCTGTAGGAGATAGCTGAAATGACCTCACAGATTTGTTTATTGTTTTTCAAACAATTGGCAATCTTTCCTAATCCTGGAAGTGGTGATTGTCGGGCACAGCCTGCATCCATTCTGTGACAGGATCCAGTTCTAACTTTCCTGCCGTATATAGGAAGAAAAACCAATTCTGAATAAATAGTCCAGCAAGGACCCCCCAAGATACCTTGTAAAAACTCTATTACTTAATTTAGCTTATGGTTTTGAGAGCTGCAATCTAGCATTTAAAATGCCAGGAGAACCCCTCAAGAATGTTATAAAATGCAAAGAGGGTAGTTTTTATGCAAAACTTTTCAGCATTAGGCAATACTTACATAGGGAAATCATGAGAATAAACCCTCACTGCAAGAATAAACCTCTTGTTACTCAGTGTCTCAGCACTGTGTCTCAGTTAAATTCCTCAAAAAAAAGAAATGTTGAGTGATGTCTCTGACCTGACAATTTCCATTTTGAAGTTCATGTTCCTTGAGACGCTGCAGGAATGTTATCACTTTGCTGTACTATGTGAAAAAAACATTGTGTATTCCTAGAATGAGAATTCAGGAGAGTTTAATTTGCTTTGGACAAAGACCTGAGTAGCAGGGTAAGCGCCTCTATTATATGGTTACAGTAAATAGTTCAACCTTGTCTGACACAAATGCCCTGTTTTGGGATTTGTTAGAAGTTAATTGCCTGTTGTGATTGCACTGTAGTTGATGAATGCCCCAGTGGGACATGACAAAATAATATTTCTTGAAAAGGAGAAAAAAAGAGAAATAGTAGCAATGTAATTTAGGTCTGATTTGGCATAAACTAGTTCAAGGTAGAATATGCATAAGAGACATTTTCCATCTATCTATTGGTGGAATTTTCAACAAAGCATAAGCTTATTTAATCAATTCTGGAAATCTAAAATTGATGCTTGAATAGAAACTAAAGAAAAACTAAAACTAAAGTAAATCTGAAAGCCTCATTACAATAGCCTCATTATACATAACAGAAAAAAAAATCCCAACAAACTAAATTTGATTTTAAAATGCCTTTTGTTTTTGTTTTACTAATTGTATTATTATGAAAACCTGGTCTTAGTGAAGTTAAGGCTGATCTATCACTGCGTTCTTCAGAGCAAGGATTACACCCGTGATTTCTGCAGATAGTATTACCTGCTTGGGTGAAGTCTCATCATGGCTTCAGCCTCAGTTTTACCGTCTATGATATGCTTTATATCTTTGCTTGAAGATCAAAGACAATATTGTTTGAAGAAAAAAATCTGTTGAGACCTAGGAAACTTGACTGTGTATTTAATAAGAGATGAGTCACTACACTTGGAAGCAAATCAACTACTCTAATTTCTTAGCTGTTTTTTTTTTTTCCCTTGCAATGTTTTTTGTAAGTTTCGTCAGCTTTAGTATGAAAAATGTCTTTGTAATGTTGAGATGATGTGAGTGAAAAAAGATACTAAAGTTCCCAATCCAGAGTGGCTATTCAGGGCTTTCTGGAAAGCTCTTACATCATGGGTGAGTTTGACTTTTCATTTGAAAACCAGAGAGAATAGAGAGTGAAGTGAACATTTTTAGAACTCAGCCACTACATTTAGGAACTGATAACAAGAATTAATTTAGTAAGCTGGAGAAATTGTATTTTGGAAATTGCTGAGGGAAAGGAAGCTTTGTTGAATCAAATGATCACAGATGGACTAACATCTGCCAATATGATTTAGTCATGAAAAAGGTCAAATGTTCCTGAGGCAAGTTAGGTGAGGTGCTTCTAGTGACATGTGAAATTATATTACTGGTACTTCTATATGGAAAATTATGTGCAATTCCAGTAATTAATATTCAAGAAAAAAAAATTACTCTGGGAAATGACAGAATTTTTTGGAGAGTTTCTTCAGCTAAACAATGATGCCATAAGAATGAATTGCCCAAAAGTAAATTCAGGCTAGAAGTCATCTAGCCATCAGAAAAGTGGAATCTGCAGCATATGGCCAGTCAGAGGAGCTGAATTAAGACCTTCCTTAGTATTAAGGTGGATTTTAAATAGTTCTGAAAGACATAGGATGTTGTGCCTGTAGTAGCTCATCAGGTCCTTTTTTTAACTATGACTTTTAACAATCAAGTCATTGAAACTGATGTAATTCTGCTGATATCATTTTGACTGTATAGTCGCATAAGAGTAGCACCACTTCGTCTAAAAGGTAAATGATGCTTTGCAGAAAGAACTGGAGATATAAAAAAATCTTATTTACAATCGTAGCTAGTGGATTAATCTAAACTCACTCTGCTTGGTGAAAGCTTAAGAGAGGGTCAGGGAATTATCTGTGGTCTTTCTGATGCCAGGAATTCGGTAAGAATAGCCTGAAGCTAATACCTCTTAAGAGAACAGGAAAATAATTTAGGTTGGAAAGGAACTTTAAGATCCAGTCCAAGTAATAAACTATCACTGCCATGTCCACCACTAAACCATGTCCCTTAGTACCACATCTACACATCTTTAGAATATCTCCAAGTATCTCTAGGGATGGTGACTCAACCACTTCACTGGGCAGCCTGTTCCCATAATTGATAAACCTTTCCATGAAGCAATTTTTCCTAATATCCAATCTAAACATCCTCTGGTGCAACTTGATGCCGTTTCTCCTTGTCCTGTTGCTTGTTTCTTGGGAGAAGAGATGGACAACCATCTCATTACATCCATCTTTCAGGTAGTTGTAGAGAGTGGTAACGTCTCCTCAAGCCTCCTTTTCTCCAGGCCAAACACCCTCAGTTCCGTCAGCCACTCCTCAGAAGACTTATCCTCTAGACCCTTTACCAGCTTTGTTACCCATCTCTGGACACACTCCAGCATCTCAATGTCTTTCTTGTAGTGAGGGGCTCAGAACTGAACATGGTACTTGAGGTGTGGCCTCACCAGTGCCAAGTACTGGTGGGCAGTCACTTCCCTAATTCTGCTGGCCATGCTATTTCTGACGTAAGCCAGAATGCCACTTGCCTTCTTGGCCACCTGGGCATACTGCTGGCCCATATTCAGCCAACTGTCTATCAACACCCCCAGCTCCTTTTCCACTGGCCTCAGCCTGTAGCATTGCATAGGGTTGTGGCCCAAGTGCAGGAGCCATCATTTGGCCTTGTTGAACCTCTTGCTTCAGCCCATCAATCCAGCTTCTCCAGATCCCTCTGTAGAACCTTCCTGCCCTAAAACAGATCAACACTCTGTCACAGCTTGGTGTCATCTACAAAGTTGCTAAGTATGCACTCCATCACTTTGTTCAGATCACTGATAAAGACTTTAAATAAATTGGCCCCAACACTGACCCTTGGTTAATGCCATTGGTGACTAGCAGCCAACAGGATTTAACTCCATTCACCATAATTTTTTGGACTTGGCCATCCATACACTTTTTTACCCAATGAAGAATATACCTGTCCAAGGCATGAGCAGCCAGCTTCTGCAGGTGGATGCTGTGAGAGATGGTGTCAAAGGCTTCACTAAAGTCTAGGTAGACAACATTCACAGCCTTCTCCTCATCTACTCAGCAGCTCATCTTGTTGTGGAAAAAGATCAGGCAAGATAAGCAGGACCTGCCTTTCATAAATGCATGCTGACTGGGCCTGATCACCTGGTTGTCCACCACATGTCCTGTGATGGAACTGAAGATGATCTGCTCCATAACCTTCCCTGTCACTGAGGTCAGACTGACAGGTCTGTAGTTTGCTGAATCCTCCTTCTTGTAGATGGGCATCACATTTCCTGCCATCCATTCAACTGGGACCTCCCCAGTTAGTTAGGACTCCTGATAAATGGTGGAAAGTGGCTTGGTGAAACCATTCAATGGACCAGAGCCTGACAAAATGCAGCCACATCCTTTCAACAGTCTTTTACTTACTATACACACTGCCCAGGGAATGCAGGAGAAGGCATACTGGAGACTTTGCAACACTATCCTGCTTGGAGATTCCTATTAATTAAAGAATTGTAAGGCAGCTGGATAGCTATGCCACCTTTTCAGCTTCTGGAATGATACCAAAGTAACAACAGTTGCCCAACTATATTCTAATTTGGTATGTAAAAAAAAAAAAGGACTCTATTATTACATAGTAAATGCTGAATACTCTTTATTTACCCAACAAGTTTACTCTGTAAGTTAGCTACGTCGAATGTTACCATGATACCAAAGCATAGCTTGGTCTAGCTTTGTGTCTAGGACACTCTAGCTAAAATGTCCTAGAAGGTATTATGGTGCTTATCCTCAATTTGGTGTACAACTTATCAGACTGTGCCTGGTCACTGGTATGCTGTCTTGTCTGCCCCATTATTTGATCTACAGGATCTTTACACTGGGAGAATGACCCTTCACATTATCTAACCAGTATCTGGCCAGAAATGAGTCTTGAGGAGATAGTTACAATTCCTGACTGGGAAATGAAATCTGATGGGAAGTAAAGCTTTACCTACAGCATATCAAAACTTCGCAGAGGAATGGAATAGATAAATGGTTGTTTTGGTCTGTCATTTACCCTCTCCTTTCCAATTCCCTGTTTCTTGACTATGTTGTTTTCTGGTGAAGGATTTGGATGGTGGAGCTGGGAAGTGCTGCAGGACACAAAGGAGCAGCTTTTGCTGGCCTGGTGTCTGTCATAATTGCCATCTATGCAAAGGAAATCTGTAGGCAAAGGGCAATACTTGGGGTGCTTTGCATGCACATTGCAGCTTGAACGTACCTCAGAGAACACCAACCCTATATTTACATGCTAAATGTTGCATACAGATGAAATACATCCAGAGACCATACTGCCTATTTCAGTACTTGAAAGTTCTACCATGCTTCTCCATGCATGTTTTTGGAGTTAGACTTTGGCTATAAAAGCATATTAAAGTTAATTTGAAATCCTGGTCTCAGACAGAACATAGCTTTGGGACTTAGGAAGAACCCTGCACCATAATTGTTTATTTTTAAAAAAATTCATAGGCTGCATATAAGGCATGGAATTTAGTCCTCACAAGATTTCTTGGTCTTTCCCGATGTTTGTCTACAATGCCTGTATTCATGTTAGTTTATATCCTGAAAGTTTACATTTCTCATTTCAAGTGCAAAATCTGGACTTAGTTTTCTAGCATTTGGTAATGGTAAGGGGTTGTGATTTTGGTCTGCGTTCACTTGATGGCAGTTTAGACTAGTATGTTAATTTTATCCATCCAGACTTAGGATATTGACATAGTCTGTTAGTTGTTATGTATCTCTTGATGGCTGATAACTTGCCAGAATCCAGAATCTTAATTTTGTTACTTTCAATTGTGTGACTGAATACCAGAAATCTTCTGTGGCAACTGGATTGGAAAACAAGGCAGGTACAAAAATTCTGCCTTGTCTGAAGAAAAGGCTTATCAGCACAGAATTTTAAGGGTTGGAAGATCATCTAGTCCAACCCCACTGCCAGAGCAGGCCCACCCAAAGAGCGTCACACAGGAACTCGTCCAGGTGGGCTTTGAATGCCTTCAGAGAAGGAGACTCCATAACCCATCTGGGCAGCCTGTTCCAGTGCACCGTAACTCTCACAGTGAAGAAATTCTTCCTTATGTTTCTTTGGAATCTCTTGAGTTCCAGTTTATACTCATTGCTCCTTGTCCTATCATTGGACATCACTGAGAACAGCCTGGCTCCATCCTCCTGACCCTTGCCCTTTACCTATTTGTAAACATTAATGAGGTCACCCCTCAGTCACCTCTTCTCCAAGCGAAGAGCCCCATCTCCCTCAGCCTTTCATCATAAGGGAGATGCTCCACACTCTTAATCATCTTTGTTGCCCTGCATCTCTCTCCAGAAGCTCCCTGTCCTTCTTGAACTGAGGAGCTCAGAACTGGACACAGTATTCCAGATGTGGTCTCACAAGCGCAGAGTACAGGGGGAGGAGAACCTCTCTCACCCTACTGCCCACAGCCCTTCTAATACACTCCAGGATGCCATTGGTCTTCTTGGCTGTGAAGGTACATTGCTGGCTTGTGGTCATCCTGCTGCCCACCAGGACCCCCAGGTCACTTTCCCCTACACTACTCTCTTAGACTTCATTCCCCAACCTGTACTGGTACATGGGGTTATTCTTTCCCAGATGCAAGACTCTACACTTGCTCTGGTGGAATTTCATTAGATTTCTCTCTGCCCAGCTCTCCAGCCTGTCCAGATCTTGTGCATCTTCCAGCCACACTGTGGCAGACAGCAGTCCCCAGATGTGTTTAGAAGGGCATTAGGATAGTACTTGCCCGGAATAGAAGATGCATCCCACTGAGTTTGTTTGCAAATGTAGCAGCTACTATGAGGCATATTTCGTCTTATGAAGGTTGACTTAAAGAAAAGTAGCCACCGCGATGCAGAGGGAGTCCAGCAGCAGACTGGCCCTGAACAATGCTGAGAGCTGTTGTACTGCTGGGAACAAAGCCAGGACAGAGGCTAGAGAAAGGGCTGGTCACAGATGCAGATACCAGTGCTCAAGAAGTAGAATCTGAAAGTTGACAGTTGCCAAACTAGTCCTCAGAGTGGTCAAATTAGTTGGCTTTTTTTTTTTTGGAGGAGAAAACAGAAGGTGGCCAAAGGGACCAGTAATGGCAATTCTCCAACTACAGGACATGACCAAAGCCAAGTGAGTATTGTTATTGTGCTGGTGTTTTTTGAAGACGAGATAATGTCAGCAGAATTCTAATTCAGACATTCCTTGTTAACTGCATCCACACATCCTGAGATTAAATGTAAGAACAAAATGGAAGCCTCCCCTGACTTTTCCTAACTCCATCCCAGTTTGGAGCCATGGCAAGAATAAAAAATTAGACTCTTCTCATTCCTCAAATCTTGTAATCCATGAAGCAAGATGGTCTTTGTATTAGCAACTAAGCCTTGACTCTTAGGCAGCTGGACACTAGCTGGATGGGTCACTTGCTTTAACTGAGTTCACTTACTGTTTCACTGCATAAGGTAGAAGATATTTAGAAGCAAATATTAGCAGCTTGGCACCTTCCTGGAGTTTGCATTAAATGCTTCTAATTCTTGCTGACCTCCCTTTTATCTGCTGCTGTGCCCAGTGCCCTCAGCTGACCTGGCAGCTTTTCATTCCACGGCTTCAGACTGACCTCTCTCACCTGTGCTGTGGGAGGCTAGGGACAGAGGCCTGTGTTCTCAGCCTGAACACCTGTGGTAGCATGCCAAGCTAATAAAGCTCCTGAATAGTTGTATTGCTATCCCAAGGAGAAGATTGACTTCACCACCAAAACAAGCCAATCTTTCTCAGATTTAGTCAAGTGTCTCTAAAAGTCTTTGACATAGTTCAGGGTGAGACTGCATGTTAGAAATGAGGGAAAAAAAGAGGTGGAAAGAAAGAGGGTTTAAGTTAAAGAGTTGATTGTTTTGAAGTCAGGAAAAAAAAAGTCTGGGGAGCAGAGAAAGATTTCATATTTGAGAAACAAATCTAGTGTGAAAGGAGGTTGACTTATTGGGATAAAGACAATATGAAAACTCTTACTAGAACTGACTTTTAATGCATCTGAAGGGATTCTTTCTGCTTTATACATGCAGGGTGGACCATATGTTGAGTTATAGAATCACATGAGAGCTGAACAGATCATATTCCTATGACCATCTTCATCTATCATATGTCCTTTGTCAGTCTATTCATAATTTTACAATTGAGGCATTATCTTAATGTGCTAAAATCAGTGTAGGAGGGAAATACCTCCTGCTTCTGAACCTAGATATAGAATATATTCCATGGTAACCTCAACCAAGTATTGAGGGTGGACAAATTACAATTATACTTTTCTTATATGCACAAATGTCACTCCAGAGTACTTACCTTGGGTTTAATCTTGGTTTACAAACTGAGCAGTCAGAAAGCTGAGATTCCTGATTGGTGTCTTTTTCCCTCCTGGCCTAGGAGATAATATGAAATATAGCTTATGTTTTTATACTGTAGCAAGCTGGATGATTCACTGCATAAACATACTTGCTTCTCTCCACTGACTACAAGTTCATTTATAGGTGTTTACTTTTTAAGCATCTGTAGGTAGATCCAGTGAGTCCCACTCAATGGAATCTTTATGGCTTGGTGGGAGCCTGGAGTTCAGATCCCAAATTACTAGTCCTTTTATTACTGCTAAGTAGTTGAGTGGGAGACTCAACTACTTAGAGACATTGTTCTCATTGCTCGGAGTGCAAATTTTCCCTGGATGCATGTTTTACTTAGAAGGGAGCTGCATTATGAGGTTCTTTGTTATAAAACACACTAGAGAACCAGGTGGTGTTATTCCAACTGTTATCACCAAATCTGATGAAACATGTTTGAAATCTTTTCTTAAAAATCCAGTGTTATGGACTTTTCAATCCTTCCTGGCAATCTGTTTTGATGCTTTAGTCTCTTCATATTAAAAAGTTTTTCTAATGCCTAATCTAAAGTTTTCATATTTCATTATTTCTTGTTCCATTCCTTGTGGACATGGAGAGCAATTTATACTGATTCCTCGGCAGGATACTGCTGAAGTCTGTTATGACATTTCCTCTTAAGTGTTTCATTCTCCAGACTGAACAACTCTGATTTTGTTCAATCTTTACTTGCAGATCACTTTTTCCAGCACTCTAATCCACCTTGTTGCTCTCCCTGGACTGCTACAAGAAGTTCACATCTCTCATAAAGCACAGTGCCCAAAGGTACATACAGTGTGTTAGCTGCTTGCTAATTCTGGCTTATCTACAGACAAATTTTACATATGATGCTGCCTATAGACTCTATGCAATAGATTTTGCAGGGAGTTGAGATTGTTTATTTCTATTCAGCTTATGATCCCCTGTAGACCACAAACTGTTTCCTACTGACTCATTTTCCACCAATCTATTTGATTACTTCCACACAGCTGTACCACTTGCATTTGTCCTTACTGAATTGCATATTGATTTCAGACCCTCTCTTCAAATTGTCAAGTTCATTTTTAATAGTGAAAAATGAGGTCTCCTGCCTCAGAGCCTGTCTATACACAGTTCAGTACAGTGAAGAATCACAGACTTTCTTCCACTTTTATTTCTGTGGGGTGGCAAGGCACAATGACTGCATCTCTGCTGGTGTGAGTCCATTCTTTGGGATAAGAAGAAGTAATCATCTTTTGTTACAGTAGAGCCTGAAGGCAAGATGAGCTTATCCTGCTGTTAGAAAGTATTTTCTAATGCTTCACATAAAGTTTCCTATTCCATTAATTCTTGTCTTGGAACAGGAGAGGCAGAAAATTTTACTCGTATTCCTTAGCAGGAGGACCTTTGTTTTAGTAACTTCATTGATATGAAGATAAGATTCCTGCTCTGATAAGTTTGTGATCTAAGCAGACGAAATCAGGAGTGGAAGCAAAAGGTCTTAAAGGATAACGGGCAGGTGGCAAATGATACGTTATGTTTTCTTGCACTTTCTAGGGAAAGGCTTAGTCAGGTGTTAATGAAAGAAATGGAATGCAAAACTGTAGGGAAAGGATACTCTGAAGTAAGGTAAAATGAAAGGGACTGAGCATTCTAAGGGAAACAGAGAGGGAATGAAAATGAAGGGAAGAAACTGTAGAAAAGAGACAAAACACAAGACAAGAGAGTCCAACCTAATCTATATAACATTGTCTGTCCATCAAGAGATCCGCATTTTGTCTCTATCAATCAGCATGTCTCTATCTCTACTTTAAAATTTGTCTTTAAGACCACAGAGCAGGAGAGGAGCTTGCAGATGAATGGAGGTTTACTAGTTAGATGTGTTTTGTCAAGGGTATACAGAGATCAGAATGTGTGTCTCATGAGCACAGTTTGGGAAAGTGCCAGGAGAATAGATGATACCTTTGAAGCTATGTTCCACATTGAATGACACGTCGGGCATACATCAATCTGTTTGAAAAACAAATACATCCTCTAGGTTGGGAGAGGATGATGACACAACTGTATTTTTTTTCTGCTATAGGGACATTGCCTTCAGGAGCACACGCTGTGTTTGCCTTTAAAGCATACTACTTCCATGCACCTTTAAAACCCTATCTCAGTAGCTAGAAAATTACAATCTATTTTCAATGGCTGACTAGTTCACTGTGAATGAAAATGAGGTGTTCAGAACGGTGAAATCAGAACCATTTCTAATCCAAGTTCTTTCTTTGTTTTTTCATTTCTTCTTCCTTTCCCTTCTCCCCCCTGACATAATTGGGACACATTATCTTCACTGTCTCAGTTCATTAGGTCATTTCTGAAACTCAAAAGTCACAGTTCTGTATTTATTGATGGCTTTTTACTTGTAGGAAAGAATTTGCAATGAAACTACTTCTAAATTTCCAACTGTGTAGAATACTCCAGAGTTTGCTTATTTATACTTCATCAGAAGAACTGCTGGAAATAATAGCTCAGTTAGGGATGTTTTTTTTCCTAAGAACTCTAGCTTTGATGGGAAATACCAGTCCTTCATGGTGTTCTCTTGGACTGCAAGGGTTCTCAGTTCTAAGCAACATCTAATTGTGAAGTGATGGAGTAAGCTTTTGAGAACAAGCACAAGGGCAAGTTTACTTCTGCTGTGGTATCAAAAAATACTGCAGTAACAGGTGAATGGCATCTGTGGGGTATCCAAGTGTAGTTTCTATTAACTACTTTGTACTGACGATGCTCTCTGCAGCCTATAATGTTTATAACAGCTAAGATCTGGTCTGCTTTGATTTACATCTGACAGGAGATAAAAAGGATCAGAAACCGAAAATTTTAAAAGATGACCCGTAAAGAAAAGAGCTTGTCCTTTGCCTGAACAGTCCCGTGATTTGTATGTTAGAATATTACTAGTAAAGGGGAAATCTGTTAATTTTACCTTTCACGGGCTTTTTACCCAGCTTCACTTCATGCTTTTCTTTCTTCTTCAGTTCTCCTCATCCCTTTTCTTGTCAATAGTATCTCTTTCCTCATTTTTCCAAATTACAATTTAAAATGTCAGCCTAACCTTTAGGAATACTAAACCAATTTAGTCTATTTTTAATGGTGTCCAGAAAAAAATTTCTTGCCCATTTTACTACTTTTAAAAAAAATATTCCCAAATAGAACTGTTGGGTCTGTGAGAAGCAATCTTGAGTAACAAGGGGAAATCCTGTTTGACCAACCCGATATCCTTCTATGAGTACATAACCAGCTGGCTAGATGAGGGGAGAGCAGCAGATGTCATCTACCTTGACTTCAGCAAGGCTTTTGACACTGTCTCCCACAACATCCTCATCAGAAAGCTCAGGCAGTGTGGCTTGGATGAGCAGACAGTGAGGTGGATCGAGAGCTGGCTGAATGACAGACCCCAGAGGGTTGTGATCAATGGCACAGAATCAAGTTGGAGGCCTATGGCCAGTGGAGTTCCACAGGGATCGATTCTGGGGCCAGTCTTGTTCAACATCTTCATCAGTGATCTGGATGAGGGGACAGAGTGTCTCCTCAGCAAGTTGGCTGATCACACCAAACTGTGAGGACTGGCTGATTCCCCAGAAGGCTGTGCTGCCATTCAGCGGGATCTCGACCAGCTTGAGAGTTGGGCAGAGAGGAACCTCATGAGGTTCAACAAGGACAAGTGGAGACTCCTGCATCTGGGAAGGAACAATCCCATGCACCAGTACAGGCTCGGGGTCAAACTGCTGAAAAGCAGCTCTGCAGAGAGACCTGGGAGTCCCGATTGATAATAACCTAAATATGAGCCAGCAATGTGCCCTCGTGGCCAAGAAGGCCAATGGCATCCTGGGATGCATCAAGAAGAGTGTGGCCAGCAGGTCAAGGGAGGTTTTTCTCCCTCTCTACTCTGCCCTGGTGAGGCCTCATCTGGAGTCCTGTGTCCAGTTCTGGACTCCTCAGCTCAAGAGGGACAGGGAAGTGCTGGAGAGAGTCCAGTGCAGAGCCACCAAGATGATCAGGGGACTGGAACATCTTTCATATGAGGAAAGGCTGGGAACTGGGGCTGTTTGGTCTGGAGAAGAGGAGATTGAGGGGAGATCTTATTAACATTTACAAATATCTAAATGGTGGGTGTCAGGAGGTTGGGACATCCGTTTTTTCTATAGTAGCTAGCAACAGGACAAGGGTTAATGGGATGAAGCTGGAACACAAAAAGTTCCACTTAAACATAAGAAAAAACTATTTTACTGTGAGGATGACGGAGCAGTGGCACAGGCTGCCCAGAGGGGTTGTGGAGTCTCTTTCCTTGGAGGTCTTCAAGACCCACCTGGACATGTTCCTATGCGACCTGATCCAGGTGAACCTTCTTCTGCAGGGGGGTTGGACTAGATCTCTAAAAGTCCCTTCCAACCCCTACCATTCTATGATTCTATGCCTTTAGCGAGGGCTTGTAACTCAAAAAGCTGAAGACTATTCTGAACTTTCAATGTGTGGAACACTTCCGCAGAATATTTGCTTTACAGTCTAAAGTCAGCCCTTAGCTTACATCTAAGGCTGACTACAGCCTGAGTAGGAACTGTGTTTGATTTCTAGGTATGACTTTGAAAGTAAACACTTTCATTAAGACTTCTGTAATGGACTTGGAAATATTTTAATCCAAAATTTTGTTCCTGGAATTATTAGTTGTCTGTGCTGCAGCCTGAGGGAAACTGCCACAAGGGAAAATTATATGAAAAATGGATGTAAATGGAGAACTCTGCCACTTAAAATTCAGTTCCTCATCTATGATGTTTTCAAATAATATAACATCATTTAAATATGTAAAAAAAATAGAATATGCCATCCATATCACTCATAATTAATTGGAACTAAAAGAAAAGCTCTGGAAAATTAATTCATACACTTTGTTTTCTCATTCATTGTAATTTCTTTTCTGTGGAAAATGTCAATGATCTCAGGAGTTTAGACTAGATGCTCTATAAGTTGTGAAATTATTACTTTTGTAACACCAGGAGATGGAGTTGGCAATGGGAAATACAGTTATTAATCTGAACAAGTCACTTACTGGGTAGGTGATGGTGATGGTTGTGAAAGTATGTGCAACAGATATTAAGATGGGTCAAGATCTGAGATGTCAATAAAGCTCTGACAAGACCTAGGAGACTCTCCGACCAAAGTCTGAACTTTTACCTATGGATTTGGAAGTTTTTTATTAAGAAAGATGTACCTCTAAGCAACAGTTTCATGAAATGTATCCAAGTTCACTAATACGTGTAGCACAGGGGAAGTATTCAAAATCTCTGAACTGTAGTGGCAGAACTGATATAAAGACAAGTGACTTAAATCTACTCAGCACTGTAGCAACTTTTGAGGAACAAAATGCCTCTATGGAAAGTAATACTTCCTCTTTGCCTAGCAGGGCTAAAGTGGTACCACAGAGAAACTGACAATGTTTAGGGAGATTGTATAAAGCACGAGCAGGAGAAGGCTGATAGATGCTAAAGAGTATTCAGGTCAGACAAAGACATCTGCCAAAGACATCATTCATATGAGATAAGGAAAATTACAATTGAAATAGGAGGAGGAACAGGTGCTGTTCACAAAGGAGTATCCTGGAAAGTTAATGGTATGTCAGAATACAGAGTTAAAAGAGCCAAAAAACCCAATAAAAACTATGTATCTTTGTGCACAGTTGAGAAGGCTAAGTGGGTAAACTTGATTGCTTGGCTGTGCGGTAAAGAGACTCCTGAAAGTCACTTTATAAAATAAAAAGAAAAGGTTTAAAAATCTGGCTTTGACTGTTCATAATAACTGAGTCATCAAATGTTTGAGTAGTGCTACATCTCAACTATTCTACAATCTTCCGGGAGTTATACTATCTTAAATATATAGAAACACTTACAGAAATCTGGCTTTATCTCACAGGTGATTGCATTTATTACATTACCAGCATTCTGACCAAGCTATTTTGCATGAAACAAACAAAGGAGATCGATTGTGGTTAAAGCCCACAAAAGATGTGACTTTAGGTATCTGGCTATAAATTCCAAAAAATAAAACTTACTTTTTTTATAACGTGAGACTTAGTCCAATTGGAACAGCTGAGACACCAGATGTGACATTGATATAATTAAGGTTGATTTACAAAGTAATCATGGGGTTGGGAGCACGGTATTGGAGCCTACTTTGGATAGCTCACTATAAATCTCAACACTAATCATCAAAGAGAAATAATATAACACAGAAGGAAAAGAAAGATACAATACCATCACTTTATTAACTCTATTATTCTAGCTGAAGCAATATAGATACAAAAGAGAAGAAGCCAATACTTACACTGCAAAAAACGAACAGAGGCATGAAAGAATTTTAATCTGAGGAAAGAGATGAAGTAATGAATTTTAGAAAAGAAAATGGACTAAATGAAGGTATACAAGATAGTGAATAGTAATAAGAAGCTAAATCTGAAGCTTCCATTTACTTTCTAAAGATTTCATCAAAAAAGGACTTTGATTAGAAATTGAAAGCCTCTGCAATTAAAACTGATAAAAGGAAATACATTTAAAGATAATACTTAATTAACCTATGGCATTTATGTAGACATTGCAAACATCCACAGGAAACAACAAATACAGAAATAATCAGAGACTTAAGGCCTGAGATGTCTGCATGTTTGCCAATCTGGGGAAAAATTGTCACTTATAAATTTTGTTTCTTGCTTTCTCTCATGCACTGAATGCTGTCTAGGTTACTGGAGTATCTGTGGGTCATTGGTTTTAGAAGAGGTGAAATGTTAGATGCCAGAATACCCCATGCAAAAAATTGCAGTAAGTACTTTGACTTGCCAAATGCTTTCTGAAATCTGAGACAGATATTCTGTCTTTTAGATAACATATTTTTAAAGACCTTGCAAGGTCATATGAGAGAGAGAGAACATATTCTTTATTAGCATTTTTTTAAACTAAAAAATATAAAATAATTTGCTTTCCAAAGTAAGGGACAGTAACTATAGGTACTAGGTTGATTTTTATCTATGTTCATCATTTGTAAATGTGGGTGAGAGAGGGAATGAACAGAGAAAATCCTACGTGTATTTTGTAATTTATTTGGAAAATGTGCCAACATGAAGGAGAAGGAAGTGATGGTCCTGAACTGTCTGTCCTGAATCTAAGCATTGTTTCAGGTTCTGAGGTTGCGTCTCCTGTTAAGGATGGCTTTCTGGGCTAGTGTGGTTGAAGCATACCAATAAAGCAGGAAGGTGATGTGATTAGTAGCTTATCTGTCTGTCCTTGAATTCTTAACTCCTGTGACCTTGTCTGCATTTACCTAGACTGGCTGAAGAAGTGTATGTTGAGGGAAAGACAGGAAACATTAGAGCAAAAGTCCATAGGGAAGTCAACTAATTTCGAACATAACAGGATGCTCCAACTACTCTCTTTTTTGCACCCTGGTAGTGTCTTTTCAGATTACATGCTGGCTATGTCTTATTTGCATAACTCTTAATGACATTTATGGTTAAGAATGCATTTTTAATGAGGGTTTTTTTTTAAGATCATGTTAATTTTACACATTCAAAACAGATTGCCATTTTCATAGATTAAAAAAAAATATTTTAACAACAGTGTTTTCAGATTTGATTCACACTTATTCAGAGATTACACATAATGTACTTTGAAATTATATCGGCTTAGTCATAGCTTGTCTCTGTTAGATTACTCAGAGGACCAGGGAAGTAAGTACAGGATTCCATACCCACTTCAGTTATAGTGGTGCACACCAGGAGCTGCTACCTGGGTACCAACAATTTGAAGCTGGGGAAGCCTTAATTCTTCCTCAGAGAGAATCATTTTACAAAATGTAACTGTGAGGAGATGTGTGTGGTTCAGGAGAAGAAGGGAGGAAGTAATCTACATCCTTTGAGAGCTGTCATCCCTGAGATAGAGGAGAGATTTGAAAGTGACTCTTAGTAGAGATATAGCAGCTAAAGTTTTCCCATCCGCTGGGAATGAGAGGAAATTCTCAATTAGTCCTTAGCAGAGTGTTTTTCTCATGAATGTGAGTTTGGATTTTTTTCTTCAGTGCATTCTCTGACTGGTGTCAATACCACTAATTACATGTTCCTGTTCTAAGAAGCTATTAATTTAATGTCACATGAGATACTCTAAGAGGGACAACAAAACAGTGGGATGGAGAAGATCAGAGCTGTAAAGCTAGGGAGATTATTCAGAGATAGTATGGATACAGCACGGAGGAAGACTTTTTTCACATTTACATCCATTTTATGACTGCTCTACACTTGATAAAGTAGCATAAAGAGGCCTTATGTAAATAAGTCAAACCTATATGAGTAAGCGATTAAATAGGTTTTAGCTGATGTGTTCTTGTGACAATCATAGCTGAGTAATTTTAAGGAGTGGATTAAATCAGTCATAATGTTGACATTGACAGCCTACTTTGGCATTGACATGAGCAGGCTGGTTGTCAAAGGGATTTCCTCTGCACATATTTGAGACTACCACAGTAATTCACAAACAATCATCCTTTAAGATAGCTGATGACTGCTCCAAAACCATTAGCCTCATGAGAGTTCTGTTACCTTGGATGTTTTGTGGGAGATAGTTGCAGAAGCCTGCTGAGTGTGGAAATGGGACATATCTCCAAAACATCTGTTGGCATTAGATATGTTAAGTAGTTTCATTTCAAAATTGTCATGTTTTTCAACACAAGACATCTGTGCTGGTAGGCAATATCTGTGAAGTGCAAACAAAAATGGAATGAAATGTACAATAAATATGCTCAGACAAATAATAGTTTTCAGTAGAGAAGCAAACATACAGAAGAACTCCTTTATCAGCTATTCCTTTTTCTCAGGGAATCCACTTCCTCCATTAAACAGTCTAGCAATAGATCAATGTATAGGTTACATGCCCCAAGTGATTCTGGGACTATAAAACCTTTCTAGCCATCTAAGTTTGTTATCCAAGCCCTAGGTTTTACACTCCTTGGTGCTTGATTTCTGCTGACCAAGTTGAATTCATAATACCAAAGATTCCCCCATACAGAGTGAGATTTGGTACTTAGTTTGGGAGTCACAAAAGTTCATGTGCGAATCAGTGAACTGACTTACTCAGTAGATTATGCCAGAAAAGAGAGGTGTCACAAGCTATACTGCTCTGTCAAGGCAGGAAATAGAGCCTGGAACTGCTGTGTACATTTAGGTATCTCTATAATGGAAGAGGTTCACCTCTCATTTGCAGGATGGTGCCTAATAAACAGCATAATATTCCTATACTTTTATGGAATCGTGAGAGTTCTCACTTGTGTAATCTCTGTGGATTTTGCATAGGAGGCAGTGCTTTCAACCTTTTGGCTCAAAGTGCTCTGTCCTCTTTCTGTTGAAGCTGGGCTCCTGCTTTTGAGGAAAGTACTTCAAACACTTAGCTGCTTTGTAAGAAGTGAGTACCATCCTGAGTACTATCCACCTCTATGACTTTTCATACAACTCAAAGCAATCTGAATGAGTTAAATTTGGTCAGAATATGGCTAAAAATCTAGGCTTCTCTGGGGTCTCAGACAGCGCATCTTTCTGAGTTGTTAATGAGAAGTGACTTATCTATGCTGTGAGCTCAGTAAAGGAGAGGATGCCTCTGAGTTTCCTCAGCAATACATCTATAATATTACTAGAGAAGCTCTTGCCTGAAACCTAAGTGGGTTAGGTAGGGTTTCCTCAATTGCTTTCATGACTTTAGTAACTTGAATTTTATCTACACTATATTTTGGTTTTGAAGGAAGTCTGCCCATGTTCTAGCTATCATATAGTGCCTCAGGGAAGAGACATGACAAGTAAGTGGGAATAGAGAGTTCTCAGAGGCCTAGGCAAAACTGAGATCTTTTTTGCATCAATACTGGAGCTCTGGCTCTGTCCCACTGTTCTGCAGGAAGAAGAGGAACAGTGAATGTGAGAGAGGGCCAGAGTGTAAGGGAGGCTGAGCTGCAGAGATGATGAGAGCTACAGAGAATGAGATTTACTAGTCTTGCCATCACAAGCAACTGCTGAGGTGTCGATGCCTTTTCCATCAACAAAGAGTACTACTCGATGTATTTCCACTTGTACTTCTGCAGCAGCAGCACGTAGCTTGTCTTTCCAGGGCCCTACCATAGACATAGCAGATAGAAAGATAATGTCTGGCTTTGTTGTTCCTGCCAGTCTGTTGACTTAAACAAATCCTTACTTGAATTTTACCTAAAGCAAGCCTACCTTTGACATAGTAACACATTTACTGAGCTAAAAGTGAAAATGTATCCAAAATATGAATGTTTTGGAGGTGAATGTTCACTCTTTTAATGCCTTGGAATTAGTACGAGTTTCAAAACAATGCTGAAGCATTTTATGATAGCAGCATTTGAACAAAGCTTCTCTTTTACTATGTGTGTGCAGTACTTCTCTTAAACAGAAAAAAATTGATAGAATCCATTTCTTTGAAAATCTTCACAAATCCTGTTTTGACACTTCTAAAACACAAGCTTTCAACTTTTTGCTTTGAAACAATAGCGTTTTTGTAGAAATTTATCTTTACATATCAAATATATTTAAAGTCCCATTGAAATCTGTATTTAAGATAACTGGGAAAAAACCTCTCCTTGCTTCCTTGCATCAATTCAGGACAACGGGCAGTTTTTCCATGCTGGCAAATATAGCTTAGTCTTTGCCTGACTTTATAGTGCAAAGTTAAACAAAATCCATTAATTTTTGGTCTGATAATGTAAGCCATTTGGAATGAAACCACAATTTAGTAGTGTACAGGCTACTGTACTGGAGGAGATACAAAGCAAATATTTTTAACTTTCTTTCTTGATCAACATTGGAGATCTAAATATGGTCAAAGAATGAACCAAGCAAAAACAGCAAGAAATCAGCCTTTAGGCCTGATCTTAACAACCCAATTTGTGCCTGGGAGAATAAATCACATTGAGCATTGAAAGTGAAGTTGATATTTTGGAACTGATTCTATTGTCTAGCATTACAAAGAGCAGGAAACATCTTTTGGATTCCTTGTGCTTCAGCAATGATTTTTAGTAAGTTCTTTCCTGTCCTTTAAAGGGACTATATTTTAGTGAACATTCTTTTGGCTAAGCAAGATAGGCTTTTCGTCTATTTCCTGTTTGGTTTCTGTGGTCTTCATAGCAAGTGAGTATCAAGTAACTTGGGGACTATCCCTTTTCTATGTCTCTTGTATCTCCTGAATTTTGGGTGTCATTCGAACATTTTTGTTATAATTCAACAACATTTATCAGCAACAGTGATAGCCAGATTAGTAAATTTTTAGTAACAGTGCATGTGTCCTTTTTTTCCATTTTACCTCCTTTGATTTGGTTATAATAACTAGCTGATACTGTTTACATATTTTTTTTCTCTTCAGTGTTTACATTACCACTGTAGGAGAATACCTTTATGTGGTTTACAATACCAAAATTAGGACAGGGTCCCTTGAGAGGCAATCCTGAAAGGCAAAGGAGTCTAGAAGGCTGAACATTCTTCAAGAAGGAAAACTTAAAGTCGTAGGAGGCGGTGGTTCCCATCTGCTGAAAGATGAGCCAGTGAGCAAGAAGACTGACCTGGCTGAACAAAGAGCTTTGGCTTGAACTCAGGAAACACAGAGGAGTCTATGACTATTGGAAGAAGGAGCAGGCAATTCAAGAGGACTACAAGGATGTCATGAGGTAACGCAAGCAGAATGTTAGAAAGGCCAGAGCTCAAACAAAACAATCTGTCTACTGACATAAAAGACAAGAAAACATATTTCTATAATTATATTAGCAACACAAGGATCAATTGTTCTCTGAGTATGCAGTCCCTGAGCTGGAAACAGGGACAGGGAACAGAATGGAATTGCCATGATGCAAAGGGAAATGGTATGAGACCTGGTGCACCTATTAGACACACGCAATTCTATGGGCCTGGATTGAATGCACCTAAGGGTGCTGAGGGAGCTGGTAGAAGTGCACACCAGCCACATTTCTATCATTTATAAGCAATCTTGGCTAAGCAGGGAGATCCCAGTTGAAAGAAGGCAGTAAATATGACACACATCTACAAGAAGGAAAAGAAGGAGATTTCAGTGAACTACAGGCTTGTCAGCCTGACCTTGGTGCCGAGCAAGGTTATAGAGCAGATCATCTTTAGTTCCATCACAAAACATATATTGGACAACCAGGTAATCAGGCCCAGTCAGCATGCGTTATGAAAGGCAGTTCCTGCTTGACTAACCTGATCTCACAAGGTGACCTGCTTAGGGAAGACTGTGGATGTTGTGTACCCAGACACCTTCTCTCACACCATCTCTCACAGCATCCTCCTGCAGAAACTGCCGGTAATTTGGACAGCACCTCTTTGTTGGGTAAAAAAACTATCTGGATGTTTGGGACTGGAGGTGGTGGTGAATGGAGTTAAATGCAGTTGGCGGCCAGTCACTGGTGATCCTCAGGGCTCAGTGCTGGGGCCTGTTCTGTTTAAATCTTTATCAGTGATCTGGACAAGGAGATTGAGCACATCCTCAGTAACTTTGTAGATGACACTATGTTTATTTGGAGTGTTGATCTGCTTTAGGGCAGGAAGGCTCTACAGAGGGATCTGGACAGGCTGCATCAATGGGCATGAGGTTCAAAAAGCCCAAATGATGGCTCCTGCACTTGGGTCACAACAATTCCATGCAATGCTACAGGCTTGGGGAAGAGGAGCTGGAAAGCTGTCAGGTGGAAAAGGACCTGGAGGCGTTGGTCAACAACAAGTGATCGGCCCCTTGTATTTGTCACTAGTGAGGCTTCATCTCAAATACTGTGTTCAGTTCTGGGCCTCTCACTACAAGAAAGACATTGAGATGCTGGAGTGTGTCCAGAGATGGGTAACAAAGCTGGTAAAGGGTCTAGAGGATAAGTCTTCTGAGGAGTGACTGACGGAACTGAGGGTGTTTGGCCTGGAGAAAAGGAGGCTTGAGGAGACGTTACCACTCTCTACAACTACCTGAAAGGTGGCTGTGATGAGATGGTTGTCCGTCTCTTCTTCCAAGAAACAAGCAATAGGACAAGGGGAAATGGCTTCAAGTTGCACCAGAGGATGTTTAGATTGGATATTAGGAAAAATTGCTTCATGGAAAGGTTTATCAATTATGGAAACAGGCTGCCCAGTGAAGTGGTTGAGTCACCATCCCTAGAGATACTTGGAGATATTCTAAAGATGTGTAGATGCGGTACTAAGGGACATGGTTTAGTGGTGGACATGGCAGTGATAGTTTATTGCTTGGACTTGTTGATCTTAAAGGTATTTTCCAACCTAAACGATTCTATGATTTTATAATATTAACAATAATTGATGAAAATTTACTAGTAGTTGAACAAGAGAGATGATTGGAGCTCATTATCTTAGTAATCTTGTGCTTTTAAAATTTCATTTTATTTCACAGAGATTGTACATTTCTAGATGAAATTCACTGAAATTTCCATACAGTCTTTATTTGGTTTCCTACAGTAATTTTGAAAATTGATAACCCTGTGTATTGAGAGCTAGGGTTCATAAGGTCACTTTTCGTGTCTTATGCCTTTTAAACTCTTTTCTTTTTTTTTCCTTTCCCTCAGCTTCTCATTAAATCTGAGAGATGATGCCTCAGTTTCTAAAGCAATTAAAACTGCTTTCATACCTGCATGTTTGAGCAATGATCCAAAATGAACACTAAATTCAAAGCTCATACCTACAGCTGAGGCCAAGGGAAAAGGCATTAATTTATCTGTTTTTCCTGAAAGTCTCTATGTGTTAGATAAGCTGTGAAGAATGAACTTCGTAGTTTTGACATCTTTCCTTAAAAGCAAGGCCTACTTACAGATTAATTTACTCGCTAAGGATCTTAGCCATACCATGGGAATCTGAAGTTCAGATGTTTGCTTACTGTCATTCCTCAAACATACATCTTTTGCCTCCTCATAAAGGGTCTTTTGCTGAGGATTTGCCTCCAGTGTCTTCTCTGTTGTAGACTGGGATGCTGTTTTTAGACACTGTAGTCAAAGGTAGCGACTTTGCATGGTGTAGGGAGTCTGTGTTCCTTTGGACTGTAATAGGACAGCCAAAAAAGTAGGCAGATGCTTAGACTTATGGTGTCTATTTCCTTTAGTACACCCAAAATTAGTGGAATATTAGCTGAAGTACGTGAAACAGTTGTTCTTGTAGTTTGGTCTACAGGCTCTGGGCATGGAGGCTTCCGTTCCTCTGAAACAGCTTTTTGTGATCACTACCTTTTTGCTCTGTTGTAAATATAATTGCCCTCTGGAAGCAGTGGGAAATGACTGAAAAAATTTAACTGGAGTTTATATCACGGAGTGTTTTACTACTTCTTAAGAGAGGGAGGCATGGTGATTTAGATATGCTATGTATAGCTGAGATAGTCAGCTGACCTTTCTATTCTGAAGTACCTGCACAGCTACAAGTGTTTTGTTAACTTGTGCTATAAAGAAGCCTTGCCACTAGTAGTCATGGAAAATTTGGCAAAAGTTATATTTACTTTGGATAGAAGGTATAAATGTCATAAGTTTTATTTTAAGTTTGCTGCAAACACTGCATAAAAATATTTATGTTTAAGATCTGTTCTATTACCTGCATTTAGGATCATCCTTGAAAATATATAAATGTTAGCATAGCTCTGTGATGTGCCATATGTCAGGTTTATTGATGATGAAGAAAATGCCCTTTATGTAGCATTTGTTCCAATTTGTTTACATATCAAATAATTTTGGAAGCCTATGTTCCAGATTTGACATAAATATATCTGTAGATATTATAGAAATCATCCTGAACTTATAGTTCCCAGGAGTTGTTTGTGATGTAACCTATTCTACAAACAATATTTGGCTATGAAGCATAATTTATTTGGTGTAGCAAAGCCTTCCATCCATCTTTCACTGTGTTATGCTATTCGTTGATAGTGTGAAACATATTATTGATTGCTACAAGGTATTCTGGTAGAGTACCGTGGGGCGATTGAAGTTTACAGATTTGTTATAGTATCACGCAGTGCATTTATTCTTGTCATAATATCTACTAATCGTATATTATTTAAGAGACAAATATTAGTTTATGAGCGTGAAACAAGATACTGCTTTAGAAGAATGCATGTAAATCTTTCTGTGGAAGCTACTAGCTATTGGTATAAAAGGGATTTATTTTCATGCATTCTGAAGAAATGATGTTTCTCAAGGATTATTAAAGTTGAAAAATCAACTCTTCAGACTGCTAGATAATATCAGATTCTGTATATACTTCCAAAGACTTTCAGTCTTTGTAATATGTTTCAATAAACTGTGGCATAATATACTGATATGTTGTAGATGGTCTCCAGTTTGGAAGTCCTTCACTGACATTACAAAATAAGACATGTACAAAGGAAAATAATAATTCACAATTTAAAATGGACTCACCACATCTTAAAATGCTGTTCAAACTGTACCTATCCTGGAGTGCCTTTCAGACTCATCTCAGAGGTTATAAAAGCTGTAAGTGGGTCTAGAGACCATATAAATCTCTAGACTAACAGTCCTATCCAACATCTTCATCAGTGATCTGGATGAGGGGACAGAGTGTACCCTCAGCAAGTTGGCTGATGACACAAAACTGGGAGGACTGGCTGATTCCCCAGAAGGCTGTGCTGCCATTCAGCAGGATCTCATCCATCTTGAGAGCTGGGCAGAGAGGAACCTCATGAGGTTCAACAAGGACAAGTGGAGACTCCTGCATCTGGGAAGGAACAATCCCATGCACCAGTACAGACTGGGGGTCATCGTACTGGAGAGCAGCTCTGCAGAGAGAGACCTGGGAGTCCCGATTGATAATAAACTGAACATGAGCCAGCAATGTGCCCTCGTGGCCAAGAAGGCCAATGGCATCCTGGGATGCATCAAGAGGAGTGTGGCCAGCAGGTCAAGGGAGGTTCTGCTGCCCCTCTACTCTGCCCTGGTGAGGCCTCATCTGGAGTCCTGTGTCCAGTTCTGGGCTCCTCAGCTCAAGAGGGACAGGGAATTTCTAGAGAGAGTCCAGAGCAGAAATAATCATATCTAGAAATAAGTATAGGTAAACTGATTTTTTTGAAGGCCATGACAGATGACTGATATCCTTGTAAAACCAGGATCAGTTATAAGAAATTTCAGACTTGATACAATTTTTGGGTACAAGGACTGTAATGAATTTTGAATACCAATGATGTTCTGAGTTTAGCCGTATTTTATTCCTCTACATGAATAGTAGTGTTTATCCTTTATTAAAGGGAAATTATTGTTCTTTGTCCAGTGGGCTTTGCTCTGACAATAACTATGATAAAGAAGACCCAGCCATCTCTATTCCCTCAGCAGGGATACAGTGCCTGAATAACAGCAAAATGTATGTGGCTTTGCTGCTTGTAGTGGTTAGGGAACAGTCAACAGAAGGCTCACGCAGAGATGGAAGTGAGGGTCATGTGTACCTAGAGCAGTACTCTTAAGGTCTGTGTTTATTGTTGCAGAGGGAATGGGGGCTTTACGGACTGGAAGAAAATGTGGTGAATGCAGATCTACCAGTTAACCTCCTGACAGTGAGTGACTATGCAGGGTTTAGTCATAAGCCTCCAGAAGAGTGTAGCAGGAATGTTGAAAGCAGGTTTAAATTTTTGAAAGAATTCATTGTCTAACAGAGGTGATTAGAGGCTATTATGAAAAGAACATCTGATATATTACTGAATCAATAGATAAAGATGTGGCTGTACATGCTGTTAAACTGCATTTCTGATAAACATTTAATAGTGTATTATAAACAGACTGACCTGCAGTATCACAATGTATAGCTTACATGCTTGAGTCAAAATGAAACATCTTACATCAGAGAAATCAGGGTTAGAAAGTATATAAGAGGAAGGAAATTTTGGTAAATCTGATTCAGATTATGGTAGAGTCTACATTATTAAAAAAAGCCTAAAGCCTACATTATATAACCACACATTGAGAAAAATCTGATTTTTAAAAATGTGTAAATATCTGTATAATCAAATTGATAGAATTAGTATGTGCAGAGTAACAGTTATTAATGGAGTATTTATATAATGATGATCAGGAAAAATCTGAAGCGAATACAGTTTGGTGCATGCATCCATGTTTAAGCTATTAAGCATAAAATACTGTCGTGGTTTGGCCCAGCTAGCACAGCAGCACCACGACACTTGTGGGGAAAAACGCTTGGTTGTTTCTCTTCCTACTACTTGCACCACCGCCAGCCAGACACGAAAAAGGGACAGAAGAAGGAAGAAACAGGCAGAACCCACCTCTTCCGGCTTCTTAAAAAGTGATTGTGGAGGCATCAAATTGGCTCAGCCCCAGAAGTGGGTTGAACTCAGAGCTGGGGAGAGTTTTGAGTAACTTCTTACAGAAGCCATCTTTACAGACCCTTCCTCATCACCAGAAACAACTCCACACAAAACCATGGCCCAACTTTTCTAAGTTTCTAAACAACTACTATACAGTCAAAAACTGCCCTTGATCATGGCTAACTGGTGCCCAGAGTGCAGATGAGAATTTTAGAAGTGAAATTTTAGGTTGTAGTTTTGTCTGTGTTTGAATACAAATAGTACAAATTAAATATGACTGGAAGGTAATAAAACATGGGTAGAAAAAGAATTAGGACAAGACGTAAGCTTTGTAAAAAAAAGATACAAGAAGCTGAAGTAATGGTAGGGAGGGAGGAATCAGGAGTTCAAGAAGAATCTTTTGAAGTCAGATATGAAAATCATCTGCTAGAGGATAAAACCTAGTCTGGAAAACCAGATATGAACCATGTATTGGTCTGGATTGTTGTTCCTGATGTTGATACTGCTTTTCAGTACAGATCAAAGAGGTAGGTTAAAATGGGGTTAAGACAGAGAAGCTTTGAGGTTTCTTGAACATTCAGCATTTTCTGGTAAAGTAAAGAAACTATGAAAAGAGGGGGATTGAGTAAGACACCATTTTGAAAATTTTCTCATAACATTTTAAGGGATTCAGCTAGTGCTGCTTGAGAAATTCTGAAAGTTTTAGGAATCCTGTGAAGCACATTTTCGTATCACATCTCAAAAGACTTTTTTTGAGTTGATGAATCAAGAGCAATTACAGGCTTCTGCTCAGTACTGACACCTTTTATGCTGCTGCAGAATATAGTAACAGAAAAAATGAGTGGATTGCCTAGCCTCATTTTTGACATCTACACCTGTTTTGTGCCATCTTTTTGTATTACCTAGGGCTTCTTGAAGTCCTGAAGAAGGAAGAGCAAGGGATTACATACATGTCCCATCATAGAATCTAATCTGTTGGTGTATTAAGCACAGTTAGAAACAAACACACATCCCCAGAGAAAATTGACAATATTTATTTATACCTAAGTTCATGTTCTTAAAATTAACATCCATGCATAGAAAATTAAGAAACAATTTTTCAGTGGAATTCTTTGAGCATTGGGTTCTCTCTGTGCAGCAGAAAGAATGCCTGTTCTTTATGTCTGAGATGTATCACAAACCCTGTACATGTAAATATGTCTAGTGTTCATGATGAGAGAAAGGGATACTAAAGTGGTGTATGAAATGCTTGAGATACTTGGAAATAAATTTAGTTCCCAGAACCAATAACCTGTGCAGTGAATGCAAGAAGTAGAAGAAATCCTTTTCACTAAATATTGGTACTGTGAAGATTGCTTGTGAAGTGTTTTTTATGAAAGTAATGCAAAATAGGAAGGCATATCTACAGCTTCTCCTGAAAAGCTCATTCCTGCTAAGAAATAAGCAGATGCAGAATAAGTGGAAAGAGCAGAACAGAAACATTTCATTTCAGATACTTGGTTTGATGTATGTGAACTGTGCAGATAATGTCCTTAATGGAAAAGCGAGATGCTGTGTGCAAAGGAGGAGCAGAAGTGGAAGTACCTCTTTGATGTTGAAGTGTTAATCTGGCATTGGGTTTGATTTGATGCTTGGAGTGGCAACACCAAGCCTATGATTTACGAGACTGTAAAATCTATACTATTACTGGCCTGTAATAGAAAAAGAAGCCAAACAGGTGATTCATTTCTCAGATGTACATCAAAGTGTTTTAATTTACGTTTTGTCCTCATTTAAAGTATTGAGAGTTACAGGAAAACCAGGTCCTAGAAGGATTTGCCATTGGCCACCATTTCTGGATTTTTTTACAGGTACCAGGAAGTATGTACCTGCATGTCAGCTGGGAGTTTAAATTCCTAATATAATCAACAGAGCTTGATTCAGTTTCTTGAATGTAGTTATCTAGTGCCATCTGAAACTCAGACCTCCCTGCTGCAAGCTGTTGGTCCAGAAGGACTTGAGTTTCCCATGTGTCTTTTGTCACATTTACCACATTTGTTTATCTGGATAGGCAAACCCATCAGTTTTTGGTGACTGAATTGATCATGAAGTAAGTGTGGTTATTGGACTCTAAAGAAGCATTAAGCTGATGGGCAAGAAGATGCCTAGTCTCCACTACCCATTTTCACTAGCTCAGTGATGATTGCAATAGGAGCCCAGACATCTGGCTTGCATATAGACACCCAAAACCATGCATTTTAATCCCATACTGAATCTTACACTGTGTGACTGGAATGATGCTTAAGGCCTCAGTGCAGTTGCCCATGCCAAGATGTTTAGATCCACTATGTACACTGTAGGCATCTTGTGATATCAGTGTGATGTGGCAGAAATGACATACAGTATACTCATGCCCTTCTGCAGTGCCAGCTGAATGCAAGGTGGGTGATCCTAGGCTGTCTCATTGTCAGTAAATACCTCTTTCTAGGCAAAAGAATATTTTTTTAATCTGTTAAGTTCAGAACAAGAGGTTAGCAAGTAACTTAAAAATGTTCTGTGTCGGGTAACTATAAAACTCCCTCTTTTTTTACTAGCTGCAGAACAGAGACAGGTTATTAAGATGTTCCGATTCTTCTTTTTAAAAGCATATGGTGGTTTGACATGGAGCCGTTTCTGGTGATGGGGAAGGGACTGTAAAGATGGCTCAACAGTAAAGAAGTTGCTCAAAACTCTCCCCAGCTCTGAGCCAGACCCACTTCTGGGGCTGAGCCAATTAGGTGCCTACACAATCACTTTTTAAGAAGAAGAAGCTGGAAGATGAGGGTTCTGCCTGTTCTTTCTTGTCCTGTCTTTCCCTCTTTTCTGGCTGGTGGTGGTACAAGGAGTTGGAAGAGAGAGAGAGATGCAACCATGCAGACCCCAAGGTCAGCAAGGGAAGAGGAGGAGGTGTGCTGGAGTAGAGACTCCCCTGTATACTGTGGAGAGGACTGGTGAAACAGAGATTTGTTTGCGCTTCGTAAAAGACCCCGTGCCAGGGGCAGTGACTATGTACAGGGGAGACTGTGTCCTTTGTGAGGGACCTTGTATTATCAGAAGCCACAGCTACTGGGAACAATCTACAACAGAAATGTTCGTTAAGGACTGTGTCCCGTGGGAGGGACCCCGTATTGGAGCAGGGGAAGAATGCCAGGAGTCGTCCTCCTCTGCGAAGAGATAAGTGGCAAAGCCCATCTGTGAAAGACTGACCACATCCCCATTCCTGAGCTGTTGAGGAGAGAGGAGGTAGAGATATCAGGAGCAGTGAGCTGAGCCCAGGAAGAAAGGAGGGATGGGGGATGGAGTTCTTGAAATGCTGGTTATATTTCTCTCATCATCCTACTCTGTTTTTGCTTTTTGTTTTGTTGTGTTTCTTGTAGGTAATAGAATAAACTTTCCTTACTTTCCTCTCTAAGTAGTGGAGTCTGTTTTGCCTGGAACTGTAATTGTCAGTGAACCCTCCCTGCCCTTGTCTCAATCCACACGACCCTTGGCTATCTTTTTCCTCCCATCTTTCTGGGGCCTCCACCGTTGTAAGGAGGATGGGGGTGGATGGGGGGCAGTGAGCAAGAGACTTGTGGTATTTCATTGCTGGCTGGGTAAAACCACGACAAAGGATAAATGTTGAAAGATTTAACTGACTTTGAAATCTGTTTTTTAAGGAAGAAAATTAGTATTATAGTAAGAATACTTTCTAAAGACACAGTGTTTAAGTCCATACAAAAGGGACAATGAAGAGTCACTGTAACAGGATTCAGCTTCAGATGGAGTCTTTAATCAGACGAGTATAGGTTCAGTGAGCCTCAGGATTAGAATCAGATTTAGATCAGTAGCACACAGCCACTGCAAGGCATTCAGAATTAGAATTTTTTAAATGGTGGAAGCACTGAGAAAGAAACAATTCTCGTGGTGTTTTCCAGTGACCTGTACTTAAATCTTGGCAAAACCATGGTTTTATTTTAATGAGGTCCTAAATGAAGGATTCGCCTCCAAGTTGGCACTTGGCTTAGGAACCTAGAGTGGGTTCACATCTAGGCATTCAAAGCTAGCCACACTGCAATGAACTGGGAAATGCCACATTTAAAATTTTGGAGCTGGCCAGTTCCTAACTCTATGTAATTTTATATCTAATCAGCATTTCTAAGTGTGTTTTCTAACAATAAAAGATAGTGGTGAATTTTTAAAATGGATATTGCTGATGCTGAGGTTGTAGCTCGTGATTATGACATCATTATATTCGGCAGTCAAACTTTGCTCTGTAGGTGATGTAAACAGGTGAGAGGTTCGAAACAGTTTAAGTCAGTGCCTTAAACTGTGGTCTCATGATTATTTTTTACATATGTGTGAAATCTACCTTGCCCAAGGTCATCAAAGTTTGAAGACATATACTGATGAAATAAGCATTAATACAATATTATCTAAAATAATTAAAAAAAAAATTGGATAGCTAAAACCTTGCAGATATTAAAAACCACAGTGTTACATTTGCAATGAAGTTTCTATTGATGCCAAGATAGAGTGTTTTAATGTTATCAAGCTTAAGGAATGTGGAAAGTACATCCTCTTATCTATCATTGCTAGGAGAAATGGCACTGCTCTAAGATCTCGGGAGGTGATTGCAGGATATCAAGTATGCAAATTAAAAGGTGGGAGGCTAGCCAAGTTGAAAAGTCTTCAGAGGTCCATGCTGTCAGTATGCAACTTCCAGATAAAGTTGAGAGAAGTGAAATCTAATGTTTTCTGTAGATGTAAATCCAAGTTTCTTCTGATGGCAAGTTTCTTTTATCAGATGGCTTTAGCAGCTTTCAGACCATGTTTCAAGGAGAACTGGAATAATCTGTAAATTATACTGTAGCTATTATGAGTATTTATTCATATGGTAAAAAGGCAACATTATTCTGTCAGTAGATCACAGCATTGTAGAAAGGACAGAGCAGAAAAAGTGAAAGTATTTTCAGGAAGAATGTTTTCCTCACTCTCCACAATAATCAACACGTTAATTAATGACCTATTTAAAAAGGTTTATAGATTCTATAATATTGATTGTTTTCATAATTAAATAAAATTCTAAATATCAACAATTTTAGTGCAAATGACTTCATTAAAATGTGGCAGAGAACATACACCTACATTGTTCATACCCTTTTTCTTGTTTAATCCATGGCATCTATGCAAACTGGCAGCACTTAACATGATTATGTCAAGATCTCACACAAGTCAGCTCATAGCCAAGGGCTGACATGTAGAGTCAATACGCCAGGGCTAATTATGTTGATGTCAAAAAGTTACCTTTCTTTGTGCATGATAAAGTTTTCATATAGATTAAAGCATGTTTGTGTACTGTGAATTTTACCCGAAAGATCGCACCAAAAGGTCAGCAATCTTTTGTGCAATTTAATTATAATATTGTTGATTATGCATGCCTTGTAATCTGATACTCTGATCAAAGTCAAGTGTGGGATTTGAAAAAAATGTATGTATTGTGACTTTTAATCATCGTTTCTGCTGAATGATTATGCCTGGGACGACTAGTGCAGTCTACATGTTAACCTTTGAAATGAATGCTTCAACTACACCCATTGTACTTTGTTTTCAGTTGTTCACAAATTGAAGGCATTATCATATTTTTTTCTATGAGGTTTTCTGTGGTCCATAACATGCACACACGTAGAGCTCCCAGAGATCTTCCAGGCCCCAGCTTCTAAAGTTTTGTTGTAGTAAAAAGATGTCCAGGGCTTCTAGCTTTCCATCCTGATTTCAAAATGTTCCCTTACTGCTAATGGAAGACATATTGCCTATTTTGCAATATTTAAACTCCTCTTTCTTCTTTTCCTGTGCTACTTAATAATTTTAAAATGAGCACAGATACTTGGTACTGCAAGTGTATGGCTTAATTCCTGGGAAAAGCATGGATACAAGTGCACTAGAGGATAAACTCCTTCCTTCATTTGTCTGGTTTGCTTCAACCTTCCTCAAAGTAGTACAGCTTTTTGTTCCCCAGAGGGACTATCTCTGTGCAAAATAATCCATAACCTTTCCCTCCTCCTGTATTACCAGGATGTTTGCTAGTTTCTGCAAATCATAACAGTAAGGAGAATTCAATGAAAGTAGATGAAATTTCTCACAAGTACCCTTCAACTTTGTTTTGACCATATTTTCATTGTGAGGTGGAAATGCAGTTTCTGCAGGATCATAAAATGCAAAATTTCTTATTTGTACCGTTATTCTTGCTGTTTGCTCTTTGTGCAGTCACATCTGTCAGAGCTTAGTGATACATATGCTGACCGTATCTTGTTCTTCGTTTTTTTGTGTACATGGTGAAAAGAGATGTGTATAACTATCAATTGACATGCACATCTTGAGTGTAAGCAAGATAACTGGTGTTCTGGAAATAGAAATGACTCTTTATCCAATGGAAGATTATCAACACAGATTAATGAACTATTTTTTTATTATTTCTATGACTGAGGAACCAACTTTTTATCCTGTTTTGATGAATAAATGTGTTGTGACACACTTTAATCCATTTTCCCTTTCCTCTCTCTGGAAGTATATTTCTTCAGTAATGACAGTTCACAGAAAAACTCTCTAGAGGGATGTAAAATCCCTATTTCATGTAAAATAAATATGGCTTTGGATTTCTATAATGTGCTAAAAATTATTTATTTATCCATTATTTATTTTAACAGTTCTCTGAAAAGAAATCTTGCTAATTTCTTTCTGGATTCTAACAATAATGATTGAAAAGACATAATATGATGATATCTTTCTACTCAACTGCTTTCCTATTTCTTCTGGGAAGGTGATATCTGAGCATCACATACAATTATTAAAATTTTTAGTTGATCTCCTCTCTAGTTGTGAATCAATAAGTCAGTTCTGTTGACTTATGTTATGTTGTGCATGCTGTCAACACAGTAGGGAAGAGCACAAGACAGTGTATGAGGAAAAAATGAGAATTAGAATGATGCATGGTGGTATCACACTGTCTCCTTTGAATTGCTGCTTGTCAGAAGTCAGGAAAATACACTGTATTTTTCTGTCAAGGGTGTTCATATTGACCCAGAAATCATATGGATCACCGAATGCTTGAACAGTTCTTAAACATTTCAGACCATTTAATTCCTCAAACGCCATTTTAGGCATTGTGTACAAGGTTGATACAGCTGCAGAGTGAGTTCTCTAAGAATGAGTTTGACTTCCTGTGACTGAGACAAGTATTCTTGTTTGGCTTAAACTCAAAGATTTGCAGGAGAAAGAGCAAACTGGAAAAAGAGTAATGATTTGTAGAAAGCTACAGGAGATCTGAGTCCCAAATCCAAATGTGACATTGCTTACAATTACTTAAATAATGTTCCCATGCATTTATCCCAGCTATAACCAATAGCTAATAACAAATTACAGAGGCCCAAATGTGATTTACACACAGAGATTTCTTTACAGGACTTTGTGTGAATAAAAATGACCGTTATTCTTTTTCTATCCAAAGAAAGGAATCAATTGAATTCTTGTAGAGAATATAATTTTCTTCCACTTAGTTTTAAATAGCATTAACATAGCAATCAGATTTTCAAGTAAAAGATAAATACTTCTGGACCTGGATCTGAAAATGTACAAAACATTAGAAAATAAAGAGAACAACTCCTTTGCCTTTTTTAAAGAGTATTAGCATTTTGCTGTATAGGTGGATAACTTCTCCAACTGTTTTGCCTCGGAGTGACCTATTCTGTTATTTTTAAGATATGTTAAATTATCTCTGAACACTTACAAAAAAACCCAAAAAGATTTAAACATTAAGATTTTATCATTATTTTAAAGACACTTTCATATCACAGTATAATAACGCTACTAATTGATGATTGCTTCTGATTGTGCTGTACTTTTCACAGTTCAAATTTCAGAGATTATTGTAAATATGTAACAGTACGGAGAAAACAGTCTAGCTCTGTCAGAAGAAAAGGATACACAATAGTATTAATCCTTAAACTACATCTGAAAATACACAGGGAGACCAGTGTTCTGTAATTATAAAAGGCAGCATTAACGATGTGACAAAGACAACTTCATGCAGTCATCTCCAACACTTACAAAAAAGGGAACCAAATAAATAAGGGCAATAACCCAGTTCTTAGCAGTGGAGGAAACGTTTACCCTTGTGTAGATAGGTAGGGAAGGGAGTGGTGAGGGCAGATGGGAAAAGCATTCAAGGACACCACAGGTTCATGGCTGGGGAAGGTGAGTCACGAAAGAGGGAGGACAGGTAACAAAGAGAGAAGATGGGAAGGAAGGTCTGGGCATGGCAGCTGGCTACAGCAGCCTCACATGCTGCATTGCTGTAACTTTTGGGCTCTGAATGATGTGTCGTAGATTTCATTCATCTCATTTTGTAGGCAGAAGAAAGATTTCCTTTAAATCAGGACGTGCTGCAGAAGCCAAGATGAGATCATGGCTTCTGGTTCACAATTTTTATTTTCTAACAGAAGGCTATCTGGGCATGTATACAGAACCTTAGATGTAAAGAAGCTTTAATTATCCTTCTAAAAGAGAGTGATTAGAAATAAAGCAAGTAGAGTTAAATCTTTGTTAAACCTACTACTGAGGTTTCCCTATTCTTTCATTGGATAGATTCCTCTTACTGCAGTGAGAATTTGCCTGAGTAAAAAAATTAATAAAAGCCTTTGGTTTTAGCTTTAATTACAGAACAGAGCTACTGGAGAAATCAATGTCACATTCATTTAAATTTGTCATATTGGAAGATGCTATTGGCCTTGCTAAACCAGTGCCCTGCCTTTGTTTTCTGTACAGAGCTGAGATGATCTTGCTGATTTTTTTCTCCATTTCCTTACAGGTGGATTGCTACAGTTCCAAGTAACTGCAAGATGTGGCAGCAGCTGCTGCTATTATTGATAAATGATGCAGCCAGTTTGACTAGGACACACTGAGGTGCCTTTGAGATAGAGAAATAAGAGGATTTAAAGGCAAGGCTCTATCTAGAGTGATGTACAAAGTGCTTGGCCTGCCTGGTTTTGAATAGTAGTGTTAAGTTGATGGCTGTGCTATAACACGTTTACAATAATGTGTTACTGAGGGCATCACTACATACTTTGAAATGTCTGGATATACGTTGTATAGTAGCAGCCCTCCTCAAGCAGAGCATAAGGCAATACCTCACCCGCTTCCCTTCTTTTTTGGGGGGGCAGCTTGCTCCCAGAAATATGCCTGCTTTTTTTTTGGTCTCCCCTCCTTCTTCTCTCTTTGTTTACTGGGGACACCTGGATTTGCTACCTTTGTCCTTCCTCCTACAAGTGATGTTAAATACAAGGAAGGCTCTTTCTCCTCTTTATTATCCTGCATACACAGAACTGTATTGTATTGTCTCTCAGGGATCCTTCTTCCAACTTTCAGACTTTATTGTGGGCTTTTGCTGCCCTTTTTCTTTTCTGTCACTTGCACATAGATGTTTTTTTCTCTGTTTTTATGAGTTTGGATCTGAGAGGAAAAAAATCAATAAAACATTCAAATAAAAACACAGTGAAAAGGAAAGAAGAAACCACACATAGAGCCCAAGGATGTGTGCTCTTTTGGTTGTAATATACTTGAAAGGCCTTTGTATTTCTGTGCAAGAGAGAATGATTGCTTTTGAAGGTATATTCAAGGATATTCACAAAAAATCCTTTGTGAATATCACTGGTTGAAGTCTTACATTTATAGTAGTCAATGACAAGAAAAAAAATCTTGACACAGAAACAACTTTTCAGCTTACATGTATTACAAAAATGCAGTGCAGTATAAAAATATTCTGTCACTAATCTGATTCCAAAGATAAGCAGGGAGGAAGCAACTAGCCACATTGAAAAGGCAAACATTAGGATTAACAATTAAAAAAGCAGACTGTGTCATTTTGCTAGGATACCCAACAGGCTAGTTTGTTTGCACTTGGTAAGGGATAACCCTGTTGCTGATATTGTCACATTTTTTTGAGCAGACATTTTGAAGTATGTGTCTGTGGTAAACATGTAGAGGAAATAACTTGTATTGAGATGACAGGAGATACGATTAGATCATGAGAAATCCAGATCCCTCAGCAGAGAGACAATATTTAGAACAGACTAAGATGCAACTAGACAGGTTGTGAAGAGATTAAGGTTTGCATGACACAAAGCTGTGAGCTGGTCGCACAGCATGATACAGGCTTATAAAGCATACTTTCCTGCTTCATTCCTAGATCCTTCAAATAGTTCACTCTGAAAGGAGATGATTGCTGAGAATTTAGGCAGGGTGCCTCGCATGCTCACAAGTGTTGGAGCAGAGCACTGATGTGACAGCACACGGTGGACTAGAGACCTGGTGGGCTAGAGAAAAGGATATTATAATGGACTACTTAAAACCCATAAGCACTCAGGATATTCTGTTCTGCTAGTAGAAATTGATCTGCCTTGTACACAGATTTACAAAGAATTTGCCTTGGAGGCATGACAAAACATTCTTGATCATCTCCTTTTGCACACGTAATGTAAATGTTCTGCTGAGTTTCTGGAACTGTAGCCTTCACCATGACCTGTGATGCAAAGTGCCAGCATGTTTGTTGTCAGTATTTATCATCCTGAATTTAAACATCATCTAGTATTTCCCTACTTTGTTTCTTTCAATTATGTTTTATAGGCTGCTTATGTAAAAGATTAAAAATAATCATTGATACCCTTTCTTTGCAGAAAAAAACCCCAAGATTTCTACAGTCTGTACATCTGTGTTTTGAATTCCATCTTTACTTGACTGAAATTTCAGATTGATGCAAAATTTCTGCAGAAGTGGTTTGATAGAGACCTGGGCTTTTTATTTACTTGTTTCTCAAATGCTTGAGATGTTTAAAAAAAAAAAAAAGTCACGAGTTTCCATCACTATTTAAATCTTATTGCTCAAATCCATTAATGCCTGCTAGAGAAAATATGTTATATTCAGATGAATTAAATGTACATCAGATAGTGAAAACCATTAGATTATCAGATGATATATTTATAATTGTAGTAATCTCTTCTCTCTGAAATTATTGGGTCCCATTGCATTTTAAATTTAGGGTTCTTTGTTGTATTTTGGTTGTCATGACTCTTTACTACCAGCTCCAGATGTCTCAATAATTGGAAATAGAGTAGGGATTTCACATCATTCCTGCAGGGGACAGAGATGAAAGGATCAAGGCTGAAGGGATAACACATGAAAAGAAGCAGAAGGAATTATTATTGCCAAGTCCAACAAGCGTTCAGAGCAAGGTGTCAGAATGGATTGACTTCAATGAAAAAAAATTGCCCTAGTAACAATTGAGTTAAATGTATGAGTAAGGACCTCAGGAAACTGGCTATTGTTTGATATTTCCACAATCACTTTGCATGTCAGTCATCATTAGTGACTGACTGGGAAGCCGACACTGAAGTAGTTTGCTTGTTAAGTATTGGCAATATTCTGATTAGCCTTGTTTTGCAGGAACATTTGGGGTGTAAATTACTGTTTTTACCTTTGACTAGTTGACTACTGTGTTCTACAGTTTCTCACACTTGTTGCAATCCATTTTGAAATCTGAAACATGAGTACTTTGTGGTATTGTCATCTTCCCTAATAGCTTTTTAGCATACTCCATCCTCATTCATAACTTATTTAATGATGAATGAGAAACATTCAGAACTTATTTAGTGATGAATGGAAAACATCAATAGTACTGGGTGTAGCCTGTGAATGTATTTGTGTAGGTCTAACAGCATATTTGGGCTTCTACTGTAACTGATAGAGTCTGAAATTATTGGAAACTCACTCTTGAATATTATGAACCTCTTAAACTCAAGTTAGTTCTTTATGAGCTGCACACCAGGAGCAGGTAAGTCAGTAGGTGGCTCAGAAAATTTTGCTTCTTATTACAGTGAATATGTAACTATAGGGCTTCTGCTCTAGTTCAGTTGTGTTCTGATAAGTGACAAAGCAAAAATACCACTTTCATGAATATGCTTTCACTCTTTATTTAGAATAATGGTACTAAAAGAAAGAAATCTTTCCTCATTGCAAAAGGGAGGCCTTGAAATAGGACAATTAATATAGAATTACTTGGCACCGTGGTTTCATGAAGCTTGAACCAGGTTTGCCAAAGTGTTAGCAGCTTACTAATTTTCTGAATCTTGGCTGCATATGATTTCAATCACTTTCTCTCCCCAGCACTGCAGCAACCTTTCCTTACATCAAAAGCCACATAGAACCTTGGCTTCACAGCCTACTCTGTGTCGTGGGGTGGACCCAGGTTAACCATATCTCGCCACTATCAGTCTTTGCAGCAGTATTTGTTGATCTTCTCTGACTAACATATGGCTGTTCTGTGGAAACATCATCAACCCTTGCCTTTATCATTAGACATAAATCGCTGAATAAATTCTCTAGTTTGTAGAAGCTCTTGTGCTCTAGAAGCTCTAGCAAAGAGCTGTGTCTGGAGAGAAGCAATGTGACAGAAGCCTAGCTAATGGCTGGGTACTACAGCTGGCACTTCAGTCTGGGAGCAGTGAGGAGTGCTACAGGAAAACCAGTCCTTGCACATCAGGCTTACAAATTAAAGAACTGCAAAGAGAATTTAGTTGCATTTTTGTTATCATATCACAATTTTTCATGGAGTTCACCATGATGGAGCAATTCAGATGCCATCCTGAAACAGAATAGTGTGAGTCAAGCCCAAATCAGTGCATTAGCTGTGGAGGGTTTTGCTGCCAAAGATCATTGCTGTTGAAGTTTAAACAAGCAATATAGTATGCAGTCATCTAGTAATTTTATCCTGAATCATAGTATGTTTGTCAGCAGCTGATTTCTATTACTGACAGGAATCAAGAAGAAATGAAAACACTGCCCATCATCAAGATGCACTGTTCAGTAGACCTTGCAAATCTAACTGTTAGCACCATTCTCTCTCCCATTGCAGACTCAATTAAGACAAAAGGAACAGTTGGCTAATTAGGCATAACACAAAAATCTTGTGTGTGCCTTCCTGTTTTTGTTTTCATGACACATGGGCAGTTCACAGACGTGAAAAATTTTTTCAGAGGTAACTTATAATCTGTTTTCTTTCCTGGATATCATCACATTTTTTCTTTAATTGATGCTATTTAAACTATAGACAGAATAAGGCGGCCAAAAACAGACCTGTATCATAGAGAACATCTCTCTTCTAGGTGGACTTGATTTGTCACAGCTCGTGTTTCATGACTGCATTGAAGAATATTTTCTGCTAATTCACAGATAGGGAAAGAAGGGAAGGACACCTGGAGCATTGGCCAATATGTCCAAGGAGACATTTTTCTGGGGAAACTTTTAGGGAAGCAAGCAGGACTCGTACTTGCTATGACTCAGAATATATAAGCATTCAGACATGCAAGTGGCCAGCTTTGAAACGTAACAGTGAGATATACATATGTAAGTTGCAGTGTATTTTATATAAGAACCTTTATTCAAAACTAAGTCTGTTTTTTTGTTTTTTAAATCAGGCACTCTGACATGCTACCTCACATTCATTTTTTTAAAGTAGTGCCACATTTTTCTGCTGATGTTGCAACACTTGCACTGAATCTCTTCAACACAGTTTGAAAAAGAGCTTCCAAAAAATCTCGAATTAAGAGTAATGTGGACTCCTCTGGTTTTCCAATTTCTCTGTACTTTTACACCTAGCTCTTCCATTAACACCTTTTCATCTTTTTTTCTGGAGGCCGTGTCGGGACTTGGATGTTCTACACAAGCCATAGCTCAACAAAAAGGACTGTAGTGAGATTAGATCACCTATTGGGAGCTGCATGTGCTAGTCACATTTTACATGTTGCATTCATACAGATAAGTTACCTTTACAAATTATTCTTTCAGGATACTATACTATTTCAGACATTGTCAGATGCCAATTTGGTTTAGCTCACATAGAAGGTAGACTCTCAATAAGGTGATAACTTTGGATGCAATTGATGGAGACAAAATTTCAGCATATTTCAATAGTTTCTTGGTAGTTAATATCCGTATAATTTTTTTCTGTTTGTCTAGCATGTTGCAAAAAAGTCTGGATTCTGTCATGAAGAAAACATCCTTTCTTTATCTTTGAAAGCTCAGACAAAATATGAGGTGGGTGTTTTTGAGTAAAACAATATGAGAACTAAGAGGAAGTTCAGTGAGCAAGTGAATTGGAATATGCTCTTCTATTTTCTTGGTATTTGAGAATACCCTATAGTGAGAGGGCATGGCCCTAGGTTTCTTAGGGTCATTTTATGGCAGTGCTTTAGCAAAGAATGGACACTAAAGCACCCAGCTTTCAGTGTGTTATCTCACTGCCTTCCCTGATAAACCTTCCACATACCTACATTTAAGATGTTATTCCTGTGTTACCTGTTTTCTCAAAGCAGATGTACTCTTTTTCATGTTTGCAACCTGACAAGTGTATCTTAGAGATTTTAAACTAGAAAGTGACTGTGTTTTCACTGATATTTATGGTACAAATTTGGGGAGCAGCAAAGAAGATAGAAAAAACATGGTGAAAAGAAGTGTGCCTTTAAAAGTAAATATTTTAATGGTACAGAATATGTTTAGTAAATACTATATGTGATGTGACTTTCATTTTTTTAAAATCTAAAACTTGGATAATTTTCTGGATTCATAGTCAATGACTGAGACAAGTGCTGTCTAGAGCAGCACCAAGTGAACCATCATGTTTACAGAGTATAGTTGTTCTGAGGACACTTCTGCAAGGTGAGATTTACACACACATCACAGAAAATCTTAATTCAGAACCTATGATTGCTGGTAAAGTCCAGCCCTCTGCTGGACTCTCTCTAGAAGTTCTCTGTCCCTCTTCAGCTAGGGAGTCCAGAACTGGACACAGGACTCCAGATGAGGCCTCACCAGGGCAGAGTAGAGGGGGAGCAGAACCTCCCTCAACCTGCTGGCCACACTCTTCTTGATGCATCCCAGGATGCCATTGGCTTTCTTGGCCATTAGGGCACGTTACTGGCTCATGCTTAGTTTATTATCAACCAGGACTCCCAGGTCTCTCTCTGCAGAGCTGCTCTTCAGCAGGTCAACCGCCAGCCTGTACTGGTGCATGGGGTTGTTCCTTCCCAGACGCAGGACTGTGCACTTGTCCTTGTTGAACCTCATGAGGTTCCTCTCTGCCCAACTCTCAAGCCGGTCGAGATCCCGCTGAATGGCAGCACAGCCTTCTGGGGAATCAGCCAGTCCTCCCAGTTTGGTGTGATCAGCCAACTTGCTGAGGGTACACTCTGTCCCCTCATCCAGGTCATTGATGAAGATGTTGAACAAGACTGGCCCCAGAACCAATCCCTGTGGAACTCCACTGGCCACAGGCCTCCAACTCGATTGTGCCATTGATCACCATCCTCTGGGCTCTGTCATTCAGCCAGTTCTCCATCCATCTCACTGTCTGCTCATTCAAGCCACACTGCCTGAGCTTTCTGATGAGGATGTTATGTGAGACAGTGTCAGAAGCCTTATTGAAGTCAAGGTAGACAACATGCACTGCTCTCTCCTCATCTAGCCAGCCAGATGTGCCATAATAGAAGGCTCTCAGGTTGATCAAGCAGGATTTCCCCTTAATAAATCCATGTTGACTTCCTCTGATAACCATCTTTTCCTCCATGAGCTTAGAGATGACAGAGGCATCCTCAGCATCACAGGATGCTGGGTGACTGGCCTCTTCAGTGCATCCCCTGGGCTGGGCCACCCTCTGTGAGAAACCTTGCTGAACTACGGTCAATTTCTGAATTTCAACATACTTCCATACTACCTTTGAATTTACTTAGTTATTTTCAGTGTATCTCCAACAAAGTTCCTCCTTCCTGGATACACCTTCTTTGCTTGAACACAGGAGGTAAGAAAGGGGCTAAACATTTCTCCCCTCCATTACTCTCTGACCACTTTTCTTAACCCCACAAGGTCTGCTTTATTTCACCAACCCATTTGCCCCAGATCTATTTGTTAGTGGGGAGAGACAGATCTCTCTTGATCTGCAAAAGCATTCACTAGTACTCTGAGAAATAGATTGCATTTCAAATAAATTTAAAACATGAGTATATGACAGTTTGGGAACTGTAAAATTGAAATATGAATGGGTTATATGCTACTCTATGTGTGGGGGAGGGAAATGTGATAACTGAGCAGTTTAAATAGCAGGGTTCCCCTTCATTTCTTTTTTTCCTAGTGCTTGTGGTAAATTACGGGCTTAGTAACTCAGACTCCAGTGAATATTTTACCACCTTGTTTCATAAGTCTGAATACAGCATTTAGTGGGAGGACAGCCTGTAATTATGTTGTAAGTTATCAAACAAACTGCAGATGTATAAATGTGAGGGTAGGCTTAACTACTTTGTTTTGAAAGGGAACTTTAATATTAAACAAATGTGTACTTATGGGAAATGGCAGTGTTGAAAGCCTGCTTTGTGAGTCTGACTTAATAAACCTAATCTTTCCCTAAAGCTCTGTATATTATGGAGAAGTAATAAGATATCTTGACTAACTTAAGTATTTTCTTTCATCTTAGAAAAAGGACTATACTCCTAAATGTAATTAATTGTCTGATTTAAAACATCCCATGTACATGACCAGATTTTTAATATTACCTGTAGAGATACGATTGGTTGTAATAACAAGGTATGTGCATGTGCAGTCGCTAGTTAGAAAGTGTAAGTTAAATGTTTATGTGTATTTAGAGAAAGGAAAAGAAATATTTTCTTGCCTCTATTTTTAGAAATCCTCTCTGCAAGAATAAAGCTTTGACAAACAGAGCTAGATATGAGCTAACTTCCACCAAAAATCTCAACTGAAACTAGGGCAAATATTTAATATTTCTCATGAGCCATACTTTGTATTGCTTCTCTTTTTACTCCATTTGCATATCTTCATTTTTTTCACAACAAACATAGGGAAATACTATACTAAATGCACAATTTAAAAAAATAAATATGCCCATCTAGAAGGATGATGTGCCCTGAACCTAATTTTTTGGTTCATTTTTGTAGATACAGTAGGTTGGGATCATTCACACATACACCAATTGAGCATGTCAATAATGAACACTTCTATGAGCCAATATGAGCTATTCTCAGACCTTTTCAAAGTTTTCTTGCTTTTTCCTGATAAATATGAGTGGCATGCTGGGTACTGTACAGGAAATATGCTATGAGGATAAATCTTGTGTCAATTGTCTCACAAAGTGGGTGAGAATGAACAGTTAGACAAAGTTGATCTCTTTTGATTACCTGAATAATTATAATAAAAAGTCCAGACATTTAAAACTTACTTGTTATGGAAAAATATGCAGCTCTTGTCAGCAAAGACAAAGAAGAATCAGCATGAATTATCCTGAGTTGGTGATTTGGCTTTGAAACCCAGGTCATCACTGTTCCAGTGGATTTGTTTATTGTTAGCTATGCATATTTAAGGAACAAGGAAGCTGAAGGTAGTTGTAAAGAATTTGCATATTGTTCACAGTCCTGAGGAACAGAAGAAAGGAATGAGAGAGGAGAGGAGGGGAGCAGGAAAATGGGAAACTTGTGATTCACATGGCTCTCAGTGGAGAGACTGTCTAGAAACCAGGGATAGTGGCAGATGGACACAGGGAGTCCATTCACAACTTATGCTTGAAGTATTTGCTTTTAGTTCACTTTGACCTTTCATCTGAACATGTCAACTCACCTGCTGTGGAACCAGCATCCAGAGTTTGCATGTTCCATAAGGTTTTGGATATTTTTTTCTGATCAGGTGCTTTCTATATTGTCTAACACATAACACATGGAAATTGCCATTACAGTCATCTGCAATTTTTTGCAAAGGTTAATGCCTTAAAAGGAATTTTCTTTCTTAATCCATCCTACAGCAAATAATGTGACTGCAGTGTCTTGATTGAACATTTCCAATGCTGTTCAAGGGCCACAATAAACCAGAAAAAAGTTCTTTCATATTTTCTTTTTTTTATATATAATACACAAAGAACCTAGTAAAAGCACTAGTGCATGGCTGTATTCATTGTTTACAAAAGCAAATAGTTAAGCACTTGTCACAATCTCAACAGCAAATTGTAAGAAGAAACGGTTGCATTCCTTAGGAACTGGTATTGGGACCAGCATTAAGATTTTTGCCAGTGACATGGACAGTGGGTTTGAGTGCAGTCTGAGCAAGTTTGCCAATGACACCAAGCTGTGTGGTGTGAATAACAAGCTGAAGGGAAGGGATACCATCCAGAGGGACCTGGACAAGTTTGAGAGATGGACCCATGCAAACTTCAACAAGGCCAAGTATAAGCATCTGCACATGGGTCAGAGCAATCTCAAGGACAAATACAGACTGCATGGTGAGTGGATTGAGGTCAGCCCTTTGGAGAAGGACTTGAGGATGTTGGTGGATGAAAAATTGAATATGAGCCAGCAATGTGCACTGGTAGCTCAGAAAGCCAACTGAATCCTGGGCTGCATCAAAATATGTGAGGCCAGCATGCAGAGGGTGGTGATTCTTTCCCTTTGCTCTCATAAAATCCTACCTGGAGTGTTGCATGCAGCTCTGGAGCCCCCAACAAAAGAAGAACGTGGACTTGTTGGAGTGAGTCCAGAATAGGCCACAAAGATGATTGGAGATCTGGAGCACCACTCCTATGAAGAGTGTTGGAGTTGTTCAGCCTGGAGGAGAGAAGGCTCTGAGGAGACCTTGTAGCAGCCTTCCAGTATTCCAGTACCTAAATGGGACCTACAAGAAAACCAGAGAGGGACATTTTGCAAGGGCATGTAGTAATAGGACAAGGGTTAATGGCTTTAAACTGAAAGAGAGTAGATTTAGATTAGATGTAGGGAATAAGTTCTTTACTGTGAGGATGGTGAGGCACCGGCACAGGTTACCCAGAGAGATTGTGGATGCCTATCCCTGGGAAATGTTCAAGGTCAGACTGGATGGGGCTTTGAGCAACTTGATCTAACAAAAGATGTCCCTTCCCATGGCAGGGAGACTGGAACTAGATTTTAAGGCCCTTTCCAACCCAAATTGTTCTAGGATTGGTTCTGTTGCTCAACACTTCAACTGAAAAGTGTCTCTGTAAAGTGGCACTTTCTCAAGAGACCAAACAACTACTCTCAGGAGATGACTATTCATGCTGAATTCAACAAAAATGTGTTTTACTAGACATACCTCATTGCTTTACCAATTAGACAAAGTTTCACCTTTAGTTCCTGTAGCTATGGGAGAACACATAAAATTTGCCAGCAACAACATTTCTATGAAGGTCTAAAACCTTTTCAAATATCTTTGAAAATTCTTTTTTTTCAGTGTTTGAGAGTGATATCTCAGAGAACATTCTTGAAAGCATGGTATATTGGAGAAGAAAGAGCACCTAGCCTTGTGCTGTGTGATACAGAATGTGCAGCAGGGCAAGATGTTGCAGGAATCTCAGCATGTAAGATCTGATTCTGGTGTAATTTGTGAGTGAGACATACTATACGAGTCTTCTAGGTCTCAGGCTGAATTCGAGGAGCTGAAGGGTTTGGAGAGAATAAATGCTACTTTAATGTTAATAAACTCAATGAGGGTGCTTTGATATAACAAAAGAACAAGATAGCAGAAATATTTTTATTTGAAAAACTATGGCATGTTAATTTTGTACTTAATTATGTTTATTCAATTAAGTCCTATGTAAGCTAATAGTAAAGCTACAACAATTATCTACAGGCTTTGTATTGAGTTCTGGCCCTAATCTCATGTGCTTTAGTGATCAAAGTCATGAAAGTCATCTGATTGACAGGCACAGACAGCAGGTATGTTCTTAAGCTACCCAGTTGCAAGTTCATGGAGTGTACATTAAAACTCAAAGGAAAGTCTAATCTAAGTGTCATTATGTTGGACTTGAGATAGCCTTAAGGTGTGCATATTGAGTGTTACGATGATTCAGGTGATAGTTGTTAACTTTATAAAGCTGTTGTTGCTTTTAGGTCTTAGGTCTGAGCCTTCCACTTCACTAAATATTTGTAATTGTCTTAATGGTAGGTATCATACTTGTCCAGAATCCTGTGCAAGAATAGGTTGGTAAAGTTTGTAGCTTGTGAAAATGTGCTTGAAAAGTGGAATATATATCTAAATGTGTTATTGCTAAAAAGATCTACTGTGCAAAAATATTGGTATTTTGACAGAAATTAGAGATCTCAGTCCTAGAAACCTTTATGTTAAATACTGTTCATGAGCATGGCAAGAGACAAATTTTGTTCTGATTTACCTTGTGATCAAAACATCTGGTTTAGTACGAAAACTCTTTATTACTTTTAAAGAGAGGCCATAAAATCAGATATACTATGAATTTTCATGACAGTAGACATTTTAATAACTTCTCTTTAGCACAAGAAAAGTGAAAATGCACCTTGAAATAGATTTCTCATTATTTTAGTGGCAGCTGTGGAATAATTTGGAAGAAAAGTACTACCATATCCTGCGTTTCACTAATAGCATGCATTTATTGTGCTTTCATGTATTTATTTGTGAAGATTTAGTGGGATGAGGAGCAGGACTAGCGAAAGTAGGAATTATATTTTTTCCAGAGTACAAACTAGGGGCCAAAATGTATTGAAAACATGAATCCATCAGTGACAATCTATTCAGATCAGGATGTCTCTGAATGCATGAGACTGGCAACAGCTGCTATGTTAACATATTTTTTCTAGCTATGTGAATGTTGAGACAAAAAAAGATCATTTACAATCCCCGAATACCTCAGTGCAGACACCAGAAATGCACTAATACCTTTAACTTCTTTCCCAGTAATCATGGAGATATTTCCCATATGACCAACTTTCCATATGCAACTTCTAGTAGCATGTCATCCACATACGCCAACAATCTGTAAGTATCAGGCTAGTAACATGCAGATATAATCACAGGCAACAACAGAGACAAGCTCCACTACAGCCGACAAAGAAAACTTGATGGACATATCAAATGTGGTCCTCAGAAGAGCACATATTCCTTCCTGAGGGGAAGGGAAAGAGAAAGCCAAGTGAAAAGGTCTGGAGAGCTATTTCTACTATAGCATTAAGAGGCATTGTTTATTTTTACTCTGTGCTGTAGTATCTGCAAGTAGTAGAGAAGAGAGCTGTAAGTGTGGAAGTTCAATGGGATCTTTGTAGCTTCTGCCTCACTATTGTTCTAGAGGAGACAGGGAGAACTGATATTGAAATAGTATTTGGAGAATCTGCCTCTATGGGCCAGGAGTCTAATTCCACTCAAAGGTCTGCAGGCCACCAAAACCAGTGTATTGAAAACTGCTAGTGATGCACCAAATAAGCATTTTTCGAAGTCAAAAGTATATGAGGAGAGGAAAAAGATGTCAGTCATTGTGATGACTTGGCAGCTGCCCAGCAACCAATAACAAGAAATGTATAGGTCAGCATTTGAGAGAAGTTTCTGGAATTAAGTTTTATTGACTGTTCAGAAAAATTCTTCTTGGAAAAATACTTATTTACTAATTTTGAAATAGAAATGGAATAAAAGCAAAAAGGGAGTGGAATAATGAGAAAATGACAATCAGCACTTAAGTTCTCCCTCCCCCATCCCTCCTTTCTTCCCAGGCCCAGCTCACTGCTCCTGATATCTCTACCTCCTCCCCCCTCAACGGCTCAGGGGGGCAGGGAATGGGGGATGTCGTCAGTCTCTCACAGATGGGCTCTGCCGCTTCTCTCTTCTCAGATAAGGACGACTCCTGGCATTCTTCCCCTGCTCCGATACAGGGTCCCTCCCCCGGGACACAGTCCTTAACAAACTCCTCTGGTGTGGGTTGTTCCCAGCAGCTGTGGCTTCTGCCAATACAGGGTCTCTCGCACAGGACGCAGTCCTTGGTGAATATCTCTGGTGTGGATTCTTCACCATGGTTGCAATTTCTGCAGATACAGGATCCCTCCCTCCCTCGGGACAAGGCCTCCTCTGGGCATAAGTTTAATGAGCTGCTTTGTCGTGGGTTCCTCCCACAGTTACAACTTCTGTGAATATCGAGTACCTCCCTGGGGATATGACCTCCTCTGACCGTAGTGATAAAGGGTCCCTTCCACGGGACACGGCCTCCTCTGGCCATAGTTTTAATGAAGAAGATCACAGACCCTGGCTCAGGGTTCTTAGCAAAATGAGTCTCTGCCCCTGATACGGGGTCATTGTCAAAATGAGTCTCTACCGCTGATGCAGGATCTTTAAAGAAATGCAAATAAATCTCAGCTTCACCAGTTCTCTCCATAGAATGCAGGGGAGTCTCTGCTCCAGCACACCTCCTCCCCTCTTTCATCACTGACCTTGGAGTCTGCTTGGTTGTTTCTCTTCCTACTCCTTGCACCATCACCAACCGAACAAGAAAAAGAGACAGAAGAAGGAAAAAACAGGAAGAAGCCTCCTCTTCCAGCTTCTTCTTAAAAAGGGATTGTGGAGGTGCCTAATTGGCTCAGCCCCAGAAGTGGGTCTGGCTCAGAGCTGGGGAGAGTTTTGAGCAAGTACTTATAGGAGCCACCTTTACAGCCCCTTCCCCCTTATCAGAAACTGCTGCCATGTCAAAGCATGACAGAAACTCAGCACTTCATCTGTGTCAGATCACCATAAAATGACAGTGTTGTTGAAAACCATAATGTCATAGAATCATAGAATGGTAGGGGTTGGAAGGGACCTTTAGAGATCATCTAGTCCAACCCCCCTGCAGAAGCAGATTCAACTAGATCAGGTCGCATAGGAATCTCTCTTCCACAGAGACAGATTATGTAGTCTACAGACTTCATTTGTCATTAATTTTGTATAAAAAATAATTGGAATTGATAGGAAATTTGGTCTTGTTTCTACCTCTCTGAAGTCACTGAAAGCCTTGCTAAACTTTTAGTTCCTTTAGGTTTTAGTTCGAAGCAATTTCACTGTCTGTATGTACAAAATCTGAAAAGACCTTCTGGCAACTTTATGAAAATCCAGTAGAAGGAACCTAAAATTCCCCAGAGTTTTTGAAATTATGCAATATAATTTTGTAAATTACAAAGTCCTTCTAGTTCAAAGGAATTTAGGTAAGGATCTGGGCAAGAAACTGGCAGAGGTGGTAAACATTGGAAGTTTGCCCAACTTACTACTTCCTGTGTACAGTTTATGTTCTCTTCAAGACTGCATTAAGTTCTAAAGTTTGTAGAGTTCGTAATTAGTTCAGGACTCCCAGGTCTCTCTGCAGAGCTGCTCTTCAGCAGGTCGAACAGCTGGTCAAACAGAATTTCTCCTTGGTGAATCCATGTTGACTCCCCCTGATAACCACTTTTGCCTTCATATGTTTAGTGATGACATTCAGGATGACTTGTTCCATCACCTTTCCAGGGATGGAGGTGAGACTGACCGGCCTGTAGTTTCCTGGGTTGTCAAGAAAATTAATAATTTTTTGTATGGCTGTCTATATCCATTATAATGGTTCTGTCAGACATGAGACAAAGTGATTTCAGCTTCTCAAAACTCTGAAGGTCTTTGCAAATCATGGAGAATTGTGTACCATGTACCATTACTCAGATCGTGTGTGTCTTGAGCTTTGAATTTTCTGTGGATATAGAAAAGCCAGCAGTTGATCAAAAACTTGATCATGAGCTAATCCCCTCTCTCTTTTTTTTTTTTCCTCCCCGAACTTCTAGATAATTTATATGATTTTGACTAAGGTTTTCTTTCCAGATTCTTTTGGCTCTTTTTAAAATTCCACCTTATACATAAAATTTTATGTATCAACATGTGCTATAGGTCCAGTTCAATGGGGAGCTTTCGAACCATACAAAACTCCCATGATCCCAAGTACCATTCCTGAAGTCATCTTCACCTTGTCATATTAGGCACTTGTGGTCTGACAGGCAAGTTGTGTTTTAAAATAAAAGTGCCTCATAAAAACAAACACATTTGATCTTTTCAACTATTTTTAGTTTGTGTCAATCTTCTATGGCCCTGGGCAACACAGACAAAATGCCAAGCTTGGCAATTTTTTCAGACACTCTAATATGCCAAGATCTGGCAGCAGCACATTTTTATCAGAATTGTTTTCCAGCCTCAGTAAACTGCTTCAAATGCTGGTGTGCCTGTTATGGATATGAAATCCGTGGAGACCACAATGATTGCAATCAAAAAGCAGTGGAGAAAATAGAGAGAGTTAGTGTCAGTTCTGATTCTCACTATCCCCTTCATCATGACAATAAATTAATACAGCTCAGCTTTTGCTCTGGTAAGCTTTTCCCATAAGAGCAAGGTATTAGAATCCCAGTGCTTAACATTCACAGTGAAATATTCTGGTCTTACAAATGTAGTGGAAGCGTAGTATGAAATGCAAAAAAGTATGTCTGTGCAGTGTCATGATAAGAATGTACATGCACAGAGGAGTTAAGAAATTCAAAGTGATGATTCTCACAGGGATTTTAACTTAGTCCCCTTTTACCTTGCAGAGAATTTTCTAACATTGCCTTTGGCAGATATTTTCAGGTCTATGTGCAGTGTGGATGTTGCATATGCCATGAGAATTATAACTTTGAATTGCTTGACATATTGGTAAATGTGAATTTCTTGTCATAACAATATTATTTTAAAGGATACTTTTAAAAATGTTTTTTCTTTAGAGAGTGCTTTTCTTCCTTTAACAGTATAAACTTATAAAAAGCAAAAGTAGTAAAATGTGATGTGTAGCATCTTTTTACAGAAAATGTCACGACGGTGGAGTTGTTTTAATAACTAGTGACTGTGTAATCAGTAACTTAACTGTATCTGTGTTTGTGTAATGGCTAGGTTTGATCAGTGCTGAAAAGACAAGGAAATTGTTTTGATTATGTTACACACATTTTAGCACTTCTCAGGATTCCAGGATGCATTTTCTATGTGTTTAGTAGCTAACAAAATACCCAGAGACTCCTTGCTAACTTCACAGAGCTGGATCAATACCCAAAGTCATGACTTTCTAGTACCTTAAGCATACTTGTAGTCCTTTTGCTTGGAGCATTAAATCAGAATCATTATAAGTATCATGTTCCACACAGGTCTATAGATGTGGCTGTGACTTACATTCTAGAATGTTGGTTTTGTGTGTTAGTGCACTTGTTTCTTATCTGCTATTTCCAAACTCAGTCAAGTATGAAATCTTCCCTTTAGTTGTCTGTATATAGACAGCATGTAAAGCTTGCCAAATAACTCTTTTTAGACTAAGCAGTGTGTGAAAAATGTCAAGGACATTTTAAGTACAAAAGAGAGTTTTAAATGAAAGATAGCCAAACCGTACTTTATTCATCATGAAAAGTGGTAAACTGTGGACTGAGAACAAGAATGAAGAAAAAAATAAACTCAGACAGTATTTTTGCTTTAAAAAAAACCAAAAAGGAAGCGCTCAAAATAGAATTTGACACAAAATTGCCTCAATGCTTATATTTGTTCTTCTGTTTGCTATAACAATATGACCTTTTTACTTTTTTCTCCTTGGGACGAAGTTCTTAACTCCTGTTTCCTTTCCAAAGGAGATTAGCACATTAGTACTAATGCATCCTTCCACTAAAAGAAGCCAGCAGCAAGACCAAATGTGATATCTTCCTTCACTAATCAATATGGTGGTACCATGCTATCAACTGGACTCGGAAAGAAACAAGTCTATTCTTTCATCTCCAGGACTGTAGTCTCAATGAGGAAACTGAAAGATAAGAGTGGAGCTCACACTAATACGTGACAAGGCATAAATATCTAAATTCCAAAGTGAAGTTTGACCACCAAATTTTGGGGAGCTAAATCTCTTTGGCTAAGTAGACAAGAAATAAAGTTCCCTACTCTTAGTTCCAAGTATCAGTTGTTATTGGAAACTTGTTTTTCAATGGAAGATTGTAGTGGTTTTGTGTGGCCAGGTGTTGGTAGTAGAGGGGCTAGAGAGGTGGCTTCTTTAAACAAAGAGCTGCCAGAAGCTTTCCCTGTAGCTGACAGGGCCAGTACCAGTCAATTCTAAGATGGACCCTGCAGATGACCAAGGCTGAGCGAATTAGTGACTGAGGTGACGCTTCTGTGAATAACGTATTTGAGAAGTAGAAGAAGTTGCTTTGCAGTTGCTAAATTGCAACAGCAACAGGGAGTGAGAATGTGAAAGCAATATCTCCTCAGACACCAAGATCAGTGGAGAAGGAGGGGGAGGAGATGCCCAGGCACTGGAAGAGACATTCCCCTGTGAACTGTGATGAAGATCATGGTGAGGCAGCTGTTCCTATGCAGTCCATGGAGGTCACTGGAGGAGCAGAGATCCACTTGCAGCCTGTGGAGGACCCCATGCTGGAGCAGATGGATACCTGAAGGAGGCTGTGACTCTGTGGGAAGCCCACCCTTGAGCAAGTTCCTGGCAGGACCTGGGAGCCTGTATGGAGAGAGGATCACATACCAGAGCAGATTTGCTGTCAGGAATTGTGATCCTGTGAGGGACTCAGAATGGAGCAGTTGGTACCTGAAGGACTGTTCTCCTGGTGGGTGACCCACATTGGGGCAGGGTGTGAGGAGCTGCCCCCGTGGGAAGGATCCACTTTGGAGAAGTTTGTGAGGGACTGTCTCCCGTAGGAGGGACCCCACACTGTAGCAGTGGGAAGTGTAAGGAGGCCTCTCCCTGAGAAGTAGTGGCAAAGTCCATCTGTAATGAACTGACTACAACCCCCATCCCACATCCCCTGCGCCATTGGGGGAGGAACAAAGGAAAGTCCTGGGAAGAAGGAAAGATGGGGGTGGGGTGTTTTAAGATTCAGTTTTATTTCCCATTTTCTGTATTCTGTTTGGATTGTTTATTAATAAATCAAGCAATTTCTCCTCAAGATGAGTCTCTTTTGCACATGACAGTAATTACTAAGTGAGCTCCTTGTCCTTATTTTGACTCATGAACCTCTCGTATGTTTCTCTCTGCCTTGTCCAGTTTAGGAGATGGAGTGATAGAACAACTTGGTGGGCATCTGGCACCCAGCTAGGGCTGAACCACCACAAAGATGGTGGTTCCACAAAGTCATCCAGTGAGCTTCTGCTTTAGTGAGCTTCCTTTTCCTTCATGGTATTCCCTGTACAATCATGAAAAGTGTAAGAAAAGTACATCTGGAGCAAATACCAAACAACACCCTCCCCACTCCAGAATGAAGATAAAAAGAGATAGTGGAAGACTAATGTATTGATATACTGTGATATGCTTCTAGTAAAACTGTTGAATGTCACAAGTAGGCAAGGCAGGTTGTTTCTCTCATATGTTGTGCTAAGGGAGGGACAGAAAATTGTTATTCTTTGCTGGTAATTTTTTGTACATTCTCAGATGTTGCTGACTGGTAAGAGACCTAATTTATGGTAACACAATACTTACGGCAATGTAATCAAAACTGTTATATTTTTATATATTTTATATATACTTGCTATGTAACAGTTGAGTCAATTTTTTGGAAACAACTGAAATGTCCTGTGCAAATGTGTTTTCTCTTGGCTTGTGGTTAGAATTGCAATAATTTAGCTTTTCTCAAATCGACTTTTAAGATGTGAATATGACTCATGCAGTCATAATCCTTTGTCAGGTGTTATCAACTTCAAGAATTCTGTTTGACCTTAAAGACAGAATTAAAACTTGATTAGTATTCTGTGTATGCTTTTTAAAACACATTCACAAAATTGGAACTGTAAGAAAATCTTCAAATAAAATTTTCATAAGAAAATCTTGCAGCAAATAAAACCAGACCATAAATGATATAGATGTTTTGACTCTCAGAAACTTCTCATTCATAAAATACCTTTGAAGTCAACTAATGATGAAAAATAAGTCTCAGTTATCTCAATGTAAAGCATAAGAAAGTAGGCTTTATGGAGACATTTTCCAGGGTACTTCCGAGTGGGGACATAGAAAGCTTTGCCCTTAGAGACCACTACATTTTAATATGACTTCTGCATAGCTGTCGTTATCTCTGAGAATGCTGTTCCTTCAACATTTCTCTGTGGTAATTTAGCATGGATGATCTTTACTGCTCAGTCTGGCCATAGCTGACCTAACATCTGTCTCTGCTAGTCTGTCTAGAGGTCTACACACATCTTTGTGCCTGAACACTTTGATTCCTGCTTTTTGCAAGTTTCACTTGTCTCATAGCTCTTCAACAGAAAGACAAACTATTATGCAGTTTCGATAATTAAATGTATTCCACTTCTGAAAGTAAAACATTTTCCGTTGCTAACATACCTTAAAAGTGTTGAGAGGAAGGTGGTATAAGCCAAAAAACAACTTTGCCTAGAAGGTCCTCAGTTTGTGGTAGTGTCATATTTCAGTGAAGGGAAAAAAAAAAAGGATATACCCTCAGTGTAATGTTTGGGACAGTCTAAGGACATTAAACCTGTATATTTCTACTGACAGTTGCTATCACTGGTCAGCTGCTCTTGAGACCCTTACTAATTTTCTTTTACTACTGAAATAACTCTGTTTCAGATCTTTGAGTTATGGTGCTGTGATGCAGTGCAAGTTGCTGCAAAATGTGAATCATAAGATATCCAATCTATGTCATACTGTGTCAAATCTAAAGGTAAATCTGACACTGTTGCATCTGCCCATATACACAGTGACCAGAAGCCTAGAAAATTCTAAACCAAACATGCAGTGACACCTCCCCAGAGCACATATTGGAGATTCAGCTCTGCCTCTGCCAAAGGATACAGAATGGTAGTTGTATGATACAGGGACATCAAATGATATAAGACAAGCAAAGCGACAGTCTTCTTGATAGATGATGGAAATGATGACCAGTTGACCAAAAGGTCTGACTCCAATTTTTTCTGCAATGAGATTTAATATAATTTGTTATAATGAAAATCCTGGATATCATGTTGTTATGATTGTTATATATATGAGAAAGATCAATAGACTAACAGCACAGTCTATACAGACCTTCCTTAAACAAATTTTTGAAAATAAAGCAGTTAGTGAAAAAAAAAAAAGCACAATCGTTCTCTATTTAACCCATGAGTAAATTCAGTGAGTGAAACACTCAACAATTAATTTCTTATGTGTTTTCCCATTGATTGTCTAGCGTATCAAGTTGATTCTCATTTTGTATTCCATTACTGTTAGACTGTTGTTCTGCCAACACAACACAGCTAGGAAATATTTGCTGCTGGCTTAAGTAGAAAAAAACCCTCCTATCTGTTAAGTCCCAGCTGTTGCAGACTGCTTTGTATTGTAAAATTGACACCTTTATTGTGTAATACTCCATTGAAATATTAATTAAGGACTATTTTTACCAGAATTCTCATCTGAGTGATAATGGCAAGTGTCATAATAGAGGCCTATAAAGTTTCTGGGCAACGAGATTTTGAAAACCTTGACACTTAAAAGAGTCTTTACTGATGAGTACCTTTGAAGAATTATCTTACATGCCCATGAAAAAGTATCTGAACAAATGAGAAGCAAGGAAATATTTAGGAATAGAGAAAGCACAAAATGTTCTCTAGTAAATTTCAATAGCCTGCCTTTTAATTGCTAGGATAATTAAAGGGAGGGAAACATTTTCATGTTCTTTAACAAGGAGAAGGAGAGTTGTTTTGGAAGATGCTGGTGTTTTTCACAAATGAGAAAATCCCAGCACTGATGTATGGAAAGCTTTCTTGACACTGGCTTGGTTCTGTTCAAGTAGGTGTGTACAGACATTTATTGGTTTTTGAATGTTTTGTTTGACTTCTTCTCTGTCTTAGTTCCAGCAGTCTTTTCCATAGCTGAGACCTGTGATTTTGCCATCTTCAATGAAACATGCAAAAATCTTATTGCTTACCACATCCTTGATCCTCATTTTCCTTCAAGCCTTGCAATGTTACCTGGAAAACCTTAGTCTGTAGCTGCACAAAGAGGTTGGATGGCTTACGGTGAGCCAAGGTACTGCCAGAAAAAGCAATAGTCTCTAGCATACAGAATATTCTAGGTTGCTCTAAGTGTTATTACTACAGGCCACCCAACTTTTTCATGAGGTCGTATTGACTCCTGAAATGTTAACAAACCTTTACATGCAAACTGTTAGCATCTTTTGCCAGAACTGTTCAGAGATGGAAAATAGCTGATTGTTCCATATCCTGCAGGAGCACTCAACTTCTGCCGTTTTCTGGGTCCTCAGCCCTGGAAAGAAGAGCTGTTTTTGTCTGATGAAAGAAGCCTTATTTGAAGCTTTCTGAAGTTGGGAGACTTTTTCAGACTCACCTACACCTGTGCGATCTGGATGTTTGGCAGTAGTCCAGTTCCTCAAGGTTGGAAAATTACAGTCAATTCTAATCATTGGCTAACGTTGTAAATACACACTTGGTCCTGGAGGATCTGAGCTTCTGCCAGAAATTACAAGCATTTAGTAGTCCCTTGGCTAGTATTAACACTTCCAGCTACTAATTAACAGTAGCTATTCACTTTCCTGCTCTGGGGAGAACTGAACTACTGCTAAATAACTTCTAAGGCAGTAGTACAATCTTCAACATAAGCTAGTCTATGACAGCATGAAAAAAAGAATTGTCCTGCCCTTCCAAGCCTTGCCTGCTTGTTGTGCTGGCACTGGTGAGCATGTGATTGTGTGATGGTTTACATTGAAGATTAACCCTCCAACAAATAGAAGTTTTGCTTTGAGTCAGTAAGCTGATGTGACTTGTTACGTGACTGTTAGAGCTGATGAAAAGATGGAAGTCACATCTGAGGCCATGGGAAAGGGGATAATTCTTTCTGACAGCAGGGCAGTCTTGGATTGGCTTAAGACATCATGAAATGACCCCTTCGGACCTTACAATCTTCTTTGAATAATTTCTTGGCTCTCAAGGGACACATAACTCACAGTTTTAGAGCATAGTCGAGGAAGAGAGAGGAGCAGATGTGACGTGATGAAAAAGAACAATGCAAGAGTAAATGCATAGAAGAATATTTCTATAATCATGGAATTTTGATTTGGTGTTTTTTCAGTCTTTACTGGAAAGAGTTAAAGTGCATTATCTCTTGCATTCCTCTACAATGGCTAGCTTTGTATAGAACATCTGTCATTTGCTCAGTCTTTATTGCCATTCCTATTGAAGGCAATGATGAATTGCTATTTCAATGTCTTCAGCAGATTGTGCGGATATTTTCTTTGAGAATCTACGCATTTATCCTCAAAGGACTATCTGGATGGTTTAATTGATCTAATATAGCATAATGGCATGTGTCAATCTACTAGGCAGCCCTTTCTTAATATCTCATCCCTATTCTCTTGATTTGGCTTTAGAGAATGCTACATCATAATGAATGAGTACAATGAATAACTACTATACCTCCTGATTGTATAGATGTATTGATTGATTCACTGTGTTTATTAGAGTCTCGGGATCTTTCATAGTGTTGAGAAAGCAACATACTTCTCTATTTTTTAAATAACTCTGCATTTATTAAGTAGTTCAGGTTAAATTGTATGACTGTTGCTTTAGGCATGTCAGGTTTCATGTCACCTCTCATGGCCATTAAATTTGTGCTAATATAGTTTTCAGACTTTCAGACATAGTCTTACTGTATGATGCCTTTTCTCAGATGGGGTTCACAGTAATTCTTTTGATAGAAGCTTTGGTTCTATTTCAAAAAGTAATAATGAGGTTGGTATTTTATCTTTTTCATGTTTGCAAAACTGATTTTGATGTGAGATGAAGAAACATATATTTCAATATCAGATCAGAATGAGGGTCTGATGTGAAACAGTCTCTGCTAATGGGAGTGTTTTGTGGTCTGTATCTGTAATAAAGGATTAATCTTATGACTAGTAGCCAGCTGAGAGAATGGAAACAAACAATAAGCTGAATTTTGCATATATGTTTATGCAGTACCCCCCAAAAAATGGAGCATGCATCTCTTCATAGCAGCAGTATAAATAGCTTTTTCTTTAAAAAAACCAAAAAAAATTTATTCCTTATATATCCCCCAGACAGACTTCCCTCTTGCTGGCTTCTTTTATCTTCTTTGTAGCTTCTATCATATTTCCCCTTCACCTAACATGCTCTCTGTACTTAGAGCTGTGGATGATATAGCTTATTGTACTTCCACATGAGCTAAAGACTTTTGTCTCCAGTTATTCGCACATGTATGGGAGAAACAGTGAACCGTAAATCAGTTTCAAAGACCAATGAAACTATTAGACATTCTGTCTAATCCAGTACTTCACATTTTGACTCCACAGTTGGTTAAATAGTATGGATTTATAATTTTCTCTAATTTGTTCCAATTTTGTATCCTTAGAAATCACAGCTGATTTCCCACTGCATATTTATTTGGCCATTTCTCCAGTCTTTGTATTCCTATGCTCTCGTGGAGATCTCAGCAAAAGTCCTGAATCCAGCTGTGCTTCTATCAGTGAAGATGGCCCGTAGCATTATTTTGCTTGGCAGCATTTTGAGTTGTCCATGGCTTTGCATTTGAATATGAAGAAGTTCTGTGCAGAATGTTAGAATTTATTTTCACTCTGTTTTACAAAAGCAGCTACAAAAAACTTGACCAAGTTAACCTTGACAAACATTACACTAAAATGCTCTTAGTTTAACAGAGTGACCTCTAACTCTGCTTCTTCAATTTTGATTCAAGAAATATCCGTAGCTGGATTTTTATATCTACAAATAATTGCCACAACATTTTACAGCACTTAGCCTGATTGCAGTTCCCACAGAGCTATGGTGAAGTGTGAGTTGCATGTAGCTTTGCTTTCATTATGGGGTCTGAGTTTATTCTGCAATTTTTCTGTTCCAGCTGATTTTGAATTACACTGCTAAGGCATATTTTGATGAAACAGTATATCTTAAAAAACATACCAACTTGTTGAACCCAAAATTTTTCACAGTAATATGAACACTTCAGTAAGCCTAATTGAGATTTCTTTCCTCTAGGGCCGAACTTCTGATTAAAAACAGTGAGATAGATGGAGAGAAAGCTGAATCCCACAAGAGCTATTGTCTTATAGTGCATTAATGTGGGGAGAATATGAAAAGGAACTGAAAGAAGTCTTCATCATGTTGGTGTGTGATCACTTTACTGGTCAAGATATCAGCTCTTCTGGGTGTTCTGTGCTCACTCGTTTTCTTTTATAACATCCTCAACAGAGGAATCACCTCTCATACTTTGGAAAATACTGTGCTCCAAAAATGTTGGGATTGAAAGAAGCAAGCTACTCTCTCCCATCTTCTACACTTTTCATCTAAAACAAAAAATATGGATAATGAAGATAATAGGAAAAATACCAATGAAATGTGCAGACATATTGGCAAACTGAAAAGGAACTGGGAGGAAAATCAAAAGAAACTCCTGGCCATGGTTCCACACTCGTTTTAATGCATTTTTTTTCTCCTGCTCAGTTTATGTTATTTAAAAACACAAGGTTATAAAGATGACATGACAGTCATGTAGAGTCTTGATTTAAGGAAACTGAATTCGATTTACAAAAATAGAATTCTCTCCAAGCAGTTAATATACTGCTAGATCAGCAGTCTCCGAAAACAGGGACGGCAGATGCAGTTCATAGTACCTCCACTCTACAGATGAAAACTGTAACTGAAAACTAATAGTAAGCCTTGGCTTGTTTCTGAAAGTGCAATACTAAGTGTTTAATAGTTAAAGTGTTTGCTTGAGTACTGTATTATTTTGCTTTTTTTTTTTTTTGAGTTCATATACTAATATATTCTTGATAAAGTTAGGAATTTTAAGACTTGGAAGCAGTTTGTCAGAAAGCAGCAGACTGCATTTTGTGTCCTGCGGTCTGCCTGGAGGTTGTGGAATTGTATTTGTTTTTTTTAGTCTTGTTTGTGGTTGTAAATGGCACTGTTTTATTATATATGTTCATGGCTCACATGGCTTTTCAAAAGTGAGACAGGAGAGCTTTTGTTATTAAAAATTTGGTAAGAACCTCCTTCATGCTTGTCTGTATTTGCTCTTCAGTCAAATTTACTACTGTTACACCCTTCAGAGGATTTCCTTGGCTGAAGACAATAGATTGAGACATTATCTTCCATTCAGCTTTGTTTTACTGATAGGAGAATGAAACCATATCACAACTTTTCCAAAACAATAACCTCTAAAAATAAATGCAATGCAGATGATACATTCCAGGCATAAAATTGTTCAGGAAGTGATTAAACATGAGTGTTCCCTAGGATTTTTTCATCTTGTGTTCATCCTTTCATCATGTGTTGATCTGGGCACAAATCATGCCAGTTGGGTGAAGGCAAAAGCTAATAGTCAACAAATGTCAAACTCCTAAACCCTATAATAATGGCTGTGGTTACTTTCATTACTATAATTTGATAATATATACAATAGTTACAAAAGACTTGAACTGGGTAATTGCAGCAAATATACTGCAAAGGAACAGATGCATTTCAAACTATGAAAATTGTGATGGATAGTCAGGGTGAGCACCATTTCTGTCTGTATTTCAGATATATTTACTGCTGAGGACTAGAAGCCACATTGCTTGCTGTCCTATACAGGGTTGGCATTTCCCTTTTGTAGTAACCAGGAACAAAACATAAAGTATTGGCATCTGTTATATGTAGATCAAAACAATAAAAAATGGAAAAGGTTTGTTGTGGAAACCTGAAATATTTAAAATAGAGATCATAAACTTCTCTGAATGGTCCTGATAAAAATCATGACAGTTTATGGAAAAAACCCATCAGATGATTACACCTCCAACTTTTACAAGGTATTTTAAGCTTAAGAAGCCTGTAAAGAGTTATCCTTATAGGGGACTTCCATTTCATAATTTGAAAGTTTTAAAAATTTAAGAGTTTGGTTTGTTTTTTGGGGTTTGGTTTTTTTACCCCTCAATTTTGAAGGATAAAATCATGATAATCTGTGTTCTGGCAGAAAAAAGACATTCGGTTTTAGAAATTTAATTAGATCATATTTGAATATTCATGTTACTACTTTGCATTTGTGTAAAAATAGTTCTTATTGATTGCCTGGAGATTTAGTAATGACCTACTATGACCCAATTAGAAGTCTAAGAAATCAGGCCTTTTTCTGAGCTACTAATTACAGCATCTACCATCATGATACATTCACAGTCTTTGACTCGGTTTGTGTTAACAGGGACATGCAGTGATCCCTTCATGTTTCTTTTATTTTTCAAAAAAAAAAAAAAGGAAATCTTTATTTAAAGATTCTGTTCAAGCCTTCAAATCCTAGAACAAAGCTGGAATATTTCACATTTGCCATCAGTGATCTAACAATACTACAACAATTTCTACTGTTTCTACTGTGACATGTTTTAAACTGTTTCTTCCCTCTACTGGGCTAACAACATAATAGGGATCAGGAAAATAGTCCTGAACATGGCATTGCTAAAATCTCTGTAAAAAATTCTAGATTAAGCCTTCTTTCCAACCCTACCTTCTATAATTGGTGCAAAGCAGATTGAGAGAACCTGGAAAAAAAAAATCTTGTTAAATCTGTTGTCACAAAATGGCTGTTTTATCAGCTGATGTTGAGCTACTTATAAGAGGGCCTTGGTACAAATCCTGATGTATTCATAGCTTCTATAAAGTGAAGTATTGAAAAGGCCATAAACAAGAGTGGAAATCTGTAAAGCACCTTGAATAGGAAATTGAAATTATAGCAAGACTTCTACAAATCTGATAAAATGAGAAATGTTGTTGGGTTGTTTGGGTTTTATTTGGAGGATTTTTTGTGTGTGTTCTTTTTTGTTTGTTTGTTTGTGGGTTTTCTTATTTTTTTTTTTTTTAAACTCTACATCCTTGAAAGTTGTATGGAGCACATGCATCTGGAAAGGATTTTCTTATTTTTGCAGGCAGGTTGTGTGTGCATACTTGCTCTGCAATATCAAGGCCATTGATATCTGTAGAAAATCACTCCCCAGTGTTTTCAGTGCATATTATTAACTTTAAGCCCTCTGCAGAATTAAGATAGACATATCTGAGACCAGCCTTCCAAATTGATTTAACGCTGATCGGGAAAGATGATATCACAGCCAAAGGTATAGTATCAGGACTCGGGAATTTAAGATTAGTTTCTGTGATGTTCTGTGTACACTGGAGAAAGTAATTTTTGCTCTAAATTATAAGTATGTGCATCAATCCAGCATTTGCTCTGAGATGCTGTGTGTTGGAAGCAGAGACCAGCTTCTCATAATCCCTGTCCTGCCTGCTCTAGAAACAGGGAAAATTTTACTGATGGGAATACAAAGTCCCAACTAGCCCAGATTTGAAAGGGCGTTAGTGAGTAGGCTTTGTCTGATTATTTGAAGCAGTTATTTGAAGTTAGAAGGAAGATTGTGTCTTCCTTTAAAACACCGTGGAACACTACATCACAGGTTTCAAGCTTAATAAATCTGGATGCAGTTCTGATGCTTTAGTCTGAGTGGTCCCAGTGATGATGCTCCGTGATTCTGCACTCAGTAACAGAAAATAAATTGTAAGTCTGTACTGAATACAGAGACATGACTTGTCTCCATCCTCCAGCCGTGCAACACGATAAGTGATGCTTCCTTAATTTTAAAATATTCTGAAGACAAACAAATGATTGCAAACCACTTGGCTACTAAAGCATTGTGGTCTATGTTAAATAAACAGCAAGCGAGCCAGCCAGCCAGCAAACATGACACAGAGTAGCACAATCACAACCTCAAAAGTGTTGTGAGCAAAGGCTATGTACAGATTTAATCTGAACTCTTTTTTCGCCTGGACTTAATGAGTACCTTTGGGCATTGCAGTCAAGAAAATATTCCATCTAGTGATGTCTTTTCTACAAATGAGAAAAAAAGGACACTTTAAGCAAACTTCATGCTCAAATGGTAGGTTTCTTTTTTGGGTATTTTGGTAGGATTATTGATTGTTTCTTTCATACTCTGATAGTTGTGCATCACTTTTGAAGCATAGTTCTATGTTTTATAGGTCCAATACAAACTAAAAGCGGTCATTAGATCGTTAAGATATATCTACTGCTATCAATTAATACCTCCGTTAAACTGAATCTTTTTGTACTACTTGGAAAGATCCATAAGAATTCTGAATCTATACAAACTTTAGTAATAATATTGTCAAGGAAAACCTGCTGACCTTTGGTTCTAGTTTTTAATAGATTGACATAATTTCAGACTCACTATAATAACAATCACAAAATTAAAAGCACAAGCAATTGTTAGGCTGATACTGGAAATCAATGGCTGAAAGTGCAAAGCCTTCTCTATCTTTTTAATTTGTATTGTCAAATAGAATAAAAATCAGATTTATGAGCAGAGAGAGTGTATGAGAATTATGCTAAACTGATCTAGAGGAATCAGCTTAGATTCTCAAAGGTAATTAGAAGCTCCAAGTCCTGTTTTCGTGCTTGCAGACTCACTGTAATCAACAGGAGTCGAGGAGACTGGAGCACTGTTGTGGAACTGGTTAATGTGATGTAATTTGATTCTGAGTTTACTTCAAAAACTGATCAGCTGAAAACATACTAATACTGAGGCTGTGCATAAGAATGTCATCTCCCTAAGGCAAGATAGAAGTATATATAAGTAGATATAAGTAGATATAAGTATAGAAGCCTGGACTGTTAGTCATGTTATGAAGCCAAAGAAAGCATTGCATGAGTATTACTATGCCCCTGCTATTATCTGGTGGTATTACTTAAACTTGTTTACCAAGAAAAATCCTGCAACACCCTTCCAGTGCCCAAAGTCTTGGAAAGTGAAAGACTTCGACTCACCTGTCTTTCCAATCTTCATGTTAATTTCCTTTCCTGTTGTGTTTCCTTTTTTCTCCCTTTAATCTTCTTTGGACATCAGTTGTAACAAAAAGTTGTGACTGAACATTATGCTTCTTCCAGTGACTGGATGAGGTTTCTACACATTTGTAGGGTTTCATCTTCATATAAATTTGGGAAGTGAATGAGGTCCCCAGGTCTGTGTATATGTAACTGGCCTCTGGTGGTATTATGGTTTGCTTTGATGGAGCTACTGATTCTGTATGTTTTTAGTTTTAGAAGTAGCCAGGGGCTTCAAAGGAGATTGACACCACATTGTACTAGAGGCTGTGTACATACAGAGGAAGAGACAGTACCTGTCAAACAGAGTTTGAGGTCTAGATAGCATAAGGACAAAAGGGAAAAGTCAGTTGTACAATGAAATAGTGAAGGTTACACACCTCAGATCAGCAAAATTTGGAATTAGTTTCCATCCCTGAAATTCAATCCACTGTTACACACTGCCTTGCATGCTAGGAATGCTCTTATATGGGATGAATGGATGTAGCTTTAGGGATCATCAGCTGCTTGATAGTCCAGGGACTGAAACTCAGTGATACCGCATATCTTGTAATCTTATTACCCATGTGGTCATGCTCACCGCAGTATATGTCAAGTAATATGGGTGTTTTAGTCCTCTGTCATTGGATTAGTATTCAGTTATGATCCCTGAGACTATACCTATGGAATAGGGTAAGTGAAGAACTACCTCAGTTGTCTTATAAATATATATATTTTTTTAGCATCCTCCATAGATTAATCTGGTTTGCTATCTAGGACTGTAATAGAGCTGTCTATAAAAGACGGATAACAATCTTAAATTCCAACTAGAATTACTAACAACCTTTTTTACATTTTTCCCTAAACCTTACCCTAAATTAAATTTTAATTATGAAACTAATACAAAATTTTAATTCCAGTTACAGCAGGTGTACCAACAGCTTAATGTCAGAATAGTATCTATTTCAAATTGTTGCATATAGATAGAAGGGATTTAAAACTCCCACAAAATAAATCAATAATGAAACAATTTGTTTATAGCATTTTCTTTTCAGTCACAATGTATGACATTGTATTTGTGGAGTAGAAACTTAAGATTGATTTCTGTGGTTTTGTTGTGATGCATCTTATGTTTAACATATGTAGACAAAAGATAAAAATTTTCTCCTTGTAGGCTATTATTTGTACTAGAAAGGACAATTTCTACTTTTAGCCATCTGTTTGTGTTGAGAACTGCTAATATTTGTAGGAATCTTTCCAATGATAACTAGAGCACGCCCTTCCAAACTAGCTGAAATGAACAATTTCTAGGTAGTCAAACCTTTCATACATGGTGCCAAACTTTTGAAATTTCTGGATTTTTCTTGAGACTGGACTGTGAGGTCTCATTTAAAAATGGAAAACATGTTCTTGAATATCTTAATTTAGGCTCTCAAAGTGATTAATTTGAAATAAAGAACTACTCCAAAAAAATGTGTGTTTGCCTACCAGAAGTCTAGTTAAGCTAGATGATATACTACTAAAAAGACAGATTGAGTAGAAATAGATTACACGGAATTGCTGGAGTGTTATCACAAAGTTAAGAAATAGAAAAATGTTACTGTTAATATATAATTGTCAAGTTAGGTGTTTATATAGTCATATCCTGCATAGTTCAGCTCTTTTATTAATGACTTATGAGTGGAATGTAGACTTGCATGTATACAATATCTTGAGGAATAGAAAATATTTCTATGCATCTTTATATTGTACAGAATCTGAACCTGCTCAATATTGTTTAGTTCACACTATTAAAAAAGTTTGGAGTTGTCCCACAAGAAAGCAAACAATTTGCATAAAGTGATAGGAAAGAAATAAAAATAAATTATTTAGCTGAATAGATATATTTAAAATCTATTATTTGCAAAGCTCTTTTATCATCAGCCAAGTGATGGATTGTTTCTTTAAGAGAAAATGGCAGTAATTAGTTATAACACCTGAGAGAACTCAATAAATATTTACTAAATTAAGATTATTTATTATTTGTATTCTAGGAGTGTCTAGAAGACTCCCGTGAGATCTGAGCCCTATTGTTCTGGGAACTGTATGAGAACACTTGCTGTCCTAAACAGTACACAGTCTGAAATAGATGGCAGGGAAGACAGGAAATAAAACAGAACCATAAAGAAATAAAATTAATTGTCTGAGGACACAAATTAGGAACAGAGCTAGGACTATGATCAGGTAGGTCTCTTCAAAGACAGCCTGAAGCTTTACCTATTGGAGCAGATTGCTTTTGACTTCCAACCCATCCCTCAGTTCAGCAATCAGCTTCTGAAACACAGCATCAATACCTCACGCCACTCCTCATCTTGCAGATACCCGAAGCCAAGAATGTTATAGAACATTTCTCTTTTGAGTATGATGTGAGGATAATCTTCATTTCCTTTGAGATGTTTCCTCTATCCACACTCACAGCTCATCTTTTAGATAGCAAGTTTGCTTTAGGTTACTTGATATTTCTCACTTCTTATGATCAGTCTCTTGCTGATTTTGCCATTGTATCTTGCTGGCACCTTATTCTTCTACAAACTGTGATCATTACCCATCTGCCCTGTTGTTCTTGATCCTGTACCACCTTTGTTCAGCAAAGGACTGACAAGAACCAAGATAGGCTGTACTGGTGGGGATTTTTTTTCTGGGAGCACTCACTGGTCAAGATTTCTTTAGTTTCATTTTACCACTGTGGTTCACCTTTATCTGTAATATGTTCCACAATAGAGTTTGAGCTTGATATTGTATAGAGAAAAGCCCTGTGAGTTCATACTATAGATGCATTGGCAGATATATGGTCAGGGTTTTGCTAACAGGTCAGCCTACTTTTTTTTTATCCTGAAGTATGTGATAATGTTTCTACTAGGTAAACTGTATCATTGCAAGTTGAATTGTACACTGTCTGGTGCCACAAGCTGATAAAAATCTATTTACAATTGATTTACAATTGAGGCACCATCCAGGAGATTATAAAATGAATTTATCCAGCTGAAATAATGAAATAAACTGGCACTGTATGGATTTCCAAGATAAACTTCTCCTTTTTAGAGATCAAACTCTAAAGAAGAATCATAGCTGCTGTTTTGGCAATCCCCCCACCAGCAACTTTAGAACTGTTGATTTGTTATGTATTAAATTTAAAGACCCATAAGTGTCACCTGTTCTTGACCCAAATAACTCATGATTAGTTCTGAGAGAAACAGGTCTGTGACTGAATCCCTAGACCAGTGCAGAGCTGCTGCAGTTCTCCATAGGAATAGAAATACAGTCGTAGTTAATTTCAAGATCAAGACATGAATTAGGATAAACAGAATCTGAACAGACAAGAATCACAGGAAATAGAATGGAAAGTCTTATAAGCTCACTTTTATTTGTGAAAATTTAAAAATGTCTGTGTTTCTGCTGGAACTCACCGCCTGGGTAGCTTTAATTACATGAAGGGTATCAGCAGGACAGTGTGGAATAAATGGAACTTGTTGTGCAGGTAGTCACCTTGAGATAGATTCATGTATCTAAATCTAGTTACATAGAGCTATATTTGTTGCCTTAGGCTATCTGCTGTCTTGGATAACTTATTAGAGTATCTAAAATGACACTAGATGGCTATAGTTAAACATATAATGTACATTTGGCAGCTTTCAGTTAGCTCCATATTCCTGGTTACATAGTTACTCAATGAGGATGCCTTTAAATAGTCAAACTGTGCATTTCCAAACTCATTCAGAGAAAGATATCTCAGGAAAAGGACAACAATCAGACATGCAAGATATCCCATCTTCTATTTTTACTTTAATGAGCATTTCCTTCCATGAAGCTGTGAACAAATGACTTTGAAATAAAAAGACATAGGCTTTTATGTGCTTAAAGATATGGTTAAGTACAGTGGGATTATCAGATACGGAGGTGCTCATTTATTTTGCTTTCTGAATATACATTTTCTTCACGCCTTAGTGCACAGATACTTTTGAAAATTTGAAAAATTCTGGGGACATAGAATCTGCTTCTTTAGATGCCTTGACAAACGTGACCCTCCAATCCTAGCTGTGAAAAACAGGTAGGAATGCTTTGTATGTCTCAGAGATGTAGTGAAATAAAATCCACTAAAGATTTTGGTTTCTTTAAAATATGCAGCAGGGAGATTTAACAGATTTAGGCTTGATATCATATTTAGAAGTTGAAAAGAGCTGTGCCCTGATAGACTACTGCATAGAAAAGTGCTAAATTTTATACAGTTAACTTTAAAGTATTCCATTTCAGGATTTGAAAAGACATTATAAATGATTAAGAATTTGACCTTCAGCATTTTGTGGTTTCTCTTACTTGGGATTTGTGCAAGCATTTTTCTCCTGTCATAGCTTTGAAACCTCAAGCTGAATCTTGCTGTCCAAACCATGTACCACTTCAGAGTGAAAACCCAGATGAAATTTGTAAAGGCTATGGAACCAATCACATATGAGTTTTCCATTATTTTAGTCAAAGTCTACTAGGACTAGGTTGTAAACAGTGCTTCAGAGAGAATGTGGAAATGATCTGTGTGTTTTTTTGGTGTTGGCTTTTTTTTTTTTTTTTTTTTTACTGCAATATCCTCTATGGTGGCCATAGCCATAAATCACAAGTTGTGCTCAAGGGAGTCCAGACACTACTCCCTCGATATGCTAAATCAGTCCAAGAACTCCAGAACATCTAAATGCTGTAGCAGTCTGCAAAGCTGGCTAGGCAAAGCTAGTGCTGTGTCATTCTTTTGTCAGTCAGAGGAGTCTTGCAAGAAAGTTTGGAACTGATAAGGAAGTTTCACTTGAAACTCAGTTGACACTCGATGAAAAGCTAAATCAAACAAAGCTTGGAGGCTTTCCAAAACAGATGAGCCAGTCTCAGTTTCTGTCTCCCTAAATGCAGAGCCTGTTATGTATAGTTACCAAACCAATGCTAATATTTTTGCTTGGATGTATTTGACATCAGGTGTGGTATTGCTTCAGAAACAATATTGTTTGTGCGTTTGGTTTGCGTACATGTAGGTGTATGTACGCTTATGCAAGTTTATTCATATCTTTTGTTTCCATATCTTTGCAGAAGTCATAGCTCCAGGTGATCTGATCTTATGATGTGAAGATGTGAGTAAATAATAAGTATAAAGGAAGAATACAGAAGACAACACAGAGGCAGTTAGAATCTAAATGTAAAGTATATAGAAGAATCTTAAAAATCACAATCTGACAAACAAGTGGTTACTCTTCACAATTCACCTACAATTGTTCTTAGGCCCAACTAGAGTTACTACCCAAGCACAAATATTTCACAATGTAGTGAAATTACATAGTTACATCATAGAAACAATAGAAGATGGTGTCATAATGGTACGTGTAAGAATTCCTCTTGTATCATAGTATCATGACATTTTCTTATTTTTAAATTCAAGTGCTCAGTGTTGCTGTGGAAACTAGATACTGTTTCCTAAAGTTCAGATTAGAGTAATAGTGCAGTGATTTAAATTGTTTAGGTGATCTAACACAACATTTGCATAATTTATATTATATTTGTTTATAGATTTTGATTACACCTTTGAATTTATAGGCTTTGGGTAGAGGAAAAGTTTTAATCTTTAAAGCAAAACAAAGAAAGATAAAAAAAAAATCTTTGGATGAAATAGGGGTTTTGTTTAAAACATCAAACATGTCCTGTGTTAGTATCATCACTATAATCTGTCAGTTTGAACAAGAACCCTGTAAATCACATTCCTTTTTTTGGCTTATTCAAGATGATCTCATTTAAACAGTTACCTGTTTGCACTGACTTGGTCCTTTCAAGAAATACATTTATTCTTTGTTCATTAATTGCACTGTTCATTTGCAGATACGATGATTTTATTTTCCATTATATAGCCCTAGATAAATGATGCTACCTTTGGCTCTTTTTTCTTGATTAAAAAGCTATTGATGATCTGTAAAAGGAAATAAGGAGCAAACTTTTCCTCTTGAATCTCATGATAATGAAATGCTACATGATAACCCTGATTTCCACATGTGATTCTTTTCCAAAGTCAATGATCTTTTTACCCTTCTTTTGGGTCAGAGATGCCAACTGTCAGCTTTCTTCCTATTAGGAGTTATTTATTAAAAAGGTACAAGAAATAGAAAATTTCTGTATCAAAATCAACTAATCTCTAATAACAGCATCAGGTGCCTCTTCTGATGATTTTGAAATAACACTATAACTTGTAAAATCAAAACTAGTAACAAAAGAACTCAATCTAACTCAATCTTACAACTGCCTAGAGCAATAATGTAGAAAATGAAAAGGAGCAGGAAATGGTGATTGAAAGAAAAAGGGAAGGCAAAATATTCAGGTAGGTAACTTTAGTTAAATCAAAACTGAATGAAGACAAAGTATGGTTGCATCATGCATAGGGATATTAAAATAAGCCATCAGCAAATTTTTTATGTAATGAAGTAGAGTATCATGTCTGACAATAATTCAGAAACATACCTCAAAGACAGTATGACTGCAAAGGCAGGTCATAAATAACAGCCATAACAAAGGAAGCTCTAGCTCAATGCATAAACACAACTCACTACTGAGTTTGTACTCAGTTTGATTCACTATTGAAATTATACTCAAGAAGCTATCAATTTCAGTGAAGGCCAACTGTTATAAAACTGGAATATCACTGTGATGAATCAAGATCAGATTCTTATTTCTCCTTTTTCGTCACCTTGACATTAAAGATTTTTAGCAGTGCTTGCCATATTTTTCTGCTTTCTCCTTGGTCAGCATTTTACATAGTTATGCAAAAGCAGAATAATAATTGTTATCCAAGAGGTTTGTGACTGGAATGTCGTCCCAGAATTCTGACTGTGTGCTTTTCTACTGAATTTGTTTTAGATCTTTTTTCATTCTACACTACTTTGTTCATAAACTTCCTACAGGTTCCTACCAGACCTTTTCCACACATAGTTTTACCTTGCATAATCTCATTTTACTGGCATTGGAATTTCCCATGCCATAGTCTACTTTTCAATCACATACACACAATTTTACTGCCCTAATAATTTTATTAGGCAGTTTTTTTCACTGCAGGAGGAAGACCATGTTGGAAAACGCTAACACACAGTTCTTAAAAGCTAAAATATATATGCTGATAATACTACAATTTTTCTTTGTCTCTGAAGGATTGAAAATGTGTGATACATAGAGATGAGATTTACAAAATGTTATATATGCCTTGAAACACTAGCATTCTCCTATTTTTTGTTGCTTATAAGGGCAAAATCTATATAAAAGTCTTAAACCTAGGACTCTATGAATCGCGACTAGAGAAAGCAGACTGTCTCTACATTTTATCTTCCTGTCTGAAATTAGAAATATACCTGTTTTCTTCAACTCTTTTAGCATATTCAAAGACCTCTCTATAGATATAAAATTGGATGAGGTCTCTAAGACTGCATCTTTTTGTTTTTAATGTTTCAACAGCAACGGCATCGACACCTGGTGCTTGTTCTTCCTAGGAGTTCTGATTACCTCTTGAATCTCTTGAAAATTTGGCTTAGCTGTCTGGAAAGTGGCCATTTTGTTGTTAGCCTTTTCATTCTCTTTATGGAGCTTACTTAAGTACTCCTACTATATTTCTGTAGTAGCATTCCTCACAATAAAATGATTTCTATTTTTATAATGCATTGATATCCTTGCAAAATTCATGCAGTTTCAGCCTCCCTAAACTCCATCATTAGAAGCAAATTCTCTACAAGCTATAATCCTCTGAATAAGCTCACTCTTCCCTGTACAATTTCTCAATGCTCACCATCCCACCATAATAAGTACCTCCTCTGAATCAATCATAGAAAGCCCTGAATCTTGCATTTGAATTACTCAGAATATAGTATATTTCACCTAACACAAAAAAATACCCTTATGGAAATGGAAGAGGAGAATAAAACTGAACACCAAATACACACTTGAATGAACACCTACCGAAAATCAGTAATGAATTGTCCTGGGTTTGGCGGGGATGGGGTTAACGTTCCCCAGGCGCCGCCAGGGGGCGCGGCCAGGCTGGTGGCTGCCGTGTGACGTCAAGCTCAGACCGGCGGGAGCTGCCGGGGCCCGGCGGCGCGCGGGAGCTGCGGTTTTCTGTCCAGGCTGAGCATTTGGCCAGCCGAAGTGAGCTGTGACAACGGCCATCGCTTGCTTTCTCTATTCCTTTGCCGTCGTTATGGCTGTTTGTTCTCTCATTCTGGTGTTCCATTAAATTGTCCTTATCTCGACCCACAAAGCTCTACCTTTTCCTCCTCACTTTCCTCAACCTCCCGCTCAGCTGGAGAGGAGTGAGCAATTCTGTGTTTTGGTTATTGTCAGCGGACTAGAAACCACAACATGGATACAAACATCCTTTTTCTAGTGCAGTAATACTTCTCTCAAAATATTTCTTTCCTCTCTGACCTTTCAAGCCTGATGCTCAAAGGAAAGATATGAAATAGCTTCAAAAAACAATTTTGAGAGGCAAAATATCTAATGCCATTCAATACTAAAAAGCTAACCCTTATAAACTTAAAGGAACATTAATGGTCACTCTTTTTTCACCCACTGCCCCAAATTTCTTAGCTAATAATCTGATAACTACCTGTGCGCCTCAGCCTAACACCTAACGTATTACTAAAATTCTTCTGTTTCTCAGTATCAATTAACTCTTCTTTCTCTGATTTTGTAGCTACTTTTTAATATATCTGTTTACAGTCTGTATTTAACTTTGCAATTTGCTACTCCTATTTCTAATCTGAAGGAGGGCTTGTATAACTGCAGTTCCATCTCTGGTTTTGACTTCTGGAGGTCATCTACACTACCGTCTTCCTCATAGCAGAGCTCACTTTGAAGTTCATCAGGTTGATTAGTTTGTAAATGTCCATTGTAAATGAAGGTATTACAGTCTCTCCAGCACCTCTCCCTGTGTTTGGTTACTTTCATGGGGAGGAAATTTTTTTTCTCATGTTCAACGGGAATTTCTCTGTGATTGTTGTTTCTCATCTTTACACAAAATTTCCTGGAAAAGCCTGTCTCCATCCTCTGTATGGCTTCCTTTTAGGTAGCAGACATCCAGCAATTATGACCATCTGCAAGGCACTCCACTGGAATGCCTCCAGTTTGCTGACACCTCTCCTGTACCAAGTGGTCCAAGAGGAGGTATAATGTTCTAAATGCAGTTAGCTATGTCCTGAAGTTAAGAAGACTACTCATATCTCCAATAGATTTATTCTGATTCATTCTCTCCCTGAAGTTTTTTATTGTCTTTGTAGACTTGCAGCTTCTCCTTCAGCATTGTTTTCTGAAGTCTTTTGGGATCTCCCCTGAAAATTGTAGTCTGCTATAGACCAAAGAAGCTATTCTGTTTCCTATATACATTCTTTTAAGTGGTAGATCAAATTACTCCTAATTTACTGTGAAAATATTGAACTCTTGCAGTATTTATTATGAACAGATTTTCTGCTAATCATGCTCAGAGCTCTTCTGTGAATTCAATACAGTTCATTAACATGTCTCCTGAAATCTTAGACTTCAGATTGTAACAGTATATCCTGGCAATGCTTTGGCCGTTTTAGTAAAATTATCTCCTGTTTTTGGCACTTTTCCTTGAAGTTTCCTTTTCCTTGAGGATTGATAAAGATGCCATGGTGTTGGGATCTTTCAACTAGTTCACTCTCCTCTCTACCCAGTGATTCTAGACAGTGTAGTACATGGTATGATGTGAGACTCTGACAATTCTTTGTTCATAAAAAATATATTTTAACCTGGGCTTTAGAAAATCTCTCCAGTCACTTTTCCTCAATTTATTAAACTGTACCACTGCATTTGTATTGTCTACTTCCTTCAAAATCTGAGTAATCAAAAGCCTTTTTCTGGTGATAATTGATTTTACCTTGGAAGTTAGTGATAGATGTTTGTAAACAATGTGGGGCCACAAAATCTGCAAATAGTATATCTCAACTTTAGCATAAATATCTTGTCTTGGGCAATTTTTCTAAGTGGTTAGATTTCTTTCTTCTCCTCTTCATCCTTTATTGTAGCAAAGCCCAGAATAAAACCCTCAAAGGTGATGAACGTTTATTTTAAGTTAAGGCTGTGTCAGGCGGTTTGACATTTTATACCTCTTTTACTTCTCCTCAACAAAACGAGCACTAGTAATGCATGTATTTTGTATGCTGGAATGGGTCATGTCCCTTTCTGTCACAGTCCACCTTGTTTTGTGATAGCACACCCTTGGATACATAATGGGGATATGGCCATTTGTGCATAAAGAAACATGGCTTAAATGAACTGTAAAGCTTTGTGCTTTATTGGACAGCACTTTTTGAACTTTTTTCCCCTGAGTGAATTATTCAAAAGATCTTTGTAAATGGTGCATAACTTTAAATTGGGTCCATAGACTGTAGATCAGGTAATTGATTCTCCTCCTTAGCTTCATTTGTTACATTATCCTATTATTGCTATGCTTTTCTAGGTGAAGTTTTGGTTTGTTTTTTGTTTTGATTTTTGTTTTCAAATTAGTATTAGTAGATAAATAACCTAAAATAAGGTCTAATAATGTAATTTGGGGTTACTTTACATTTCTTCAGATCACTTAAATTATCCTTCATGCTGTCGTGCAAGGTCATTTCTTGCTAAATCAGAACACAATTTCAGGTGAAGATGTCTGTATTTGGAGAGAGATTGAAATTGATATAAGACATACTGGAAGTGATATCAGGATAGTGATCAAAACCCACTGAAGAAAATCAGTGAAAGTTAGAGAAATTCTGGAGGATTATGGCGTGTCCTTTTTCTCACCCCCTTTTTTTTTTTTTTCCCCTCAACACCATTTGAGTTTCTTCTTAAGGTGGCTCAACACTTTAAGATGGAACTGTTCACTCCAGGTAGCTTTCTGAAACCATATGGACTAACTAAAAAAATTTACTAGCATTATTTATGTGAAAACAAAATCCTTACACTGTGAGTTGTCAAAGCAGAGCTTCTGCAATGTTTATGATACATGAGCTTTTTTGCATATACTGCATGGAGTGAAAGTCCATTCTTTTATAACATGTATCCATTAGAGTTACACAGCTGCTAGTAAGGCTCTAGCAGGTGCTGACTGTGGGAAACAGAGCTTTCTGATAGGCTACACTATTCATTATTATATTTCCAACAGGTCTCTGATGTGAAAATTGTAAAGAGCTGAATTTCTCTTGACTATAATTTACAATTAAAGAGAGACTGGTTGATCAGGCTTGACATGATGTTGTCAACAAGAAATTAAAGAAAGGATTGAATTTTCTGTCTTTGTAGAGTGAGATTATGCTAACAACATGAAGCTGCCTCACTCCCCTAGGAGCACAAAGATGATCCACAGTTGCAATTCTGAAATGCTTCTTGAAGAGGTGAAGGTTACACCTGTTCCATGTTGTCTCCAAACTGCTTCTGTGCTAGAATAAGCTCTGACTTTGCCTAGCGCTTGAGCTGCAGTTTTATGCTTACCTCCCATGGAGGTGCTAGAGGATTAATGAACTACTAAATCTCTATGATGCTTAAATTCTCATAATTAAATAATTTTCTTATAACTCAGATTGATTAAAGGATAGGATGCAGAGTTTAATCTTTCATGAATGTAACTGATAGAATTTATCAGCTTGCATTATTAGTGTTCTTTGTTTACAAAATGGAAGCACAGAGGAGAAACTTAGTATCAAGTTTTCCCAAAGTCCCGTCTCACTTGAGCAATACAAAGTCTGTGATTTCATGTGTTTTTGTCTATATGGAACATATAGATTTCAAAGCTGACTGCTTACATGCAATACTGAGTTATTTCTGTATAATTTATTCATTTTTGTGGATAATTTTTAAGTGTATAAATTTAAATGTTTTTCTTACAGATCAATCTCTTCTTAGGTGCTTAAGTTCTCCAGGTGGTAGACAATTATCAGCTGAACATGTTAATGAATTGGACTCCTTTACAGTAATATCCACAGTGATAATGTGTCAGACCAGAGAAATACCTACCCCTTCTTGTGAACAGGGATTGTTCCTTGACCAATGCATGTGTTTTGGATTAATCTGGTTAAAAGGACAGAAAAAAGCAAAGTATAAAAGGAAAAATACAGTGACTAAGGACATACTATACATGTAGAGGATTTAAAATACAAAATGGGAATAGAAACCATCACTGTCACTGTGAGATGAATGAAGAGGAGGTTAAGTCATAGGAAGGGTTCCTTTTAGTGCAGATGCAGAATTTCTTTGGGTGCGTGTATTATGGAGGATTACAGAAAAACTTTAAGACCTGGGCATGGAAATAATGCTGAGCTGAGAAGCTGAGAAGCTGTGAAATCCTGTTGTCCATCTCAATAGAAAAGAAAAATTTCTTTCCCTTTCTCAAGGAAAGCTCTTTCCTGTCCATTGCAAGTGCCAGAGCAGGGGTGAGTGTCTTCAAAAGCAGCAGGATTCAGACTATATGCAGTGAGCAGTGGCAGTCAGGGAAGGAAGAAAGAAAACAGCTAATCCACAGGAAAGACCTCATCCTTTCCTTAAAGAGAAACTTATTTGTTCTGTCTTAAAGGTCTGGAACAGGATGGAGTGAAAATGGGGTTGAACTCCTCTGTCCTCTGTGGAAAAAAAAAAAAAGTGCTGAAACATGAGCTTTTCCCTATTACCTATAGTTTTACTTTTCAAACATCTTTTCTGAATAGAGGATGAATTAGTCCTTCACTTATGTGTTTGCTTCTGAAAAGGGAGAGAGGACTTTGAGATTGTATTATAATGCTCTCTATAATTACTTGCTAGAAACTAACACACAAGGGAAGTGTGAACATGTTTGCAGGAGCTAGCCAAGTATAATGAGAAGGAAAACACTTTTCTACTGATCATTGTTTATATTATCAGCACCAAAGAGCTCAGAGTCATAAACCAAGAACACATGGGGAGGCTATGATTCAAATATCAGAGACAACACATGGATCCAGACAGCTATAGGAGCACGAGGAGACAATGAGGCAATGTTGGTCAGCATGAGAGAAAGCGTCTCAGTGCATTATTAGCTTAAACATTTTCTCATGGTTTTTTTAGGCATCACAGCAAGAGAGTTTTAATGAGGGATTTGAAAGAAGATAATGAGGATGTGTGGCAGATGCTTGGAAAAAAAAATCACAGAGGAGCTTGTTTAAAAATTTCTGACAAATGGGTGATGGAAGCCAGCATTATGATCTAACTGGAGACAGAACTCACTGGGGATGATAGGTAGGATAAAAATGTGAAGTAATTTGGAGATGAAGGCAAATAGCTTATGTCTGATTAGAAAATCATAAACAGACAGTGGTCAAAGAGGCAGACACTTTTGTTCCATTGGATTCTGTGTGAGGTGACCAGAGTTCCCCAGAGGAACAGATGTTGTGAAGGTGGAGATTTGTGATGAACAAGACCTTTGTTTTAATCAATGGGCATTCATTAATGATGCTGTGCAGAAACATCTCAAAAATTTAGACTGAAGTGTATAATATAGGCCATTGACTTATTTACAGTGGAGATTATGTGATCTTAATTTCTAGAGGCAGGTTAGACAAGTTTTTACAGGTAAAGGGGAAGCACTGGCTTGTATCAAGAGGAAGCTGTATCAGTGGTGCACTCTGTCCCTTTTTTTCTAACGTGTAAAACTAAGAATCTATTGTCTGAATGAGGGTAATAAAAAAATAACCCAGATACATACAAAAATACAGTGTGAGTAGTCATACTGACAGAAACTCACTTCTGTCCATTTTTGTTGGACAGTTACTTATGCCATCTCATTAATTTTTTTCAAAAGCTTTAGCTGATTACTTTGAATTTTAAATAATCCTCACCATTAATAGCTCTGTTGCAAGACCAGCTATATCAGAATGCTTGAAAAAAAAAAAGATTAAGTTCCCTGAAAATCAGGGGTTTAATACAGATGATCAAGGCAATTACCAGACATCATAGTTGAGACCAGGTAATTAATGGGAGATTTGGGGAAAAACTAGTGCACACAATATATTTATTTTTTAACTTTCATAGACGAAAGCAAATATGTGTTCTCTGTGGGAAGCCTAAGCCTACAGGAGAAGTCAGCATGAGAGAAGACATCCTGAGCTGTTTTATGAAGTAATTTTAAAGTACTTTGTATGGGAAGTCTATAAAGGTAACAGGAGTAAGAAACTAGCATAATTAATGGATAGAACTTATAGACATTAAATTAATGATTTGCCTTAATATTCACAAGAGAGTGGGTGACAGATGCTGGAAATGGATGTAAACTTCCTGTGAGAGAAAGAAGAGATACTGAGGGAAATCAAGACCATAACTGAACAGACGATCAGGATATTACAATGTCTAAAGATCAGCAAAGCTCCAGTGGCAGATGGAGTCTATTGCAAAGATGAGAAACACAAGAACCTGAACAGTTATAAGCAAAATCATACTATAATAGAGGGAGGATATTCATGGACTATATTCACAGTGGTGACTAAAAATTGTGAGACAAGAAATTGCTGATATTTAAGTATCATTTCTGCTCTTGGGGATAGTGACAGCTAAATATTTACTTTCAGAAAGGTATTATTTTGTTACAGGCAGAACTCACTCAGGAAAGGAAGACATTTAAGTAGTACCTCAGTTAGATTAAAAATTAGGTAGGAAGAGGGAGACAGGTGTAAGTGATGAGGATTTTTAAGAAGCTTTATCTGTAGCACATTCTGAAAGACAGAACAAACTTCTAAAAGCTTTTCTAGCCAACCAATATTTCTTTACATGTATGTGCCCCTAGGACTTCTTTTTGAGAGCTGATGTTTCATTGCAATGTATTCTGAGGATTCAGTGGTATGAAGAAGGCTCTGCACGCATCAGATCCACTGGACAGTTGGTGCCAATTTGGATTAAATATTGATCGGTGTCAACAGCAGCAACCACTAAAACATTCAGCTTACTTGGATAAGGGAAGATAATTTGCTTCAGGGGATGAAAGAGTCCTGGAGTTATCAGGTAATGGCAAACAAATGAAGGCAAGGGACTTCAGCCATTTTGTGAGGATCAGCATACTGGTAATTTTCATTTACTAGAGCAATTCAAAGAAAGGGAAGCGTAAGAAAGTAAAATGAAAAATAATAATTTGCAGCTGTGAAGAATTTGGCATTATAATACAAGTAAACAAAAGAATTCACACTTACCTGAGACAGAAATCTGTAGGAGAATTGTAGGAACATCAAGAGAAGAAAAAAAAAAGACTAATCACCGCAGTCATGTACAAATCGATGTCAGTCAGGGGAATGATCTAGAAGAAAGAATGGTAGGCATATAACTAATTTTTCTAGGTAATGTGTAAGAGCAACAAACAAACCAAGCAAGCAACATCAAGGATGCATAGATACAGCTATTGAACATAATTTTTTTAGCATGCTATTAAAAAATAATGAAATCTGTGATGCAAAAATCTTCATTGTCTCTGTCATTTTGTCATTTAAAATGTCCTAGTAATATATCAATGCATGGAGAATGTCCATGAAAAAATACATAGACTAGTAATTCTGCAAGGGAAAACGTATAGATCCGTGTTTATTGTAGCCACAGAGTTTATTTCTAAAATGAAAATAAAAACATGTCAGGACAACAATCAGTCAAAAGCTGTTGTTGAAAAAAATGCCATCAGTTCCCCATTTATTTTGTCATTGACCTGTTCCATTTACATAAAAAACCTGATGGTTATGATCTAGCAACTGTGTTATGGCTGTGAGTGCATCTCTTGATTTTTTTTTGGCTAGTGAAAATGTCAAGCTTGTATTTTTTTGTTTTTCTATTACAAAACCTCTCTACAAGTCCCACAGTTCTTAACAACACTGATTAATGACTTAAGACCAAAGGTAATAGAAAGACTTTGTTGTCTTTTTGATCAACCCATCTGTCCTCTGGCATTTTGGACTTTTGGCTTTTTCATTCAGTAAGAAATTACTTCAGTTGTTCAGAATGAGGGGTATTTACTTTTAATCAGATTTCATCAGTGACAAATTAGTTTCTCAGAAGATACAAACTCAGTTTTCAGAGTCAAATAAGATTTTTAAGGAGTATAGGGAAGGAGGAGGAAAGACCTAGCTAGATGCCTCAGAGAATTTGTGAGAGAGCAAGCTAGAAGTTCTTGCTTCATTTTCTATTTCATGGTTCTGGAATTTGCAGAACTAAACTGAGAGGCTGTAGATTTTCTTAGGGAGGACTGATCACATGTTATAAAGCCTGAAAGCTACAAAGATAGTGGGATCCATTGGAGAGATTAATTTTTATTGTTTCTTGATGATGAATAACAGGCTGGAAATGCTGTGGTGGCTGAGGGTGCAGAAACTCCCCATTCATGAAGAAGCGCTTTCTTCCCAGAGAAAAAGCTGGTAAAGTCTGCTATGCTGCCATTGCTTAATGTTTCTGGTGTAAACATTTCTGCTTCTTCTACTAAGTAGTGGCAATAGATTCCTAGACTAAGCAGACACTTTTTGCTATCCCATTGTCAGACTGATGCCAGATCTGCATCTTTTAAATCTACCAAGTCAGACTTTGTTGATGAAAATGAAAAGTTTACTGACAAAACAAAAGTTCTCAATTCAGTACTGTGGAGTCAATAAAAATGTAGCTGTGGCACAGCACAGTGCATTCTCTTCTCCCTGATGTACCATAACCATCAAATTGTGAGCTAAGATACAATTCCAGAAATGATGTTGCACATAATAGTTGATGTGTGAAGCAGAAAGAACATATTTAATCTGCAGATGTGAATTTGAGCTTTCATGTCCATCAGACAGGAAAATCTGGTTTTGACTGAAGAGTGAGAATGTTTTAAGTGGAAGCTACCATGGAAATGTATATGGAATGCGAAAAAGTGTTCTATCCAAGGGAACCTTCTTATTTCTTCCTGTTAGTTTTACTGTGCCTTTGTATTAATTTCCTTGCTGTTCTTTTTTTGATTCTAAATTTTCTTATGGTTTCTTGTTTTGTTCCATTCCTTGTTGTGTAAGAAATGTCACATTTTTAATGACTTCATATAGAGGTTACAATACAAAAGACAGAAGTGTGCAACACTTTCATTGTGCTGTTATGTTTCTAATTTTTTTTTCTAATAAGTGTTACTCTATGAGTCTCTCCTCATAGAAACAACTATTCAGGATACTTAGACACTAAATTTTGTCTTCAAGATATCTTCAGGAACGTACCTTTAGCTGCATCCCTACTGTCCAGGTAGAGTTATTGCGGAATGTAGTAAGCTTATTGCAGTAGATCTTAAGGTGTGATCTTGAGTATTCTGTAATAGAAATCTATGCTCTTGCTTTTTCCTTGTGATAACTTTTTCACATCTTCTATGCACAAGTGGTCTTGCTCTACCTTGAATTTACTTGTTATGGTTTAGGCCCATCCAGGGACAAAAGACTACGATTAGACTTAAGTACCACAGACTTCGTAACTCCCAAAGAATACGGAGGGCTTCATTGCTGTGGATGGTCCCGAACAAAATAGACCAGGCTACTCAGCTTGGGGAAGAAAATGAAACTTAATTTAGTCTGCCTCAAACTAAAACGTAACAAACAGAAATGTCCAATGGAAAAATAATACAGAGTAGGGCAAATGGTGGAAGTGCAACCAGCCCTTTAAGATCACCTTTCCCCCACCCCTTCTCTCTTCCAGGCCTCAGACCCCTGAGTCCAATATCATTACCTTTTCCTATAAGCAGTGCTGGGGGCAGGGAATGGAGGGTGCAGTCAGTCCTTTCCTTATGTCCCTTGCTGCTTATTGCACTTCTGAGAAGTGCTCCATGCCAGCCCTCCTTTGCTCCAGCTCTGGGTCTCCCACACATTGGTCAGCCCTACATCGGCTGCTCCGATGGGCTGCTGCAACCCCAGTTCATCTTGTCCAGGTTGGGGTCTAAACTACTTGCTCCCTCTGACCCGGAGTCTCCATCTCTCTCTCCCTCCATCATGAAGTCCCTACTTCTTGTTTCAGGCTGCAAGGATGTCTCTGATCTGGCATCACTCCTTCTGTCTTATCCTGGCTGGTCGCCTTCATCTTGCCCTTCCCTTCCACCTCCTTCCACGCATTTCAAATTCGCGTCCTTAAATAGTGATGGCAGAGGTGCCAGATTTGCCCAGCCAGACTGGAGGTGGGTCCCAACCTCAAAGCCGGGAAAAAGTCTAAGAAGTCTTTACCAGGCCTACACTGCAACCCCCTCCTCCTGTTACCAAGCAAAAGCAACTCCTCCCAAAACCATGACATTACTACACACTAGAGATTGACCTATGGGCTTTTACCATGGAGCAGCTGACATATGGTATCTGATCCCTTTATGTCTACTTGTTTAAATCTCAGTGTGACCACAGTAGATACACAGCTGGAAGTGCATCTGGCATATGGCCATATTTATTTGCAACTTAGATTTTTGTACCAAGACGTGCTACAGTATCTTCATCTGATACTTTACCCTCTTAGAGCATGGCAGGACTGAGCCTTGACTAACTGGAATTGCTACCCTAATATCATCTTCCTTCACGTTTTTCAGAAAAGGCTATTCTTAGAGGTTAAAGAGGATATTATTAAAAGTTGCTGCCCTGCAGCAGTAGATTTCAGAATGGAGTAGGCTGAGAATTTCTTGAAAAAGCTCTTCTTTTTCAAGACTGAGGGTATTCATAGGAATTGGCTTGGTGAGTTTGAGTTTAAAATCTTCAACACATTTATTAGGCTCAGAAGAAGCGTCTTGACTGCAAACAAATTAAAGAGTAAAAGTTGTGTGCAGAGGCAGGTGATGGTAGCATGTCCATCTCCATTTATATTGTTGGCTATTTTTTGTTCTTTCAGGACAAATCTACTTAAATGTTGCCCATAAACCTTGGTTGAATTTTAATATTGTCTGTGTACTTGTGATCTTTTTCTACTGATGCTTAAAAAGGGCATTGAGTCTTCCTTTTATTTGATTTCTGTCTGCTGTTATAAAATTAATCTCCCAGGCTCATGCTGCAATGAGCTGTGTCAGTGGGAGAGAGATAAGTTTCATTTTTTTGGCCTTAAAACTTCTTCCAAAGTTACAACAAATTTAGCACATTTACTTTCTCTTTTCAGTTTTAACAAAGCCCTTGTCTTTTTTCTTGCATTTCTATTTTATCCATGTCATTTTGATTCTTTTGTTTTATACTTCACATTTTTTCCAGACACTTTTTTCCCCCCTTCAAGCCTAGTTTATAGTCTCTGACAGAATTCTTTCTAAGCTATCTGCCAAAACATCTGTTTCTTTTCTAAATAAAAAGCTTGCTTCTCCAGAAAGTGTCACGCGGGTCCACAACAACTATAAACCTTCACTTTTCTCTGTGACTTTGCCAATGATGGAACAGCACAAGGAAACTTTATATTCTTCTCAGTTCTTTTCATTTTACAATAGGCCCAATTCAGGTGTTTTACTGTAGGATGGGAGTGGAGGGGAGTGGGATGGGAAGAGAAAGCGCATCATTTGGATTACAATGTACACATTTCCTTTCAAAATATGCTATTAGTTATTTGTACTTTCTATTTTTAAGCTTTCAATTATTTCCTGAATTTTGAACCAAAGCAGATATTAGCTTAAAATTAATTCCAGAATTTATTGCCTATTCTTTTCTGCTGGGACTACATTTACATAAATTCTCTCACCCAAAATGCAACAAAACTGTCCTTGGTTCTTCTTAGATTGATTTTTGGTGATGCTACAACTTTGCAGTCATAGTGGTATTCCAAGCACTTTTTGGTTCCCTTGAGTAAGCTGATAACTTTCAGTACTTTGGTTTTGCCATTTATAATTTGTAATGATTATAATAATTCTTATGTAGTAGACAAGCTTGATTTGGTTGTTAAGTTCTTTGACATCTTTAAGAAAAGTGCTGTATTTGAACAGGATATTATTTTTATATTGTGTTCCCACAGTATAACTAAAGTCATGTCAATAAATATTTTTCATGTTACATTTTATAAATGATAAATACTAGCAATGTATCCCTTAGATATTTCCATCAGGCATGGAAATAAATATTTATTGCTTTTATGCTGTGAAATATTTTCTCTTCATGTGTTTATATGTTGGTGAGATCATTGTCTTTGGAATATATTAATAACTAAGAATGGGGTTTTCTGCTGAATGGTTTTAAGTTCCTGCAAACATCTGAGCCTTAGTGAGGTAAATAATATGAGACAATAATAGATAGAAACTTCCCCCTGGGGTAACTGTAGCTGTTTCTCTATTTCAGATCTAAAGTTTTAATTAATTTTCACAGAAATGAATAAGGATATATTTTTAAAAATTTTATTTTTAATCTACCAGGATTTTTTTCATCTTCTTCCAAGGAAAACTATGTATTTCCATTGTAAGATTTGTAGCAGTTACTTAGGGGTTTCCAGAGTCAATCTGGTATGGGAATGGAGAAACATTCTGCTCTGTTGTTCCTTCTCTCTGCTAGACAGAAAGAGAGTTTCTCCAGGTGGCAGAGATTTGATAAATGCTGGGAAACTATTTAAAGAGAATTGCTAAGGAAATTGAATCCAATCCTACTCCATGGCTTGACTCCCTCTAGAACAGGTGGCCTGGCACACTGGCCACAAGTTCCTGTTGACTGAATCCATCCAATACCTCAGTTCCCCTGTGTAGGGGATTTGTTTGTGGAAGCTGGCAAGCTGCCTTACTGGAGGAGTTGCAGTAACAGAAAGAGGTCTGGGACTGAGTCTTTTCATGGTTTTTGCTATGTTTTGCTGATTCTTTGAACTACTTAAAGAGATTGGTGTATGATTTGTTATATGAAAGTTTGAAAATTCCTAGTCAATGAAACATTTTCAACATAACACAAGCCACAGTTTCTCAGCTTTCTGGAGGGACTTGTGTGTGTCTCTTGCTGAGATCTTAGGGCAAGTTTTCGTCTTTCTTGGATTAAATTGCCTAAAACAGTAATTTAAAAGTATCTTTTGTTACCTATGTAGACTTACCCCATTATGAGCAAGATAGCAGAAAAGGGAAAATATTCTGTCCTGACAAACATTAATTACTCATTTCAGTAAGCTGATATTGACTGGACTATTCAGTAAATGTTTGGAGCAGATTAAAACTCTGTTTTACCAGTGTAGTTCTGGAGTAACTTCACTAAAGTGCTATTTATACTATAAATTAGTTTTATTTGCATACCAGAAAAACAGTACTCTGCTTTTGTCCCTTGAGGTGCAACCTGAGTAGCTGATAGCCTATGAAATTGGGAGATATCTTTCCTATGTCCTGTGTATCTTTCCTGTGTAAACTACCTAGTGCCTGCTAAAATCATGCAACTGGGTTACGAAGCCTGAACTCAGTTCATGCAGGAAGTGATTCACTCTAGTGAACACGTACAACTACTTTGACTTGTATTTAATTTGGAAGTTTTACTTTTTTTAGTGGAAAGAAATTAAGACTAGGACTCTGGCAGTACTGTGCAAAAAATATGTTGCAGACCTCTGAGCTAAAACTGTACAAGCTATCTTCAGATCCAGAAAGCACAGAGCTGTCTCAGCTCAGCACAGTGCCCAAATTAGTAAGCTCTGCTAATAGGTGGGTCAAATAATCTGCTACACAGCATCATTTCTGTGAAGTTTGTCTGCTTTGAGGACACTTACTAGTATTTCTGTCTGAGATATTAATCAGTACAATCTCAGTGCATTGCATTCCAGTTTGCAATGATGTACTCTAAAAATTACAGAGAAGTAAACATAACCTTTATAGAGAAGTCTTCAATAGGCAGGTTTAAGGCATAAATGTAGTTCTAAGCTTAGTTACAAATATGATCTCACATCTTGTGAAAAAGCAACGTATGTTGACGTACACATGCAAGAGTTGTGAACCTATGGACAAACTGGAACAGTACTAGGCACTCACATTTACAGAAAAAATAATATCAGTTTAATGCTGTTTTAATCTTGCAGACAATGTGCAGGTAGAAGTTTCCAGTTTCAAGCTTTGCAATGACACGTGAGTATCATAGACCGTATTGCCTCTATGTTTCTTCTCCCTCAGTTGGTAAATGTTAGTCTGAAATACAATTTAATGTAAACTTGAAAATAACCAAGGAAAAATATTGGATGATGAGATAAGGAACTTAGAATATGCTAATCATGTTAAAAATCAAAACATTCTTCATGCTGTAGCTTGAACTTTGAGGAGGCAAAAACCTTTTGTTGATCTTTTTACCATATGATTCTTTTTTGCAATGAAATTCAACACAAAGTGAATCTCAGCTGGTTTGGAATAATATTACCATCTGGGGGAAGATTTTGAAACAAGCCAAAACTAACAGATTTTCACCCAGCCCCTTAAGAATTCTAACTGCCAGAAGTTGGATATTCCTTAGGAGGAAACTGACAGTGGAGTAGTATGAGTCTGCAAGATCTTCTTGGATGCATTGTCTTCTTGGCTAAAGATATTTTTTGATTCATATAGAAAGAGATGGGCAGATATTTTTAGTGCTTCTAGTGAGACAGGTTCATTTATACTTCATCTGGAAACTGTGTCCAAAGCTGTAGTTAAAATTGTCAAATCTGAGCATATTCTTGATAACATTGTTGGTTAAAAACAATGTTGAACATAGAGGTCAAGCTGCATGCCTCATGGGCTCTATAGTGTACTTCAGAGTCCTTCAGCAGGGATTAGCAATTAAGTCATTAGTTCAAACCTAGGAAAGGTCAAGAGTGATTAACACTCTTTAGTTAGTGGGAAACAGATGTAAAATGAAGTGATGATCAAAATCCAATTCCTAGTAGGTATTTTACATCATAAACACCAAACTCCTACTGATCCCTGGCTGGCAATCTGATTAGAATGGGTAGTAATTGAACAGTCACACAGACTGCCATGCAGTAATGTTATGGTAACATAAAGTACTGACATTTTCAGACTGAAGAACAAGCTGGAAAATTGCAGTTTCTCCACCTGAGCTTTTTGTGTTCTGTTGATATATTTGGAAATATTTAATCCTGAGGGATACAAACTCATATTTTGGACCGCAAACATACACAAAAATTATTTTAAGTGCTCTGAATGCAGAAGAACCTTCAATTAAAAAAAGTCATTTTTTTGATAATTTTAAATATATATGTGGTCTTCAACTGGATTAACCTGACATGAGTCTGCTGAAAAGCTGGCAAAGTATCTGATTCTCTGTTACTCCAAGTACATGATCATCCTTGAAGAGAAAACACATCCTAGCTAAATTATTTGTTTTATACTTAGAACCCCTGCCTTTCTTTTCGTTCTTGGACACCAAAGAGATTGGAATAATGGTTAGGTGAGAGGTTCAATGTTAGGGATTTAGAATGTTAGGGTTTTGTTTTGGGACTTAAACTTCAGGCATTTGCTTAGGGCAACTATCATGATATAGCAAAACTGGAAATTGGAAAGCTGTATGTTTTCATGCTATCCTATAACTGCTGATTGATAGAATGTGGAATTTTTTTTGCAATGTGCCTTTGTGGCCAATAAGGCCAATAGCATTCCGTGATGAATCAAGAAGAGTTTAGCCAGTAGGTCAATGGAGATTCTTCTCCCCCTCTCCTCTTCCCTGGTGAGGCCTCATCTGGAGTCCTGTGTCCAGTTCTGGGCTCCTCAGCTCAAGAGGGACAGGGAAGTGCTGGAGAGAGTCCAGCGCAGGGCCATCAAGATGATCAGGGGACTGGAACATCTTTCATACGAGTAAAGGCTGCAGGAACTGGGGCTGTTTAGTCTGGAGAAGAGGACACTGAAGGGGGATCTTATTAATATTTCCAAATATCTAAATGGTGGGTGTCAGTAGGTTGGGGCATCCCTTTTTTTCTATGGTATCTAGCAACAGGACAAGGGGTAATGGGATGAAGCTGTAACATGAAAAGTTCCATTTAAATATAAGAAAAAACTATTTTACTGTGAGGGTTATGGAGCACTGGAACAGGTTGCCCAGAGGGGTTGTGGAGTCTCCTTCCTTGGAGGTCTTCAACACCTGCCTGGACATGTTCCTATGTGACCTGATCTAGGTTAACCTGCATGAGCAGGGAGATTGGACTAGATGATCTCTAAAGGTCCCTTCCAACCTCTACCATTCTGTGATTCTATTATTCTGTGTCTTTTAGACCAAATCTGTGCTGCCCCACAGTCCTGTATATTAGTTCTCTATACAGTAAACTAAGAAGGAAATCACTCTAAATAGCTAAGAGCTTTAATAAGGTAAGATATTCCTGATTTCCAGTAAGTTTATAAAAATCATATCATTAGAATTTTATTAAGTAAATGGAAAATATTCTTGTTATTCTCTAGGTAGCTTATGGACTACCCAGAACTGGTGTTGGCTGATAGATAAAATATGAAGAGAGTATTGAAGGATTTATATTTTGGAAAACAGATTTTATTTGTATGATTACTTTCACAATTATTTTTATCAGAGGAACAAGTCAAACATTTCTCCCTACTGAGAGTAGGTGTCACTGCTCCTGGAGAATACTGGGACCCTGTAATGCTCTATAATTGGTTTTCAGGCTCCTTGATGACATGGAGTAATCAGTAATACAGATCCCTTCCGAGTTGACTTTGTTTCCTTGAGCCTGCATCCATTTAAAAAGAGCTAGTGGCATTTTATACCTTGACTAGTTTTTGGAATTAACCTTTTTGAGACATCCTGAATATGTCATTGGAAGGAAAAGTTCAGATACTTGTCCTTAGTCTTAGCTCTTCAATTGTTAGGATATCACCAATATTTCTTCTTTTAGCTTTGCCTATACCAAATCTGTTTCTGTGAGAAAATTCTCTAGGGCAGTGACAATACATGTTTAGTTTCTAGTACACCCTAACTCTGAGCACAGAGTGGTCTGCGAGTGTTGCAGTAATAGTAATAATATATAATACTAACTGAGAGTTTTGAAAGGATGTCTATTCTGCAAATGCTTTTAAAAGAACTCAAGCAAAAGTGGCAGTTACTCCCTGCAAAATGAAACTGATAAGTATTTATATTTAAATTAAATGCTTTTATGAGTTCATTGAATGTTATTTGGCAAGTGTATTATAGCAAAGGCATGTTACCTATTGCCTTAGAATGAGGATTTTATTGCTTTTTCATAGTTATCTTTTGTATCAGCATTTGGCAGGTAACAAATGAAATTTGCTTGCTAAGGTTAAATTGTTTTGTGCTGCTGCTCAGCCACACTGATACAGAGGATAAGATAATGAAAAAAGTTACTTGCTTTTTTGGGCAGATGTAGGAATTTATTCATATATAGTGATCTTGACCTGTCTTTGAAGATATGTTTATTCTAGGAGAGGCAATGAACTTAATTTCTGTCTGAATTACTCAGTTGAAATCCCGTTCATGCGGGAAACTGTACGAATAGAACTGCAGATACAATTGGTCCAAAATATTCAGTGTAGTCAAGGTAGTGATGCTTGGAACAGTCTGAGGTCAAAGCATAACAGACTGCAAGTATCAGTCAAAAAAGCATGAAGGCTTTCTGGAACTTGGTATGAAAAGTTCCAGTTTCTTTGTCTGTTTTCAGTACCACTGCATTTCCTAACTCATGAAGATTTGGGACCAATTATTCATGATTCTCTAAACCCTGAAATTGTTACACTTTAAGAATATGAAAATATGCTGTTGAGTAAATACTAAAGCCCAAACTTACAGGATTGATGCTTAATTTTTTAGACTCCAATGTTTTCTTTAAATTTCAAAAAATGTCTGGAAACTATGCTTTGGAGGCTTCCCTTTAGTCTAAGTCCATTTTGATAGGCCAATTGAATTTTTTACATACTTGAGAAGTCCTTGTGATGCAAGGTCAGAATAATAAATTTTATGTTTTTATTCTTTATGTTGGAAAAGTAATATAATGCCATCTCTATTTTATTACTCTGCAGTCATTCTGTTACTACGCATCTTAAAATGTTTCATCCATCAATGTTTGGGGAAAGTTCACAGGTACATGGCACTCCATTGTAATTTGCCTTTAAAGACTTAATTTCTTCAGCCTAAAAATACAATTATGGATCAATACACAAGCTAGTTCTGAGGTGACTTGGAGAGATGATAAACTGAGGATGCATTCTCTTTGCATTAGCATAACCAGTGCTCTAGGGCTCCAGTGTTTCTGTTTATCAATTGAGTTAATATTTCTTGGTAATTGGAAATGTCTGGACCTTTTCTGAAGACTAGAGAAGTCTGAGAAGGGTTTATGAAAGTGATAGTCAAGTTTTGGTTAAAAAAGGAAAAGGCAAATCTTGCTATAATTTGAAATCACTCAGCAGAAATCTGCAGGCATAAAATAATCCCAAAGATGTCGTTTTACTGGACCCCAAACTATCTTATACTCAACTTCACTGCATCTTAATATGAATTTAAAACAATGTATCAGAACTACTGTATGTTACAGAAGAGAACTCATTTATCCACAGAGAAGCTCACAGCATTGCTCATTATCCTATAAATTGGTGTGCTGGCTGTTCGCATATTTTCTTCCCAACTTTTTTGTTTCAGTGTGAAAAAACTTACCAATCAACTTACATGTCAATGCCCAAAGGACTCTTAACTTATCTCATTTAAATTAATGACCTTAGTGATAGTACTAGTAATTGGACCATGGCTCTTATGAGCCAGATTTTGCATATGGAATTTTATTCATCCTGCTAACTACTATTTTTCACTTATAGTTAGATGTGATACTATTGCAGGAAGAAAATACAGGACCACTATCAAGCACTGGCAATGTTGATTTTTCTGTTGTGTATTCTATTTTGTTTTCTTTGTCTATGCTATGTTCCCTCACCTTGTCTGTTTAGATCAACTCAGAAAGAAACCACAGACCTAAAAACTGGTCTGTGCAAGTTCAAGGATAATCATGACAAAGAACTACCATACTGAATGAATATTACTAGTTTACAAGGGATAGAGACATTAGTTTATGGAATCTTCTTCTAGTATTCTGTAACAGTATTTCTTATAATGGCATAATAAGTCTCTTGTCATAGCTGTGTCCAGAGTCACAGAAACACCATCAATGTAAGGAAATGGCGGTAGTACATTTTCTGAGGCTACTTGGTCTCCCTGCATCCTGACTGAACAAATGTATACTGATAGTAAAGTCCTGTTCAGATTTGGATCAAGAGTAAATTTTGCCTGGATCTTTTTAACATGTAATATGTGATGCCTCCTAGTTTCCAATAGAACAATCTATATTTCTTTGACATCTCTGTACTTTGGGAGCACTGCAACATGTTCATGTTTATCATAGCCAGGAAAACAATGTGCAGCATTTGGCAGAAGTGGTGCCCATGTGCTGCTCACTGCTGAGCAGACCCTTGTAAGAGTTAGCAGACCTTGTAAAAACCACCAAGAAAAACTCAATAAAAAATGTTTACTCTTGCAACAGAATAGCTGTTCAATCTTCCCCTTCCTTACCAGAACAACATTAAAGAAACACAGTTCTTTCCTCAGAGATGTATTTTAAAACATTTTGATATCCATTGACCGACTGAATAAATGATCAATGCCTATTAAACAAATTGGTGTCTGTATGCAAAAAATGAGTAATACCAATAGAGCATGTTAACAGTGCACAATGGCTTTGTCCTTTGTATAGTACTCATATATTCCACATTGCAGTCTTTTTCACCTTCTTTAGCAGATAGGTCTACCCATATGAAAATGGACATTTTCTTCAATGTGTTATATATAAAGCAAACTACAGTGCAAACTTTGATTAAAATGTTGCTCTGTGGCCTTTCATATAAAATCTAATTTTATTTAATATTCCTGTCTACATGTATGCAGAAAATGGCAAGCCAATATTAATAAAAGAAGGCTTACAGGAATGTGGAATGAGAACAATAGATCCTAGACAAAATTTATTTACCTAGTTAGACTTTAATTCCAAAGTTAGAAGCACTCTGATATTGGTATAATACAGGCGTCTTAAAACTCTGTGAGACATCTTTAACCCACTTTAATTTATTCCATGGAAGTTTAATCCCCTGCTGAATGGAGATGGAGTGAATTTTCAAAAGTCATAATCCACTGAAGTAAGAAATCTTTAATGACAATGTAGGCAGCAGGTTTCAAGAGTTTATTTTAAATTCTTCTAAAATGTAAAACATAGGGCAAGAGTTAATAGGATATTTTATACAGTTAGGTTTCAATCCTTTCCAAATCTTTATAAATTCACTTGCATCTTCACCATTAGAAATATTTGGGCTGAATTTCTGCGCTTCTAAAGCAAAAACGAGAAAGCTGTAAAACTGTAATGTGGAGATTTTCACAGCATATTGTAACTCATTTGGTCCTTCAGTTCACAGCCTATTATATAGAATGGTATAATGTTTTCTACATTGGAAGAGAAATGATGTTTTCCAAACCAAGCTCTTTCCATTCTGCCTTAACTAGGCAAGAAAATGAAATCAGACTACATAATACCACACTATGTTCATCCTTCTACTCATGTAGGATTTCTACAAACAACTTTATTTGTGAGTATTTGGCTTATAAATTGAGCTAAGAGGCATTTCCAATGTCTTCCAAACTCACAGTTTTATGCTACCACTTCTGGATCTACCTAGTTCTGTAAGGACCTTGTCATGGTTTGGCATGATAGACGTTTCTGGTAAGGGGGAAGGGGCTGTAAAGATGGCTCCTGTAAGAAGTTGCTCACAACTCTCCCCAGCTCTGAGACAGACCCACTTCTGGGGCTGAGCCAATTGGGCACCTCCACGATCACTTTTTAAGAAGAAGCTGGAAGAGGAGGTTTCTTCCTCCATCTTCTTCCTTCTTCTGCTCCTTCCTTTTCCTTCTGGCTGGTGGTGGTGCAAGGAGTAGGAACAGTGAGAGAAACAACCGTGCGGACTCCAAGGTCAGTGATGAAAGAGAGGAGGAGGTGTGCTGGAGCAGAGACTCCCCTGCATTCTATGGAGAGAACTGGTGAAGCTGAGATTTATTTTCATTTCTTTAAAGACCCCTCATCAGCGGTAGAGACTCTTTTTGCTAAAGCTGTCCCCGGTCCAGAGGCAGCAATTCACTTCATTGAAGGCCCCAAGCCAGGGACAATAACTATGGCTGGAGGAGGCTGTGTCCCGTGGAGAGACCCAACCACTTCACTACTGACCCTGAGCCATGGGCAGTGATTTTCTTCTTTAAAACTATGGCTGGAAGAGGCCGTGTTCCGAAGGAGAGACCCTTTATCACTATGGCCAGAGCAGGCCGTGTCCCAAGGAAGGGACCCAATATCCACAGCTGTAACTGTGAGGAGGAACCCATGACAAAGCAGCTCATTTAACTTATGCCCAGAGGAGGCCTTATCCTGAGAGAGGGACCCTATAACTGCAGAAACTGCAACCGTGGTGAAGAATCCACGCCAGAGATATTCACCAAGGACTGCGTCCTGTGTGAGGGACCCTGTATTGGCAGAAACTGCAGCCATTGGGAACAACCCACACCAGAGAAGTTTGTTAAGGACTGTGTCCTGGGAGAGGAACCCTGTGCTGGAGCAGGGGAAGAATGCCAGCAGTCATCCTCATCTGAGAAGACAGAAGCGGCAGAGCCCATCTGTGAGAGACTGACCACATCCCCCACTCCCTGCCCACCTGAGCCGTTGAGGGGGAAGGAGGTAGAGATATCGGGAGCAGTGAGCTGGGCCAGGGAAGAAAGGAGGGATGGGGGAGGGAGATCTTAAAGTGCTGGGTGTAATTTTCTCATCATCCTACTCCCTTTTTGCTTTTATTCCATTCTGTTTCTTGTAGAATAAACTTTCCTACTTTCCTCTCTAAGTCGAGTACTGGAGTCTGTTTTGCCCAGAACTGTAATTGGCAGCGAGCCCTCCCTGCCCTTGTCTTAATCCACAACAACCTTGCTTATCTTTTTACTCCCATTTTGCTGGGGCCTCTGCCATCCTAATGAGGGTGGGGGTGAATGGGGGCACCGAGTGAGAGACTGTCGTGATGCTGCTGTGCTAGCTGGGCCAAACCACGACAGACATATAACACATCCTTTTGTTGACCTGCCAGACATACTTTTGCAGCTTTGTCTGAACTGGACATCCAGGCATGAAGCTTCAGTCCAAATTCCAAGATAAATGCCCCTGCCTTGCTAGATTTTTTGTGGTCTGCTCAACTAGAATTTAGGTGTCACTATGTGAAGCTAGGAAGTGACTTGTTCAAAACAAACAGTAGGAGAAGATTCCACCCCTCAGCCGTGCCGCGATTTTGTCACCAAGGGGTCTCATCTGCTTTGGTTCCCCCTTCCCCAACTACATGTCTACAGTATTTCCATTGCCAGTGCCACAGGCTGTTACCCCCTCAACATCCCCAGAGTGCTTCAGTTGCTAAACCAACAGTCTCCTGAAACCCTGAGCTTTGCCATTTTATGAGAAGAGAGAGAGCAGGCTAAGCAGCAAACAAAATTACCTTAATCTGACAGTAAGTGCTGCAAATTGCTGAACAACAGCTCCAGTTTAGGTTTGACACAGGGTGCTTTGGTGGGTTGGTTGATTTGGGAGGGGGGGGAGTTTCTTGTTGTTTTGTTTTGGTTTTGGTGGGGGGGTGGGTTTAAGTTGTTTCTACCTCAATCTGAAAGTCAAATCACACCGAGCTCTCAGCTCATCGAGGTCACAGTGTGTTTCTAACCATTTGGGGGATGTTTGGTGACTCCAGTTTTACCTTGGGTGGTTTCTCCACCAGCAGAAAGTCTTGCTGATATAGGAGAAGTCTGAGACAGTCTGAGGTGAAACTACTGGTCACGAGGTGTTTCAGATGCAGAAAGTTTCAGAAGGACATAGGCAAGTTCTTGTAAGTTGTATGTGTTAAAAGTTATTAAAATTCATAGGCAAAAAATCTCGCTTAACAAGTCCTTGATCTGCAAAGGCTTGAAGATAACAAATATTTTCTTGTAGAAGTAGTATATTCTTTCCTTGTTTTTGTATTCTTTAACAAAAAGATATCTTTTAGCCATTGTTGGATACATGATACAGGACTAAATGGACTTTTGAATACTAATGTTCTCAAGTTCTTAAATGAAATAGAAAATCACAATCACTTCCCTTTTCTGAAGAGCTACATCTTTGAAGGAAAAACAATGAGACTGCTTCTTTGAAAGGCAAAAGTGACAGCAGTGCCTGTCCTCACAGATGGCAGTTGCTTTCTAGAAAAAGGATGGAACATTTATTGGGACTGGCTTTTCAACACTTCTAGCTGTGGATCTGTGGGTTTGGTTCCTCATTCAAAGTTCCCAGTCTTCTCCAGGCACATAGAGGAGCCTGGATGTTTAATTCTGAGACTGATTTTCACTCTGAAACCTTGTGACAGGAAAATATAATCATGGGTTCTTACAAAGAGCTGCACTGCCACAGCTGAGAGGACAGGACTAGTAGAGTGAAGAAGTGGAAAAAAGGAGTAAGAGAAAAATATCATAGGGCACTGATACCAGAAGAAATGTCTCCATAAAATCCAATTGATTTTAAGTCTGATAGGTAGTGTCTATCTATCTTTAGATGATCAAACACTTTTTAAAAGCCTGTTTACTAAACATTTTTTATAGTAATTTGAGAACAAAACAGTTCTAGAACTATTATTTCAAGTTCCAAAGACCTCTGAAAATTAATTTTATTTTTAAAATAAGTTCTAAAGATAACAGAATAGTACAAATCCACACTGTTTCTGGAAAGAAACCTCCAGATAGAAAATTTCCTGTCTCTAAAACAAGGAGAAGCACTGCACACTTTCCTGTATGAGTAACAAAGCACTATCTTGAGTGTGCTTAGAAATGTATAGGGAGTAGTGGACTTAAATGTGACTAGAATGCTATTTCAGATAGCATTTAGAGTAAACATTGTCCTGCTTCCAGCCTGAAGCCTTTGTATTCCCTCCAGGGTGTTCTCTCCAAGACAAACTTTGCACCATAGGTCAGATTTTTCTTGCTTACCTTTAGGCTTCTAGATAAAGAGCATTTCATTCCCTGGAGAATGAATATTGTGGAGATACCATAGAGATAGAGGAGGTAGTTAATTCTGTTTCTCTCTCTCTCTTGATTATGGAATAAGGCTAGATGAATAGTTTAGACATAAGATCTGAATTCCAGGTGAATTAGGTGATTGGTGAGGTGATTCCCACCTTAGATCATGGACTACGCTGGCTTGGAAAATGTTCTGACTCTTAACGTGTGGTGACAGGCTGCCAATTTCTTTGACAGTGACCAAAGCAAGTCTTTGGCAGGACTTGTGGCAGTGTCACAGCTTAGCCCACAAAGGAGAGAAAATGAGACTCAAAAGCAAAATTTAACATGGAGATTCTTAAGTATTCTTGCTGGAAACCAGCCACTGAAGGTGCTTTGTCAGCTTTGCATTTCCTCAAAGATTATTTAAGACTTTCTAGTTTGCAGACTTAGTTGTAATAGGCAACTTACATTGTGAGAAAGAGCATTGTACCATTGTAGCTTGTGCTAGTTAGTTTTCTTTTGCAGAACAATATACTGCAACATCTTAATATTTTATGATCAACAACTGTTAAGAATTATGTCTCTAAACAAAACAGTGTCTCTACTGCTTTATTAGTGCTCTCATCTTTCTCTGGGAACAAATTTTCTAATTAATCTTTGACTTTTAGTCAGATCTCAAACATATATCAACTGATATAGGCACTAATTTCGATGATATTAAATTTCACTGACTTTACGTCAACTGCCATCATCTACGTTTATATTAGCTTCTGTTCTTGCATAACCTCTATTGTAGGAATGATGGAAGAAACTCAGGTTGCCACATTTTCTTTCTAACAAGGACCATTTAGAACAAGCAAGATAGCTCATAGATTAAAACAAGAACAATACAGAATGCAAACCCAAACTGAGTACAGTTGATGGTATTAAGCAGATTTTTATGAATCCTAAGGTAGAGCTACACAAAAATTGGAGTAACAGAGTGTATTATGTTCAATTTCCTAACTTAAAAACAGTAAAAAGAAATATTTTGCCTCTGTTTTTTGTATGATAAAAATATGCATTTTATGCTTAAATGAATAATCCTAAGTGATTACAAAGAATTTTTGAAAACTTCAAATGCTTCTTTTTCTATGGTCATCAATGGACAAAAGTCACCATAGGAATTCTGCAGCACTCTGTGCAAGGACCTCTACTGTTCCATATATTTCTAAGGGACTTGGAAAAATGAGTGAGAAAATTTGTTGACAAAATATTTTAGAGTAGAAAAGAGCCAACAATGAGATTAAGATTTTGCAGTTATGACAGTTCCATGCAAGCGTCATTTCAGTGCTCATTAGTGATCAGATCCAAGTAAAATATTATGAATTAATAGAGAAAAAAGAGTGAACAAATAATAGAAGGCCATTTGTCATAGAATGCCATGGTTCTGCCCCATCTAGAATACTGTATGCCATTCTGATCTCTTAATCCTAAAGACAGAAATGGATGTAGACCCAAGGAAGCTTCAGAGAATGACAAAATGGAAATTCAAAGGTATAGGTATAGAATGGTTTCTGAATATTAGATTATTTGTATGACTTAGGAGGCTGGTACTCGAGACTGGAAAAGTAATCAGTATTTGTTTGCTACTATGAATAGATGTAGCTGAGGCACTTACTAGTGGGCAAGAAGTAGACTTCTTAACATAGCTTGAAATAAAAAAATTTTCCACACACTGATATTTGTAGGAAAAATATGTGAAGTGTAGCAGCAAAGTAAGGGGGAACACAGGAAATTTGGATAGAGATTGAACTTTCCATCCGGAGAATGAAGGATTCTCCAAAGAAGGTGGCAGGAGCCAGGTTCAAAACAAACAGTAAGAGGGAAATAGAGCTGTGGGACTCATTGTTGAAGGATGTTATGGAGGTTAAAAATGTACGAAGGGTCAGAGTGGTCAAATGCAGAGAAGGGTAACCTGCTGAGAGTACTGTGATGAAAAACGTATGCAGAAACTATATCTAGCAGAGGAAACAGAAAACATTTGACAACTGGGAAGAAATTAGGAGACTATCATATGCTTGCCACATTCTTGCACTTCTCCAGGCCTCTCTTATAGCTGCCATAGGAGACAGGATGTTTTTATAAATGAGTCTTTGGTTTTATCTTGTATAGCCACTCTTGTGTTCTCATTTGACACAATAGATCAGGATTTACTGTTTGTTTCATTTGTCAGATTCATCTGAATTTGCACTTTTTGATTGACCAACCCATGTCTTCATTCTTTTCATGTCATGTAGCAAAAAAGCTTTTAAGTTAAAACCAGAGAAGTCTGTTTCTGTGAAATATTAATGAGTGTGGTTTTCTATGTTTGTCCTCGATTTCAGAAGTGTCAATTTGTAAGAAGTACAAGTCCTTCACTGTATTTTACTTCCCCTTGTTATAATCGTAACATTCACTCTCTGTTTCTTTGTTTATGATAAAATTTCTGTAGAATATTGGGGTTGACTTGTTTGGAAGTTATTCACTGAATAAAATATTTCTATGCCACTAGTGACTTTGTGTAGACAGGTATAAGAACAGTAAACTAGGTCTAGATTTTCCTTCATCAACTGCATAAAGAGAATTAATAAGAGGAACCTGGTTCCAGTTCAAATTGAGTGCTGTCCTGCCTTGATAATGATCCAGCTTATAGTTATGTCCATCATTACTCTCCTACCTATGCTATATCTGAGTTATCTGATTGAGGAAATAAAATTTGCAATTCTTTTGTATAGTGTCTATGGAAATACAGTACTGCCAAATTCTTACAGTGCTATGCCAGCAAAAATGATCTTGGCTTTGATTAGTTATTTACCTAAAGAGAGAGATTTTCCACCTTGAGAATTAGATTGTTTGTTTACATTTTCATTTGTCCTCAAGTAGTCATACATTCAGAGGAATAAATATGTAATTTCTAAACCAATATTGTAATTACAGGTAATGAGATGTAAGAGAGCTAGAATAAAAAGGAAAAGAGTGAGAAATCATGAGGCATTCTGTGCCTCTTTGAATGTCTAGTTTTTAAAATCTCAAATTGATCAATCTTAAATTAATTTTAATATACCTATAGTTCATTTAACACAAAGGAGAGTGCAGGAGTACTTCTTCATTATGTGAGACGGGAGCGACCAGACACCAGTATGATGTGCATCGACTCCAGATTTATTGGCACATAATCATCACTTATGTACTTTTTCCAAATGCTGTATACGTGCTACAATTCATGACAGTTAATACTAAGGATCACGCACTATGCATAAGGCCTCAAAGTTTCATTTTGGTAACAACTTAGACACCAACCTCATTGTGTTAAAACACCATCCTTATTGTACTTAAAACATCAGCCTTATTGTGCTTAAAATATCACCCCATCTCTTTGGCCTTCAGTTAATTTTCTCTCACACTAGACTATGGTTATGCTTACCTTACATTTTACTTAACTTTATACTATTGTTAGTTACATATGTTGCAATTTGTTAGTCACATACATGCAATCACATAATGCTTAATTGAATGCTCTATCCTGTCTTCTTGTTTTGACCTTACCTCCGTTACAGTCTATCGTTTCGATTTCCTCCCTGGTCAAGCTTGCTGTCACATAGGCATTCTTTTCTTTTCTTTTTCTGCTGCCAAAGGTGATTCAAAGATGAACTGCTAACTTTCTCCGTCTTTATCTAACTCCATAATGTTCATTATAGCCCAGGCCCCAACAGGAGAGGGCTTTAATCACCACTTCAGGCCTTCATGGCTTCCTGAGATCTCTTTCTCTTTTCACTGATCCAAATGTTTAGTTTTGACCTGACAAAGCACTCAGGGCTCAGTGACTTGAAAGAGAACTCCAAAATTTCGGAGACAAATAAACTGCCTGGTCTTTAGGAAGCCCTAAATGAACTAAACATATTCATTAAAATAGATTTAATGACATTAAACATAATCATAAAAAAATCTCCACCTTCAAAAAGGAGGGTACGGAATGAATGGAGTGTTCTATTTTAATGAAGTAAAAACTTAATTACAGATAAATTCCTATGTCTTTTTTAATAATGCTTTTGTATATTGTGCACAGTGAAACTGCCTTTGTCATTTCTAGAAGCATAAGAAGAATAACAATTTGTCATATTTTTTTTGGAAAAGAATTACCAAGCAGTTGGTTTCTTGTATCTTTTGATACAACTTGTTTAGGTAGTGAAAATTTGTATTTTCCATTAAAAGTGCCAGACTGGAACCAAAGGTCAGTCTGCCGTGCTTACTGAGTGCTTTTGCGCTGACATTTGTAGCATTGGATAAGCATTTCTAAATCTTTTTGCTCCTTACTATTCTATACGGACACATCTGACATCATAGTATTTCAAAATTACTTCTAGCTATGCAATCACGGAGGAAATTCCCCCCTTCAACCCTTTTGCAACATTGATATATTGCACATTAGTGGTGGTGTGGGTTAAACCCAGTGAGCAGCTAAGCACGACATAGCTGCATGTTCACTTCTTCCCTTTCTCCAGTGAGAGAGTAGAGGAGGAAAGGAAGATAAAAAGCAAGGAAATTTGGAGGTCAAGATGAAAAAATGCTAAATGAGTGAAGGATAAATGAAAAGTGAGAGAAGAGGGGAAAAAAAAAGCAAAGGCCTGGATACTGCACAAACACTGCTGAAATATTAGTGTTGTTACAAGTGTTTGGGTCAAAAATCTAAACCACAGCACCATATGAACTGCTATGAAGAAACTTAAGTCTACCCTAGCCAGATCCAGTACAAGCAGGCCAAACTTTTCAATGTTTTGTCCAGGAGTGGTACTTGGCTGTGGAAAAGAAGGCTACTCTGGTTATACTGAACTAGTTGCTAAGGTAGAGCGCAAGTTTCTGAATTATCTGCAAATATACTCAAAGAAGTGGACAAAAAAGCCACCATAGAATTAGGACTTCTTCCTTAGCTCTTCATTAACTATTTTAAGATGTGTCTTTTTTCATGCAGTGCTAAAACAGATCTATGTTTCAGTAAGCTACTTTTCATACTGAGTGCAAAATCTCATAGATTTGCATGATCTTTCCTGTGATGCATGATCTTTTCTTGTGATTGGAAAGATGGGAGGGAGAAGCAAATTGTGGATTAGGTCATGTGAAAATAAGTGCTGCATTTGTAGAAATTCTGTTACACAGCAATGCTCTGTATTTCTGGATGTGCGAGTCTCTGAGGATACATATAGTTGCTTTCTATGGCATATAGTGTACTAACAGTATATGAAGAAGCAGTTGGCTGGAAAATGTTAGTGAAGAACAATAAATTCTAGAGCTTTTTATTAACCCTTGTTGGCTGCTTTTTTCTAGTGCTTACACAGAAACTTGACTAGAAAGAGCAGATTCAGGCCTTTAATCATGAATGCAGGCAGATCTACACTGAAAATCACAGTAGTCTTGAGGCTGACTATATGGCCAGAAGTCTTTCAGGTATTACAAAACTGTTGACAATACCAATCGTATTTTTATATCAGGTATGAAGCAGTACAGTATGCATGGTATCTGAATCATCCATTTCCTTGACATACATTGGCTTTCAAAAAACACGTGTATTGGATCAGTCAGCAGCTATTTCAGAAAATACTTCCTTGAGACTTTCTCTCTAAAAGATTTTTATACTGTTACATCTTGTTGCATGGAACTAGTAGTGTAAACCTATGAAATATAAACTGTTGGATGCGGGAAGCAAAACAAAGAAAAAGCAAGCCATAAGCAAAGAAAAATATAGTGGTAGGCAATCTGTTTCTTACCTACAGATTGTAGGTATACTAGTTCTGCTAGCTAACTGCTTATATTCATGGGAAGTTGACAGATTTATATTAGACAGGCACATTTTCCCTTTTAACCACATTTCTTTTCTTATTTTGCACTCCTTCCACATATGCCACAGTAAAATTAAATTCTGAATCTCTTTCTCTCTCCCTGTGACATCTTCATTGCTGCTTCATTAACCAGTGCACCATCAGTGCATTTCATTACAGCTTCTCTCCTGGCTCATTGTGTTGATGCTTAGATGCAGCTACAAACTGGCTATCAAAATGATAGTTTGTGTTTTAATCCTTCCTTCCATTCAAAAGAGGAGAAAGTAATGTCTTTGGCAAAATCCTAAATAAACCTTGTATTTTAACTATTACTCTTATTGGCCCACTAACCTGAAATATACTGGGGAGGTATAGTGTGAGATGTGACAGGCATATTTAGCTATTTGTTTACTGTAAAAGGCTGGGGGCATACCTCCTATCTGATTGGTGTATTAAGGCAATTGAGACTGATTTTATGTACATGTCTTCAACTGACCTTGAAAAAGTACTAAAGTTAATGAAAGCATGCTTCAATTCCATGATTGTTAGGAAATGAAAAGGCCATGCTGTGATAGATATCCTCCATGACATATACCTCCAATTGTACCAGTACGGAGGGGACACGATTTAACTGATTTCCAATGAGTTTCTTGGGTTGGGAACACACACAATTAATTTTTAAGTGAAGAGAAAGATATAACTGCAAGTACGATAGAAGCACATAAATCCTTGCCAGAACACAGAGGAATGAAACAGGTGTATTGAGGATCTCCTATGGGGCTTTGAAAAGGCAAATAAATGTTAAAAAATACGGCAATGTGTCTGGTGTGAATTTTTAGAGGGAATGGGACTAAGAATGTTGTTGGTCCCTTTCCATCCACCCGCTCTCTGCTGCTGATTCTGACCCTCCCTGCTACACTCTGTCAGAGCTCTCTACCAGTGCTGCATGTTAGACAGCTGTGAGGCTGCATCTGTTCTCTGTTTTCCACGCAATTAAGGTGAAGAGAAAAACATATAAATAAGACAAATTGCTCTGACGCTAAATTCTATGAAAAATTGTCTGAAGTTTATGATTTTGTAGTAACTTTCTGCAAAATTTTGTTTTTTTAAAAAAATGTGATATTGCAGGTTTATTACTACTTTTAAATTGATGGTCCTATTTTACTTGTAAATGCACAAATGGCTTTCTGTTGTGCACAGATCACTTTTGTTTTGGGGAGAAAGGTGTGAAAATAGAGGTGAGGAAGGCAAATCAGCAGCTAATCTGTAAGGGAGTGTAGGAAAGGACTGTAATTGCCCTTGCATTGAGGTATAGCACAGAGCATGTACAGCTGCTGGCACAAAACTCATTAAAAATTTCCATTATTTTATTATTTATATTGTAGTTGTGACTGAAGGTCCCTGTCAAGAGCACAGACTAATGTGTACTCATAAAAGCCGTAGGGAAATTATGATACTGTTATTAGATTTATAATGACACTGACTCTGAGCATGGTCAAGCTGGCACCACCAAGATAGCACCCTACAGTGGACTCCAGGGGCAGCAAATAGAAATGAATGTGACTCCAGTAGTGGAAGATACAATCACTTGCAGAGAGAACATTCAAGTAAGAGTACTTCACTCTAAAATTAGAAATGGCCAGTGAAAGCAACTTACAGAGTGTAAGATGACATGGCTGTGTACCTTAGTTTTTGCAAAACCTCATTACATACTCATCACTTAACAGGCATTGTAACAGAGGTAGATTTTCAGGCTGAAGAATAACATGAATGGTTGCACTAAAATCTGAACACCAATGCAAAATACTGGTGAAGAAAAACTAAGTAATAACTACTTGGAAAGAAGAAGAAAATACATGTTTCTGGTGGTGGTCATTTTTTTGGGGTTTTGAGAAATTCCTATGATTTTGAAAGTGATCATTTGAGTCTCAAGTGGGAAGGATGGATTTTGTATTACATTTCTCAATATATCTTTTCCTTCTTCCCATCTTTCTTTTTCAGGTCACCTGTGCAAATTTAACAAATGGAGGAAAAACAGAACTTCTAAAATCAGGAAGCTCCAAATCCACACTAAAACACATATGGACAGAAAGTAGCAAGGACTTGTCTATCAGCCGTCTGCTGTCACAGACTTTTCGTGGAAAGGAGAACGATACAGATTTGGACCTGCGATATGATGCCCCAGAAACATATTCTGAGCAAGATCTCTGGGACTGGCTGAGGAACTCCACAGACCTGCAAGAGCCTCGGCCCAGAGCAAAGAGAAGGCCCATCGTGAAGACTGGGAAATTTAAGAAAATGTTTGGCTGGGGTGATTTTCATTCCAACATCAAGACTGTGAAGCTAAATCTGTTAATAACAGGGAAAATCGTTGACCATGGCAATGGGACATTTAGTGTTTACTTCAGGCATAACTCCACTGGTCAGGGGAATGTCTCTGTGAGTCTAGTGCCCCCTACAAAAATAGTGGAATTTGACTTGGCACAACAGACATTGATTGATGCCAAAGATTCCAAGTCCTTTAACTGTCGAATCGAGTATGAAAAGGTTGACAAGGCCACCAAGAACACACTCTGCAACTATGACCCTTCAAAAACCTGTTATCAGGAGCAGACCCAGAGCCATGTTTCATGGCTCTGCTCCAAGCCCTTTAAAGTAATCTGCATTTACATTTCGTTTTATAGTACAGATTATAAACTAGTACAGAAGGTGTGTCCTGATTACAACTACCACAGTGACACACCCTACTTCCCATCAGGGTGAAGACCAACTCATGTCTGAGACTGAAGCCTGAGGAATAAAAGAGGTCATGTGTCAGGGCTGTAACCTCAAGGAGGAAAGCCACATCTATTGCCTGGAATGTGTCTACCTGCTGCTGCTGCTGTCAAATGGCTGCAAATACGTTAGTGGAAAACAATCTAACGTAATTTTTGCCCAGTCAGCTCCATGTATCAATCTAGTTGTAAATCATTATGGCTTTGAAATAAAACCATACACATACACAGAGACACACATTCTTTTCAGCTCACGTCTATTGAGATTCCTGTTGAGAGCATTCATTGTCTGATATCTAAGGTTTCAGGATAACCTATCATCAAGCAAAATGGATTAACTAGAGAGAATGGTTTCTAACACAGACTGTTACGGAAATCTCTTTGAAAGTCCTTTGAGTACATGCCAATCAATAATCCCCACTCATGCATTCTACTGCTTGGAGTAGCGTACTGGTAAATAATAATGTAGGAGTAAATACTTGTTAAAATGGGAAAAATGTGTGTCTAGAGTTCAGTATTCCTTATTATATGAACACAGCAAAGCATTGTGACTTTTTTCCAGCATACAGTAGGCACATTCGAGGTGGTGTTAGGTGGCTCTTTTTCCATGGAGTGAACCTGTTACTAGTAAAGATGGGCAAACATTTGGAATTTACATGTGGGCAGACATTCTGGTTTCATATTTCTCTGACTCTTTAATCTCCGATTCTTTAAACTTGGGTGATTCTTTAAGTTTAGGCCAGCTAAATTACTTAAAAACTCTCCAACTGACCTCTAAGAAGGAAAATGCCTGTCAGAGAACATGTAAGTTATAAGTGGCTGTCATCTTTATTACAAAATATTGTAACAAATTCAATATCCTAGTCTTCATTTGTATGAATGGTTTGTATTGTACATAATTTAACCGGTGTTATTTGAGCTGCTTATTAATATTAACTTGTAGTTGTCTCTCTGCTTGTTATTGGTTAAAAACAATCAAGGAAATGAGGAATCCATTTTATCAATGTAGCTGTAAACTCCATTAGAAGACAGAATATGTACATAGGATTTATTCAGCTAAAGTATTATTGAAAGCTCTACATATACAACATTACAGTCTGTCTGTATTTAGATATTTTATTTCCAGAAGAAAAAAAAAGAACTGTACATAAAAATAAAAAAAACCCTTAAAGTTGCGTTTCAATATGTGCTGAGTAGACAGTAGTTTAAATGGTTCTGGAAAGTGGGTAACACTCCAAGTCTGACATGGTTTGCAGCCTTGTCTATTTGCATATGTACACGTGTATACATATATCTATGAATCTGTGTGTGTGCATGTTTGTGTGTGTATATGTACAGATGTGTGCGTGTGTGTGCAAATACGAATAGACGTATATCTAGAAGATAATTCTCAGGCCCTATTCCTAGCAAGTAGATATTACTGAAGATCTTGCTATCTTCAGAGAACTCTCTACTTGGATAAGAAATTACAGGAGCAGGGCTTTGTTTAAAATGATTTGTTACCATTTAGAAATGAACACACATGGAATTGCTCTCTGTGTTCACAGACCTGTCTTTGCCTTAATGCTAGCCTCCTCTGAGGCACTGATCTTTCTTTCTAGAATTAAGTGATACATTTTTGTGGTACAAATGAATTTTTTTCCTATAATCAAAAAGCTCATAGGTTTTTAATATTTTGAAATTTTCTTATGTGTATAGTGGCATACTTACCCTCAGCATCCAGACAACCATCAACTATAACAAGACCATGCATAAAAGAAGACTGTCCAAGGATGACCTCAGTATTTCATCTCCTGTCTTTCTGAATCATTGTTCCCAGCAATCCTTTCTTTCCCTTTCCACCCTTATCCCCAGTTTCTGTACTCTTGTGTCAAAGCTGTGAATGCAGGTATGGGTCAGCTTCCAAATATGCACAGCATTACGAACAGCTTCTCCAAAGTCCCAATAAACACTCTACTAATGTTTCAAGAACTGTGAAGTCTGAATAAACGACTTCCAGTTGTGGACCTCTCTTGCTGAAATGTGCAGAACATAAATGAGAATGAAACAGAATAAATGGATAACATTATTGACAAGTAGCTATTTTCCCACTGAAGTATGAGTAGAAGATTTCTGTATTATTAATGTTCTGTTTTCTCCAAACAGATATACTTGTGGAAATTTCTTCAATACATATGGTATTTCCCAGGATGAACTTGTGAACCTCGACCCTGTCTAGATTTGGAAAAAGAAACTGTCCCAGCCATAAAGTTCAGATTCTGATCTCATTCAGGAATATGCTAAGATAGTTTTTATTCTCGTTTTCTTTGATAGGAATTGTGATTATACTTGTAGTGTTTGCTCATTTATGCTCTATGGAAAGTAACTGTTCCAAATATAAACCGTATATGATCATATATGGTGTACTGGGATCAAAAGTAAAATCTCGGCTCTGTTAAGGTCAATGGGAATTTTGCTATTAAGTTCAATGCAAATTTCCATGTAATAGTGTGTAGAATTCCAATGTTAAATACGATTAGCAATGTTAGCAATCTGTATTATGATTGAGCATTACACGCTTTGTGTTCTCATTTATGTTTGTGAAAAACGGATGCGAATTACTGTTAATTTTTCATAATTATTTTTTAAAAAAAGCTTTTCATGAATATATGAAGTATATAGATTCTGTTCATATATAGAAAAATATTTCTCCATTTTTCAAGTTACACCGACAGAAGAAGGAATTATTTATCATGCAATTGTTTTAATTGTTTAAATTGTGGTAGCTGGTACTTTATCTTCCTCTGTCACAGTCAATCATACTACTTTTTAGTCTTAAACTGTTGATGGTCTTGCTATTCTTTGTAACCATTCTTGAGTTTGAACTTGAAAAAGTTCTAGTTATCTGGCTGTGGAACAGTGATCTAATATCCAAATATATACTGTGTTACTTAGGTACTAGTTCATTGCATTTTGTTCAGTCAGTTTAGGAAATATTTTCTGTTTGCTAACTTTGTTAAATATGGTTTTGGTTTTGCCATTTGAAAAAGAAATTTAATGAACATGAATGTGTTAATTCCGTTAAACAATGCCTGTATAGGTGTCTGAATCTTGCACTAAACAATGCCTTAATGGTGCACTAGGCCAGGCAAATATCACCTCACTATAACTCACTGATTCTAGACATAATAAAGATGTATATCTCTAAAGGTATATTTTTAGGATTAAAGAAGGTTGAGTTATTTATTTTAAAGAAATAAGAGACTGATTTTGTTGATTTTTTTTTTAAACATGCTTTGTGTCTTATTTTCACTACATAGAAAAGTCACAAATAGGGATATTACAATGACACCAATTATTCCAGTTGCAAAAATACACAGACCAGGCAGTTGAGCAAAGATCAATATATCAAGCTCTCATTACATGTCAGCTTCTGTGGTTTTGAGAAAATGAGTCCAGGATATAGGAAACAGCTAGTTTTATGTTATGTTCATAACTTTATCCCTTTCTTTCCTTTTCCCAAATTTGCATGAGTAGAAAGCAAAGTAACTAATTAATCTTTACAAAGACCTTGTCTTTCAAAGTTTTGCTTACTTAAAAAGTATGTCAGAAACTTTTGAAATTTACTGTATTAATTTACAATAAACTAAAAAATATTCAAACTGCATTCATAGAAGAGCAGAATGGAAGACTTGTAATATTTTGGTACACTTTAGCCTAGAGATTTAAGTAGTACTATTCGAGGAGTTTAGCCTGAGGGAGTTTATACTGTGATAAAATCCTTGGATCCTCATGCATTCTGAATTGTATGCTGTATCTTGGAATCCTGTAGGACTATCATAAACTACTCTTAAAACAATGTGTTAAGAGAATCATGGAGGAAAATAGGAATTACAAAATGTCTGCTACCCATACAAAGAAACCAGACTAAAGGCTTCTGATCTGAAGAATCAGTGTCTTCACCAGAAGACACTGAATCGCAATCTTAGCATTGTAAGGATCCTTCATGTCCTTCTCTGACAGAAATGGTCAAATTATATTTGACTATATCTAGAAATGGAAGAGAATGTTGTCTTTAGTGATCTATACTTGATTGTGTGTCTAACATTACCAGAGAAATCAAATGGTTGCATCAAGGATCTGTTGTGCTAGGAGCTACATGGAATCACAGAATGGTAGGGGTTGGAAGGGACCTTTAGAGATCATCTAGTCCAAGCCCCCTGCAGAAGCAGGTCCACGTAGATCACGTTGCATAGGAACATGTCCAGGCTGGTCTTGGAGACCTTCAAGGAAGGAGACTCCACAACCCCTCTGGGCAGCCTGTGCCACTGCTCCGTCACTCTCACGGTGAAATAGTTTTTTCTTATATTTAAGTGGAACTTTTTGTGTTCCAGCTTCATCCCATTACCCCTTGACAGAAGCATATGTAATAACTATTCAGAAATAGTTTTGATGTCAACAACTCCTAATTTTCAAAACATTATACTGCAGAGTTCTTGTAAATCATGTATTTATACATTTGAGGCATATTGTTTATGAAACTAGTTTGGTTTTTTTAAATATGCACATTTCTCAAACCCATACTGTTTCAAAATATTCACATAGACATCAATGAAATACAAGCATTGCTAATCCTTTGAAAAACTTCTCATCAATCAAAAATACTGTAGCAGTCTGGAATTCATGAGAAGTGAATTAATTTTGCACATGTATGAAAAAAATGAAACCTTGATTACAATTTGTACTTTGAATAGTTACCCTATCCCCACCTTCATGTACGAATATGAATACCTTATCCAAAAACATTTTGACAGGGGAAGCACAGACTATTGCCTAATAAGAAGTATTTTCCCCTCTCTCTCTCTTTTTTTTTTTCTTTTTAATTAAAATGTCTGTGCATTATCTTATTGAAATGATGATAAAAACTGTAGATTTACTAATTTTATAGAAAAAGTTGAGAAAACCAGTATTTACGGATATGGCTAACACTTTTTACTCTTTGTGAAAGGGGTACTCATTAAAATTAAGGTGTCATTTGTAAAGATAGAGTAGATTGCAGGATTATGGGAATATTGTGGGTTTTTTGGATAGTACACAGTTGACAATATAATCTAATACATGTAGCATAATCTCTACAAAACCCTTGATGGCTAAAAAAACCCTTTTCATTATTTTTATATATTCTCTGATAATTAGCTAAAGAACTGTCATTGCCCAAACTAACAAGGAGATTGTTTTTTACAGGAGTTTATTTTCTCACTGGAATATGTCTATAGAACTTTTTTTATTCTGTTTGAAAAGCACAACTGGTGGATCTCTGCTTCAGCTTGGACTGATGTCTTGTGCATGGTATACATAATTTTAAATATTTTATCTCAACTTACCTTTGGGATAAAGAAACAAATTTATTTTTTATAGATACTATAGATCAGGAGCAAACCGGTGAATCACTTGAACTTTAATTCTAAAAGAGCTATGGTCCCTTCATCAAAGATGTGTTAGATTTAGTCCTAGTTCAAAGTGTATCTATCTCAGCCATGTAGCAAGCAGAGATATTGCTATGAGGGAAGGCTTTAATGATCTGTGAAATGAACTCCTGCCTGTTGTGAACAGGAAGGTAGAGGGACCAAAATATTTTTATAAAGTTGAAACATTTCATACACATCAGTAAAGACGTGAAAATTAGCCATTTCAAAAAGTAAATCAGATACCTTGTCCAATGTTTTATGGGAAGACTACTGAGTTCCTGAGAAAAGCCTAGTGTACTTACAGATTTTTTGTTACAGAAGTAAAACAGAGTTGGCAGAGGCATAAATAACATGAGGCCTTCAGTTCCTCATCTAAGTCCCAGTGAATCTAAAATGAGATGCAAAAGCCTAGTCAGAAATGGGTAACTTGAGGAAAAATGAGGCTACTTTTGAAGCATGAACAAAAGTAATATTAATTCTTACAAGTATCTAATAGTTATAGTGGTGGTGAAATTTATTATGTCTCATTTATGAAGTAACTTTGAATTTCTTGTGTGAAAGTAAATTATTTTGATTAGTCATAGAGAGGGGATCTTGAGACAAAAGCTAGAATTTTTTGCAAGGAAGTTTCTACACTGGCAAAGCGCTCCCTTCCAGTGGCAAATACTCTGGACTCCACTATTCTGCTTACATTTTGAATCCAGGACTGTTACTGATGATGATGAATAAAACAGAAATAATAAAGTTTGACTGACAGGGACTCTGGTGACCTTGCACTTATGACAGTTTTATTTGGTTGAGGTTTTTTTGTTTGGTTTATTTTTTTTTTATTTCATTGGGGTTCATATTTGTTTAAATATAGAGGTATAGGAAAGGCATTTACGAAGCAATCATTCATTTTAACCCTCGAAGTCGGGAGCTCACTCATAAACTATATGAAATTAACTGATGTTAAGAGTGTGACATCAAGCACACTAGTCTTTATTTTGCTAATGACCTGTAGATCACGTCCAGTCAATAATGTGGACATTTAGTAGCAACACAGCTTGTTTGTCAATGAGACTTTAACAAGGAGATTCCCAAATGAATCTTCCACAACTGTACAATTAATGAAAACTTCTAGCTGATGAGCTTCAATAAGTCAGCTGCAGCTCTTCAGAAAATAGGAGCAATAAACTCTATTGGATATTTGATGCAAATTTTGGGCTGTATTTTTCTCAAAAGCTCACCAATGTTTTCCCGTACCATTACATATTATGGTATATTAGTATCTCCTTTGTGTATCAGAGACTTGCTTATTTGTCACTGTTTCTTTCATCAAGACTATTACAGTGAGAAATGTTTTGTTAAGTAATTTCTCCCTTTTCCAATAAGTATTATTTTCCCAAGGTTTTTCTACTATTCTGCAACTGTCAAGCAAGTTTCTATTTTTCCCTGCAGACTATACTGTTTCTAAATTTAGACCTCTGAAAGAAGGTTTTCCTCCTCTTGAGGAAAAAGCATATCTTTCATTTATTCATGAAAATCTTACAGTTTTAGATAATTTTTCTGATTGCACAAGTATTGCCTGTAAAGTTGCCTTTCATTAACTACTCCAGAAGAACCACAGTGGTCTTTTCAAAACAAATCCCATATCCCCAATCTCTGTTAGAGTTAAACACTACAAACAAATGCAATATTTTACATGGAATCCCAATGATAAAAGAGTCTCATTGCATTCCTTCATGTTCAGAGTTACAATGGTCTCTCTCAGGTTTCAAACTGCAAAAAGTTTACTTCTAATGAGGTCTCCACTGCCACTTCTAATAGAAATGGTGAGCCTTAATTACACCGTTTCCAGCGTTCTTTCTCAGTTACCATTTGAGTTTTGAAGTACCAGTCTTCAGATATCTTAGTAGCTGCTTTGCTACCCTACAGTTTTCTGCAGCTCTACCTCTTTCAACCTAGTTTTATTACACTTCTGACCTTACAGTTATAAGAATCACTTGTGTTCCTTGGACTTACATGTAGATCATTGCTGTAATGTCATTTGTAAGAAATACTTTATTATTTTCTGACTGATTTCTATTGTGCCTTCTTACCCTTTTTTTTCCTTTGTTTTTGTTTGCTGTTTCTTCCTACTTTTTTTAAATTTTATTTTACCTGTTTCAGATCACATACAGAGTGCTCTACACTATAACATTTTGCACATAGGATTGGATGAAATATATAATTATATATTTTACTAAAATTCAGATGATGAGATGATTGAATTAACTCATTTAGAAATACTAAGTGACAAGTGATACTGGTACTTATAATTAACCTTCCGGTAAAGATTTAAGTACATCATAAAAAAATAAGTAGGTGCTATGTTCTGAGGGCTGGAAACTGAGGTAAAGTAAGTTGTTGCTAAAGCAGGTCCATCTAGATCAGGTCACACAGGAACACTTCCTGGTGGGTTTTCAAAACCTCAAGAGAAAGAGACTCCAACCCTCCCTGGGCAGCCTGTGCCAGGACTCCCTCACCCTCACAATGAAAGAGTTTTTCTTTAAGATAAATGGAACTTCTTGTGTTCCAGCTTCTTCCCATTACCTCTTGTCCTGTCACGAGATACAACAGAAAAAAGTGTTGCTTCAACCTCCTGATATCCACCATTTAGATATTGGTAAATATTAATTAGATCCACTTGCAGTCTCCTCCTCTCTAAACAGCCCCAGGTCCTGCAGCCTTTCCTCATAAGGAAGATGTTTCAGTCCCCTCATCATCTTGGTGGCCCTGCACTGGACTCTCTCCAGAAGTTCCCTGTCCATCTTGAGCTGGGAAGCCCAGAACTGGACACACGATTCCAGATGAAGCCTCACCAGGGCAGAGTAGAGGGGGAGCAGAACCTCCCTTGACCTGCTGACCACACTCTTCCTGATGCATCCCAGGATTCCATTGGCCTTCTTGGCCACAAGGGCACATTGCTGGCTCATGTTCAGTTTATTATCAATCAGGATTCTCAGGTCTCTATCTGCAGAGCTGCTCTCCAGCAGGTCAACCCCCAGCCTGTACTGGTGCATGGGGTTGTTCCTTGCCAGATGCAGGACTCTGCACTTGTCCTTGTTGAACCTCATGAAGTTCCTCTCTGCCCAACTCTCAAGCTGGTCGAGATCCCGCTGAATGGCAGCACAGCCTTCTGGGGAATCAGCCAGTCCTTCCAATTTGGTGTCATCAGGGAACTTGCTGAGGGTACATTCTGTTCCCTCATCCAAGTTGTTGATGAAGATGCTGAATAACACTGGTCCCAGAACTGATCCCTGTGGAACTCCACTGTCCACAGGCCTCCAACTCAATTCTGTGCCAGAAAAAGGCATTCAGTAGTTCAGCTTTCTCTGCATCCTCTTTCACCAGGGCACCATCTGTGTTCAGCAACCCACATTCTCTCTAATCTTCCTTTGCTACTGATGTACCTGAATATTGAGAGGGAAGAGGAGTTCCTGACGTGTGCCCTATGGCACTCTCTCAACCATGTCTCCTATCTTGGCTCCTGGCAGGCAGAACACCTTTTGTGACTCGGTGCCTCTTAAAAACCCCTCTGCAATCTGCCTGCACTGAACCATCCTTGCTGACCAGCCCTCTCTGGGTAGATATGTCAATCTTCACCAGAGTATTCTCCATCTGAGCCCTGGCTTTAGCCCTTGAGTGAGCACTCACCATCTTGTGGGCTTGAAACAGGAACACTTCTCAAACTTGTGGGTCTCTGTGTGGGCCATGGGATTGTTCCCTGCCTGTCCTGCCTGCTCACTCTGCCTATGTCAATTACCACTCAAACTAACGCACCAGACTGTTTGCTGGCTCTGCTGTGTAAAATGTCAGGCCACATCTGGGTGCCACACCAGGCCCTGTTTGCTTGCCTTGTTCATCGCACTCCTGGTTGCTCAGGTTCCTTGGGGAACATTTAAATCTCTTGCCTTTGCTGCTGCTCCGCCTCCCGGCAAGACCATCCCCTCATGAGAGCTGCCAGCTCCTGCCAGGCTCCCTTATTACATGTAATTCACTAGAAGAAATGCTTTTTGACTGAGACATAACAACAATTTTACATTCACAATTACAAGTCATTGTTTTGAAGTTTCTGAAAAGAGCTATTGAAGAGCATCAATATTGCAAATATTTTCCTTGTAAGTTTGAACTATCAAATGCCTTTAGTGTGTTGAAAAAAAATCATGTACAGATGACAAGACTCACAAAAAGTAGTTTGGAAGGTCTGTAGACTGAAAAGAAATTGCTATTTATAGGAGAGTTGGTTGTAAACTGTCTGCCAGTCACTTGAAGTAACCTAACTGGACATCATCTGCTAAGGGGTAGAGTATGTTTAAGTGTTGATATTTTATTTGTGTATATTTTCAATTATGGAATAAGATATTAATCTCTAGCATTTCACTATTCAGGCAAGTCACACTGCATCATTTTCACAGAGGTCGTAGTTACAGGTCAAATTTACACTCTAGGGGATTCAAATCTTCTAGATATGCCCACCGGATCCATTTTTCGTCTGTATTTCCTGTTATTCTTTGCTTAAATAAAAATACCAATGTGATTTGAATTACTTAGTTTTAGAGCAGTCTCAAATGTATATCTGACTGTTCATATAATACTTCTTACTATCTCAGAATTATTCAAGTGTTGCTGCACCCTATTGCTGGAAAAATTGTGTGTGAAAAATCAGTATCCTCTGATCTGGTCTCATGAAACACCTGATAACCTGTAGGCTTGCAAAATGTATTCTTGTCCTCAAGGACAAGAATAGGTGTATACAGTAAAGCCACACTCAAGAGAAGAGCAATAAAATAGTTGTGAAAAAGATTCCAACATGAGAGCAAAATAGAAAAGTAGACAAAAACCCCTGCAATCCTATTGCAGCAGCTACAGGGTGGATTTCTGTACTGTGTTACATTATGTGGTGTAGATGGACTCTTGGTTTTGAGCCTCTTTATGTTTTCACATCTATTTTCTGTACCGTTTTAGCTGACAAGTCTTGCTTTTCCAAAAGGAAGATGCATCTGAGTGTGTCAAAGGATTATTTTTCTGTGTAAATTAATCACTAAATGGCCTGATATCATCCTGTCTGTAAGTTGAAATTAGTTTTACTGCAGCACAGGACCTTGCATAAACATTACTGCGTGTATTGCAGATTCAGACTGATTCTGTTCACCACAGTATGTGGCAGTCTTCTGAAATCCTTTTCTGAAGTGCTTATCATATCTTTGTACCTGTCTAATTTGTGACTTCTTGCCACCAAAGACTCCTAAAGGCCACCTCAAGATTAGATATTTGCTCTGATGAGCACAATACCTTAATTGTTTGAAGCATCTAAAGTGTCAAAGACTGACACTTGTACATTACCCTTCCCGGTGCTCTGAGCTGGTAAAAATGGATCATATCATAAACCCATTTGAGAAGCAGGTAATGCTAACAGGGACACAGTCACATACAGACCTGTCTAAACGTCTCTGCAATTTCAGCTAGCTTTGATGACTGACTTGGGGCTAGTGTGCAACATGGAGACTAGCCATAAATCTTAAAAACTTTGCTCTAAGGATTTATGATCTTGAAGAACAGAGCTTGCAATGTGATATTCTGGAGCACTTTCCGTCAACTTCCAGAAATGTGTCATTACCTAGATGAGATATTAAATGGTCTTATAGCCTTAAATTCCATTGAGTTGCTTTTAGCCTATAGGTAGTGAAAAATTCTCTAATACATGGAAAAACTTAAGGACTTTTTTTTTTCCCAGATCAGATATTTGCTACTAGACCTGCTGTCTTTATTGCTAGATAGAAGCTGAATGAATTGATAAGCAACTTCTGTATCTATGAACTGCTGGATATTGTGTTTCACTCACTACTTGAGTTGTATGGGGGTAATTTGGCAGATAGCTTGTAAGAAAACACAGTAAACTGCTCACCCATCATTTTGCTAGGGTTTTGGTGGTTTTTTTTGAGCAATGTAATTTTCTTTCTGAATTCATTCTACTTACTTACAGTAAAGTTGCTGTCTATTATCCATTACAGTCCTTGTGATTATCTGAATTTTTAGTACATTTTATGGCAGAAGCCATTACAAAACCTGAAAACATTTCCATCATTTATGTATATCAAGACAGCTTCAAGTGATTTTCTTCTAATGCAAGTTTTCTCTTCATAACCCTAAAGAATGTCTGATATGCTTTTGACAAGACACTAATTTTAATGTGTAGTAGAAGAGCTGCTGTGAGTGTGCATGCTGTCAGGTTTGTAAAAACATTCAGCACAGCAGATTTAGATCTTTACTTTTGATACACAGAGTCTAAATACTTCATTTCAATTGAAAATCATCTTTAGAAAACATATTTCTGTTCATTTCACACTGTGTTAATTGTGTAACACACTGTAACGATTACCTTTTACCAGCCACAGTTGCTCATCTAATGTGAAATGATGACTTTAACAAGAAATTATTAGATCTGTTTGATCTGAAAATGCACATGTGGACAACACAGGCTACTGGTTGGAACATGCCCCATTTTCTCCCTCTATGAGTACATAATTGAATTACAAGTCTCATTTTAGGAAGAAAAAAAAATGTCAGTAAGCATTATGTTTTTCAGCTAGCCTTAGTGAGTGGTAAATTTTATTTAACATTACTAAATAAATATGGGCATTCAGTGCTACCTCAAGACTAGTTAAAAATATGCCAGATTTTCTAAACGTAAAGCAGGTAGGCAAAACTAGCTGTATTGTAGGTTAGAAGAATTTTGGACTATTTTTTCATTAAATGCTGATATAACTTTAAAATTTGATACTGTGGCTCAGTATTTGAGTTATACTATAAACTGGGGGAACATATACAAGTATCAGAAGGTAATGTTTGACACTCTGTATAATGAGAAAACTGTTTTTTTCAACATTGTTGCTCTGAAAAAAAAGATGTTTCTGGTTCTGTCATTTGAGGAAATTAGGGATTTACCATCTTGCCATGAGACAGATTTCATGAGAATGTAGGCCCTGAAGGTACTGTATTTAACTGTCATTGCCATCTAGTCTTTACTAGCAGGATAGTAATTACTTTTGTTCCAGACATTAGGAAAGAGAAGTGAAATGCCATTCCAAAATGACTTAGGAACCTGAAGTCCAGTTTTCATATATCACTGAGAGACACAGGAGTTTTGGGATATATACCTTACACTACTTTGGGCAGAAATATATGTGTCTTTCCTAATTGAAGTTTTTTTCCATTCAGCCACTATAACAGTCTCAGCAGCATTCTTAGTGCAAGCAGCTGTCACATTCTGAGAGGGTAAATGCACTTGTTAGAGTTGACTTGTGACTACTCTAACTCAGGACCTGAGATAGTACCTCTGTGAAACGTCCCTTTACAAGCTATAGTTGTAGCCCTAAGTTTCCTTGACAGTCATTTTCTAGGGCTTTCAAAATAATTCAGACTCCCCAATGACAGATTGGTGCTTAGATTCATCCTATTGGCACTGCTGCTGTTTTCATGGCAATAACTATAGCCTAACCTCCCAAGTGTCCAATTAATTCATGTGTATAGTCTCTTGCGACTGGTGGCTTCAAAACAATCAAAGCATTGCTGCAACTTTCCCTACTGATTGGGAAGAGTTGCACAGAGTCCTAGTTCCAGCCTTGAGGCCTTGGAGATGGACTATTACAGAAGTTGAGAACATGTATTTTGTGAATGATATATAATTCACATAAAGTGCCTAATGTTTTCTATTCTGCAAACTCTGTAGCAGAAGGGACAGATTAAAGTCCCTAACAGCTGGAACACCTGCATACACAAAGTGACACCAGCTGTGTTTGAAAGAAATGCCATAAATGGGAAGACAGATGAGAGGCTTAACTTCATGTGAAATCCACAGTAGGACAAGTTATCTGTCTTGGTGCTACCAAATCCACCTCCTCTGTCCTTCCACTTCGTGTTGCCACTCTTCCCATCACCTCTATGTTGTATAGATAAGGCCTCTAGACTACAAGAAATTACTCCATCTGCTCTCAGAGCTCTTTATCTAGATCTATGTGCAAAAAATGACCAAATGTTTGTAAGCTGCTAAATAATTGGCTGAATCCTATTTAAACCCCAATAAGTTAGTGTTTGCAGCAGAATTTGACTCGTTTCAGTAGACCTAAAATGCCTACATCTGTTCAATAGCAAATGCTTCAGATTTTCAGTGACCCAAGACATGTACATAAAATGAAAGCTTGATAGAAACAGAAGCCTATGATCTCAAGAGGGTCTTTAAAAGGTCTCAAGTTAGATATCTAAAATTATACCTGATATCAGGACTGATTTTCAGTAAGGCAAGGGTCTCATACCTACCTTGTAGCCAATGTTGTAGATTATTTATATCAACTATTCAAGAAATCCTGTAGAAAAAGAAAGTACCCAACATTTCCATATTCAGTGAAGGCAGCAGTTATTAGAGTCAAGCTACCTCATTGTCCTCTATCAAGGTTACTATGCTATCATTTGAATATAAAGATAATATAAAATGTTTCTTTATAGAATCCAGTAAGATACTGAAATCAATATCATTTTGATTCTTGTCTCACTCTCTTCATTGGCTTTGAGATTCTCTGCCTCTTAGAAAATGCTATCAGAAGTGTCATAGGATTTCTGAGCACCTTAAAGAAAATGTTTTTGTAGCTTTGATTTTTCTTCATTTTGTTAGTATTTATTTAGCTTGTATAATGCAACATATAAATTAGACTTTGCTCATATTCCATATTACATTGATTTGAATTACAATGCTCAAACCTGCCAGTAAGTTAAACTGGAGAGATTACATCTTTGATAAGATTACCATCCTCTCTTGTAAGTAATGTTAAAATTTACTCTCTAAATATAATCAAGAGTTTGTCCAGTTATCTTTAATTGATGTGCCTAGAAAGATAGTATGGACTGCAAATGGAATTGCAATAAATTACAGATCAAAAAAATACAAAACCAGAGTAGAACAAAATGGCAATTTGTGCCTATCCTGGACCTTAAAAGTTACAGCTTATACCTAACTGACAAGAGAGGTCATCTCCTGTTTATGGCAACAGTAATTAACGTGATACATCAAGGACAAGACAAAGTGATGTTTTCAATGTCAAAATACTGATTTTTTTTTTTGCTTCTTTCTGGCTGAATAATGAAAATCTGGAACAAAAGTAAGATTTCCATAAATGTTATCTTAGGCATTCTCAATCAAAATCAAGATATTTAAATTTTATTGCTGCCATTTTTTTTTTTTTTGAGATAATTCCAGCATCCT